>NC_063438.1:24704015-25038655 GCF_020379485.1 Brassica napus | reverse complement strand
TCAGGGCCATCGGAGTCCACAGGAAATGCTTCTAAGATTACGCTCGCCGTTGGATGAAAGATTGTTTCGTATTATTTTATATGTTCAACGAGTTGGTTTCAGACAATTTTTTTCTTTGGTTTTTCCTCACTACAATTGTTTCTTGTTGTCACACTCTCTTTGGTTGTTTCTGCCATTAATGAGAAAAAAAAAGATTTATTTGTCTTAATTTCTTTTGTTCCCTCACAAATCTGAAAGCAAATAAAGATGAAGAAATGAATTTGGCTTACGTTGACAGGTTTCTACAAATTAAAAGAGAAGAATAGAGTTTTTTACAAAGAGACTGAACCACATAAGTAGTAAAGGTGATCTGCCAACCAAACAACGCAATAACTCAAACTAACTTAACTGTAACGAAGATTAGATTTATGGTTCACTTCAGGTGAGTAAAACATTTTTCTTAAAGCATTGGTATGTCTTGAAACGACAAGTTGCTTTATGTCAAGATTCACTAGAACATAATAGTAGTTTCAGAGGAAGCTAAGCCATTACACTGTTCAGGGATCCACATTAAGATAGTTCGAGAACAAGAGTTCACTAGTCCGAAAGTCACATTTCAACGATCCCAAACATAACAGCGATGAGAAGAAGAACAATACAGACACAAGACATTTTAGACACTAACTTCCAACATCACATAATTTTAGCCAAAATGTCAGAAAACACAACAAAATGGATAATTAAGATTATTGAAACAGAAACATAGCTTCTTAAACAAAGACAATCATAGAAGAGAAAGGTTCAGTTTCTTCTTTGCTTCATAACTTATTGTTGTACCAGAACACACCTTTCTTCTCACCTTGCCTGTCCGGTTCCACATAGATACACTCCTTCGCCTCCCTCCACATCGCCTTAACCACCGGCGTCCCATCGAACTGATAATACTCTCCCAGTATCGGCTTTATCGCCTTCGTAGCTTCCATCGCATGATAATGCGGCATGGTCGAGAACAGGTGATGCGCCACGTGCGTGTCCGTGATATTGTGGAAGACCTTGTTCAAGATTCCGTAGTCTCTGTCAACGGTGGCCAAAGCTCCCCTCAACCAATCCCACTCAGACGAGTCATAGTGAGGCAGGGAAGGATGCGTGTGCTGCAAGTAAGTGATCAAAACTAAGAACCCGTTGACAATCAGAAGAGGAACTCCGTAGAAGCAGACCATCGAGGCAACTCCTTGGACAGCAGCGTAGCGGTAGAGACCGTAGCAGACGGCGAGGATGCCAGCGTCGGAGATGTATATCTGGAGACGCTCACGGTCGTTGTAGATGGGAGCGTTGGGGTGGAAATGGCAAGCGAAGCCGCCGTCGTAAGGTCTCCCCGAGACGTTGAAGGCTAAGTACAAAGGCCAGCCGAGAGTGAACTGAACCGTTAACATCACGGTGCGTCCCAAAGGGTTGTTGAGGTACTTGCCGTACCACTTGATGTCTGACTTCTTCTTGGGGACAAACACTTCGTCTCTCTCGAGGGAGCCAGTGTTGGAATGGTGGCGTCGATGACTGTACTTCCAGGAGAAGTAAGGGACGAGGAGGAAGGAGTGGAAGATGAGGCCGACGGTGTCGTCCAGCCACTGGTAGTCGCTGAAGGCGTGGTGTGGCCGCACTCGTGGGCTATGACCCAGACGCCGGTTAGGACGCAGCCCTGGCAGGCCCAGTAGAGAGGCCAGGCGAAGTAGGAGAGAGGGTGAGGGAGGAGAGGGAAGTAAGTGGTGGCGACGTAGTAGAAGCAGGAGGCTATGATGATGTCCCAGATGAGGTAGGAGAAAGAGCGAGGGATCGAGCGTTTGAAACAGTGCGGTGGGATTGCTTTCTTGAGTTCTCCGACAGTGAAGGGCGGTGTCTCGCAGGGTACGCGCTTGATGTTGTCGGTTTCAGACTTTTTGGAGGGAGGAGACACTTGCATTCTTCCACCTGCACCCATGTTTCTGCATAAACCAAAAGCAAAGACTCAAAGTTAAAAAAACCAACAAATTAATATTCAGTGTTACGTTATTAAAGTTTCAAAAAAATGGATAGTACGTGGGACAAAAGAGGAGAGAAGCGGCATATAGTGGCAAACCAAAGAAAGAAATAAACGATAGCGTTGAGAATACTACTAGTTATTAATGAGATTTGATACGTTACAGCTTACATCTCTTTCTTGTGGATATCAATTTCTTTCGTCTTTTATTACTAAACTACGTTAGAGAAGACAAGTCATAATCACAATGTCTCTAAGAATAAGCAACTTGACAAAAACAAAAAGCTAAATGAAACAGTTGAGAGCAACTCTATTGTCAACATATAGACTTTTAAACATAAACAAACAAACAAAAATACAATCTTTTTTACTGTCATGAATCCTATTATTTTCTTCATGCAAATCTATTGCATCTGAATCTATGAAGGAGCATCTAATCCAATTAATTTGCAAAGAAAAGTTTGTAAGCATGAAGTGAGCATAGGCCAAATGAAACTTTTTCATGTATTAGGTAACTACAGAATCAAGAGCCAATAGGAATCGGTCAAATCTCCAAGCAAATTTTACCCAGAGACATAAGTTTTTTACCCAAAGATTCAACAAATAGGTACTTACATGTCTCAGGTCCAGATCTAAGACAAGTAAACAAATATATATAACTTTGAATAGGAAGGATATTTCTAAGACCAGGACGTGAGACTGCTATGGTGATTTTTCAACTCCACCAACCCATCAAAATAAATCATTAAAAAAGATTGAAAGTCAAACAGTTTGTATTCGGACAAATGAAAATGCAACATTTCATATTCTCCACGGTATAGACAATATAATCAGATTAATGGTAAAGACAGCATCAAGATTTCACACATGAAAACAGAGAATCAAGACCAGATCTATAGTTTAATGCAATAAATATTAACAGATCTAGAATTAAATCGACTGAAATGCAAAAATGATAGATAGAATAGAAAAGCGATAAGAAAAGAACAGACCAAGATTGAAAACAACGTAAAAATGAGAAGAAATGGAAGAAGAAAGGGACCTTGAGCTGGCTGACGTAGGGGGGGATGAAGATTTAACGTTAATAACGATGAACCCTACGAAGAAGCTCCTCCTCAAACTCTCTCTCTGTCTCCTCTCTTTCTCTCTCTCTCTATCTCTTTGGTAATGAATCTCTCTGGTTCTGGTAAGATGCGATTGGGCAGAAGGCAGGCCGTTTAAATTGACGGGGGCCCGTGTGAGACGATTGAGTGACATCTCTTTTCTTTCTTTTTTACAAGTGGGCCCCTCCATTATTTCCTCTCTTCATATTTCTTTTTTCTTTTTTTTTTTTTCTACTCCAAATATCTGATATTTACACCACTTATATATATTTACGGAAAAGTGAAAAAGATGCCGTGATCATATAATTGCTTTTATAAAGTTTATCACGTTTCTTTTTGTATTTTGTTTTTAAAATGTAAATATTGGTTTACCCAATCCTAATGTTCACAAAGACTAGTTTGGGTTATGTTATAGAACTCATCCGTTACGTTAATTAGCATTAAGATTATGGTATTTGATGTCTTTACTTTAATATGAGGAAACGTCCTTGCCGACTCACAAGTAGAACTGTAGAAGTTAGTGGTAGCCGGAAAGAAAAGAAAAAAATGCTATAAAGTTGAGGATGGAGGATCGTGCTTGGCTTCTTCTTCTCCCATGTGAGAAGAAAACTTAAAAAAATATCTGCAGACATTGTGGTTGAGATCACGTGAATAGCCCCGAGTGTGTGTGATGTACTTTGGAGATTCGTCATATATTATAATAAATTAATTTAGGTGGTACACAAGTAGGCAGCGACTGCCGACTAGTAATTAATTTAAGTACTTTATTAAAGCTATCGCTCTCTCTTATGTTAAGATGATTAGAGTTTTTCTATGCATTACCGCTTATAACGACACATTATTTTTAACATTCTTTAAAGATCATCACCTACCATGATTTCATTTCATTTATTCAGCTGTTACTATCAGCGACGGCTATTAATAACATGAATTTTTAGTTATATAGTCTATCAAACATTATAAGAGAACTATAACATCGACAACGATTAGTTATACAGTCTAGCATACTCACAAAATAATCTAAGCTGATAATCACACACACATCAGAGAAACACATCAACTTGCTGACCAAAATAAAGTAGATAAAACATGAAATATTAAGTAGAGACAGCACACAAATCCTAACCACTGTTTTGCCAATCATTCATCAAGCTTGCCCCATCTCAAATTCAAACTAGATTCTAAAAAAACACCAAATGGGGAAAACTTACACTGACAATGAAAACTAAACATTGTAGTTTCAAAAAACAAAGACAACTAAAAACAAGTAGGAGAAGATGATATTAGGAATCACCACAACAAATGAAAGAGACTTGTTTCACCAGTAACTCTAGGCGCAATTCATGACCTGCGTAGCTCTGCTTCCCCGTGAGCAAAGTGACATCTATCACCAAATGTACAGCTTCCTTTAGAGAATCTCTCACACATCTTCGTCTTGAAGTTGCTTCCTGGATGTGGTTTCCCTTCAGAACCAAGCCCACCCCCGCCACCACCGCCACCAGGTGGTCTCCTAGATGCGGAATTAAGCCTCCCAATCAGCTCTCTAACCATTGCGCTCGCTTCGTTTATCTGCTCGAATGTTCCTTCAAGCTCAATGTTCTTCAGGTTGGGATCTCTCTCGTGATCTTGGATCGATAGCTTTGCTCCTGTCTGACGACATATCTGTTTCGAACAGACTCCACCTTTTCCAATGATTGCGCCTGCCAAGGAAGCATCCACACTGATCTTGGCTGTGGCTGAGGCACCAAAGCTAGAGACATGGCCAGGCCCTGACTCTCCTCTCCCCGAAAACCGACCTCCACCACCACCACCACCAGATCCTTGCATGTTTCTGGAAACTTGAGACATGGGTGATCCCATGTTTGTCATCTGTGATACAGGATTGTATCCTCCGGGAACAAAGTGCAAGAAATGGCAGTTCTCACCAAAAGGACAGCCAGAAGTGCTGCAACAGACGCATAATAAATATGTCAAGAGAGTTAAAAACCATTGGCATTGAGAAGACACAAGAGAACAAACAGTTGAAACACAGAAGAATTGGCACATAGCAACTATGCTAACTGCTTGTCTACGACGGACATGTTCACCAGTATTCAGTAATGCAACAACCTTACTAGACACTATATGACCATGATGATACAAACACAAAATAACTAATATCTTACCACCAAACAGAAAACTACAACACATATCTTAACTACTGCCACAGCTCAAACAAAAGGTGTGGATTGATTTTCTACGCTATAATCACCAGTTGAGCTCAATACATTTCTAAATTTATAATCGAATATCATATTTGTTATATTGAAACTTTTTTTTAACTGGTTCAGCATGAATAATAATACATACCTGTAATAAGAGCTAATCACTTCATTAGCATATACATTTTTAGTTGTTAATTTGAAGCTCAGACTATAAATAACAATTTTGAATATTAATTTAGTTAAGAAAAAGGATTATAACCTGAAAAATTTTGTGCATGGCTTCGATTTGCTTCCTAAACCAGATTCCATCTCTGTTCCAAAGATTAAGTGTTTTTCTTTAGTTAAGACTTTGCTGATGCTCAATAATATTTGCTTTTAGAATCATACATATCATTCATAAATTCTCATCTATATGTAACTTCACACTTAAATCAAAGCTGCTACTCTAGAATTTTCAGGATTATTTACCAACAACTACCACATGAATAACTAACACATAAAAAAGCTAATTCAATCACAGCAAACTCAAGCTTTGGGCATGGTGATAATATGTTACAAGAGGGATTAAACTAAAGCAAACTCAAAAGACAGTTAAAAGAACTATAAGCTTGATTAACTTTAAGATCACTTATCAAAAGCTCATCCATCATTAAACTGAAAAATTAATGGACTTTAGATTTGCATCAGATCAAAGACTGCAGCAAAGATCCAAACTTGAATTTCCTAGAGAATCTCATAACTAAAAACAAAAACTTTTGTTGAGTAAAAACAGTACGAAGCTCGAATTGAAGAAATCATCGCTACCCCAAATCAAATTGACAACAAAGGAACTATTCATCCATCAATTAAGATCTAAAGTTTCAACCTTTAACAGAGCAAGTGAAGCACAACAGAACTATAACACTCTTTCGAGATAGCAAAGTAAGAGGAATAGCGAAAGAGCTAACCTTGCTTCGACTTCTTGAATCCGCCGCCATTGGAGTTGAATGAGCCAGCTTCAGGCCGTCCCCTCTTACGAGCATCCATGGCTAAAGGTGTACAGATCCGAATTAGAAACCCTACTGTGTGAGTGTCTAGAGAGCGAATCGGAGAAGACAAATCGAAATCGGGATTAAAGGGAGAAGGAACGAGTAGAGAGAAGAGAATAATAATAAGATAAATAAACCTTTTTAACCCTAAGGGTGGTGTTGTCTTGTCGTCGAGGGTGAGCCGGTGAGATGAGATTTTCCTTTTTTTTCCTAACTCTTCCCGATTTTTTTTTTTAAATTCGATTTAAACCGGAGTGACGTATCGAACAAACAAAAAGGTAAACCGGAGTGTCCTGAAAAAAGGATGGAAGATAACCGGATTCGCAAGATGAGGCTGTTTCGATTCCTTTGATACGGTTAACATGTATAATGACGTTGCTTGTTCCTTATTCGACATCTTACGACGTAAGACGAAAAATAAATCGCGTACTGGTCTAGTAAGTTCGGATTCTATTATGTTTTCCATACCGAGGAGACAGACACACAACCAATGTTTTATAATTTACCTTAGGGCTGGACGTTTTTAACTTAAAACAGAGTCCACACCTTAAACCGAACCGAAATAATGGGTCCGGTTCGGTAACGGGACCAGGCAAATACCGAATGGGTTTTTAGCTCTAAGCACTTCGGACACCGGGTCGGTTTGGTTAGGTACCAAACCAAAAAAATTTAAAAGAGGAAAATCATCTTACAAAATTACTGTATATTTATGTAGAAACTAAATTATTTTGTTGAAAACGAAGCAGTGAAAGTCAGTATATATATATATATATATATATATATATATATATATATATCTTACAAGAAATATAATTGTTCAAGTCACAAATTTCAAATTTGAAAAAATTACAAAAAAATAGAAAACCATAATAGATTTTTAAAATTGAGAACCAAAAGTAAAACATATAACAAATGATAAAACTAAAGTTTAATTAAAAAAATACATAATATAACTTGAATTATGTGAAAATTTTAGTAAAATAGTTTTTGTGTTTAGATCACAAAGTTTTGACATAATAGTATGATATTATTTAAATTTTTAAATATAACTATAATAATTACCCAAAAATATATCTTATTGCTGCTGATAAAAAAGGATATATTTTATTGTTATAACAAAAAATGGTTAGATAGCTAGCACAACAAAATATAGGTAAGTTCCACACAACTTAATCGATGTATATACATTAAAAAACAACAACAAACAAGCTAAAACAAATTTCTAAAAATACCCATAATTTACTTTACTATATAATTCACCAAGACTAACATAATTTCAGAATCATCTTGTTCACGATCTAAAAATGACTAAACTAATACATATTTCACATTTGTTGTAATCATATATACATTATGAAAACTCAAAATTTTAAAAATTCATGCACTATTTTCATGATAGTAGCTATATGTATAATGATGTTTTCGGCACAAATTTCTCTTTCAACCGACGTTGAGAAATGTGTCAAACATTGCATCTTAAACCAGTGCACGAAAGTATCCATAAAACCAGATCCAACAACTTGTGAAATAGATTGCAAAACATTTTGCAATAAACAACTAACAAGTCATGAAGAATATATTGTTCATAAAACTAAAAATAGTGGTGTTGTCGAGGCTTTTAAGGATTACGTGTGCAAACATTTAAATACATGTTTTTAATAATTAGTTTCAAATTTACAGTCTTCCATCATCTTCTTGTTTCTTACATATTAAATATATATATATATATATATATATATTTTTATATTTATATTTATATATTTACACTTATATTTGTAAATTTATATATTGTATATTTGGGTGTTTGATCTGACATAATTATATGTATGTTGTCATTTTAAATGTAATCATGAAAGATATATTTTATTTGTAACAAGTTTTTGTGTGTTTTAATAAAAATTTAATATTCAATTACAATAATTATATTCACAAAATCATATTACAACAATTGCAATAACCACCGCAATAACAACCAAGTTAATAATTCATGTTTTGGTTTTAAAGAACAACACTTATTCAGGGTAGTTTGAATCAGAGACACAAAAGAACCAACTCCTTTACATTACTACTATGCCATTAACACTTTGGTTTCACAAGTTAAGTTGTAAGTCAAAACACTCATGTACATTTGTCAGGTGGCTGAGTAATTACTATTAATATAAGATTTTGGTTTAGTTCACCTTTTGTTTTCCTTAGACTTGTTCTTTAATGTGTAGATGATGTTTAGTAAGAGTGTTCGAGTTGTTACTGGTATACAATACTATATAGATCAAATTTTGATAAAAAAAAAGCTCTTATTGTTCAGTTTCTTTACAAAGACGGCATATATATATATATATATATTAACCGCTCATATATATTTATATACTATTACACATTTGCAAAGAGGACATATACATATATATATATATATATATATTATTTTTGAACCGCTTAGATATAGTTTTACGTGAGATACCCTTCTCTTACACATTTTAAATGTATATTTATGAAGAAACTAAATTATTTTGTCGAAAACAAAGCGGTGAAGGTCAGTGTAAAAAAAACATATATATAATTCTTACAAGACATATAATTGTTCAAGTCACAAATTTCAGATTTGAAAAAATTACAAAAAATAGAAAACCATAATAGATTTGGGAACCAAAAGTAAACACATAACACATGATAAAACTAAAGTTAAATTAAAATACATAATATAACTTGAATTATGTAAAAATTTTAGTAAAATAGTTTTTGTGTTTAGATCACAAAGTTTTGATGTAATAGTATGATATCATTTAAATTTTTAAATATGACTATAATAATTACCCAAAAATATATCTTATTGCCGCTGATAAAAAAAGATATATTTTATTGTTATAACAAAAATTGGTTAGATAGCTTGCACAACAAAATATAGGTAAGTTCCACCCAAATTAATCGATGTATCTACATTAAAAAAAATAACAACCAAACTAAAACAAACTTCTAAAAATACTCATCATTTACTTTACTATATAATTCACCAAGACTAACATAATTTCAGAATCATCTTGTTCACGATCTAAAAAAGACTAAACTAATACATATTTCACATTTGTTCTAATCATATATACATTATGAAAACTCAAAATTTTAAAAATTCATGCACTATTTTCATGATAGTAGCTATATGTATAATGATGTTTTCGGCACAAATTTCTCTTTCAACCGACGTTGAGAAATGTGTCAAACATTGCATCTTGAATCAGTGCATGAAAGTATCCATAAAACCAGATCCAACAACTTGTGAAATAGATTGCAAAACGTTTTGCAATAAACAACTAACAAGTCATGAAGAATATATTGTTCCTAAAACTAAAAATAGTGGTGTTGTCGAGGCTTTTAAGGATTACGTGTGCAAACATTTAAATACATGTTTTTAATAATTAGTTTCAAATTTACAGTCTTCCATCTTCTTCTTGTTTCTTACATATTAAATATATATATATATATATATTTATATTTATATTTATATTTATATTTATATTTATATTTATATTTATATTTATATTTATATTTATATTTATATTTATATTTATATATTTACACTTATATTTGTAAATTTATATATTGTATATTTGGGTGTTTGATCTAACATAATTATATGTATGTTGTCATTTTAAATGTAATCATGAAAGGTATATTTTATTTGTAACAAGTTTTTGTGTGTTTTAATAAACATTTAATATTCAATTACAATAATTATATTCACAAAATCATATTACAACAATTGCAATAACCACCGCAATAACAACCAAGTTAATAATTCATGTTTTGGTTTTAAAGAACAACAGTTATTCAGGGTAGTTTGAATCAGAGACACAAAAGAACCAACTCCTTTACATTACTACTATGCCATTAACACTTTGGTTTCACAAGTTAAGTTGTAAGTCATAACACTCATGTACATTTGTCAGGTGACTGAGTAATTACTATTAATATAAGATTTTGGTTTAGTTCACCTTTTGGTTTTAAAGAACAACAGTTATTCAGGGTAGTTTGAATCAGAGACACAAAAGAACCAACTCCTTTACATTACTACTATGCCATTAACACTTTGGTTTCACAAGTTAAGTTGTAAGTCATAACACTCATGTACATTTGTCAGGTGGCTGAGTAATTACTATTAATATAAGATTTTGGTTTAGTTCACCTTTTGTTTTCCTTAGACTTGTTCTTTAATGTGTAGATGATGTTTAGTAAGAGTGTTCGAATTGTTACTGGTATACAATACTATATAGACCAAATTTTGATAAAAAAGCTCTTATTGTTCAATTTCTTTACAATGACGGCATATACATATATATTAACTGCTCATATATATTTACATACTATTACACATTTGCAAAGATGACATATACACATATATATATATATATATATATATATATATATATATATTATTTTTGAACCGCTTAGATATAGTTTTACGTGAGATACCATTCTCTTACACATTTTAAATGTATATTTATGAAGAAACTAAATTATTTTGTCGAAAACAAAGCGGTGAAGGTCAGTGTAAAAAAAAAATATAATTCTTACAAGAAATATAATTGTTCAAGTCACAAATTTCAGATTTGAAAAAATTACAAAAAATAGAAAACCATAATAGATTTGGGAACCAAAAGTAAACACATAACACATGATAAAACTAAAGTTTAATTAAAATACATAATATAACTTGAATTATGTGAAAATTTTAGTAAAATAGTTTTTGTGTTTAGATCACAAAGTTTTGATGTAATAGTATGATATCATTTAAATTTTTAAATATGACTATAACAATTACCCAAAAATATATCTTATTGCCGCTGATAAAAAAAGATATATTTTATTGTTATAACAAAATTGGTTAGATAGCTTGCACAACAAAATATAGGTAAGTTCCACCCAAATTAATCGATGTATATACATTAAAAAAAAACAACCAAACTAAAACAAACTTCTAAAAATACTCGTCATTTACTTTACTATATAATTCACCAAGACTAACATAATTTCAGAATCATCTTGTTCACGATCTAAAAAAGACTAAACTAATACATATTTCACATTTGTTGTAATCATATATACATTATGAAAACTCAAAATTTTAAAAAGTCATGCACTATTTTCATGATAGTAGCTATATGTATAATGATGTTTTCGGCACAAATTTCTCTTTCAACCGACGTTGAGAAATGTGTCAAACATTGCATCTTGAATCAGTGCATGAAAGTATCCATAAAACCAGATCCAACAACTTGTGAAATAGATTGCAAAACGTTTTGCAATAAACAACTAACAAGTCATGAAGAATATATTGTTCCTAAACCTAAAAATAGTGGTGTTGTCGAGGCTTTTAAGGATTACGTGTGCAAACATTTAAATACATGTTTTTAATAATTAGTTTCAAATTTACAGTCTTCCATCATCTTCTTGTTTCTTACATATTAAATATATATATATATATATATATATATATATATTTATATTTATATTTATATTTATATTTATATTTATATTTATATATATATTTATATTTATATTTATATTTATATTTATATTTATATTTATATTTATATTTATATTTATATATTTACACTTATATTTGTAAATTTATATATTGTATATTTGGGTGTTTGATCTAACATAATTATATGTATGTTGTCATTTTAAATGTAATCATGAAAGGTATATTTTATTTGTAACAAGTTTTTGTGTGTTTTAATAAACATTTAATATTCAATTACAATAATTATATTCACAAAATCATATTACAACAATTGCAATAACCACCGCAATAACAACCAAGTTAATAATTCATGTTTTGGTTTTAAAGAACAACAGTTATTCAGGGTAGTTTGAATCAGAGACACAAAAGAACCAACTCCTTTACATTACTACTATGCCATTAACACTTTGGTTTCACAAGTTAAGTTGTAAGTCATAACACTCATGTACATTTGTCAGGTGGCTGAGTAATTACTATTAATATAAGATTTTGGTTTAGTTCACCTTTTGGTTTTAAAGAACAACAGTTATTCAGGGTAGTTTGAATCAGAGACACAAAAGAACCAACTCCTTTACATTACTACTATGCCATTAACACTTTGGTTTCACAAGTTAAGTTGTAAGTCATAACACTCATGTACATTTGTCAGGTGGCTGAGTAATTACTATTAATATAAGATTTTGGTTTAGTTCACCTTTTGTTTTCCTTAGACTTGTTCTTTAATGTGTAGATGATGTTTAGTAAGAGTGTTCGAATTGTTACTGGTATACAATACTATATAGACCAAATTTTGATAAAAAAGCTCTTATTGTTCAATTTCTTTACAATGACGGCATATACATATATATTAACTGCTCATATATATTTACATACTATTACACATTTGCAAAGATGACATATACACATATATATATATATATATATATATATATATATTATTTTTGAACCGCTTAGATATAGTTTTACGTGAGATACCATTCTCTTACACATTTTAAATGTATATTTATGAAGAAACTAAATTATTTTGTCGAAAACAAAGCGGTGAAGGTCAGTGTAAAAAAAATATATAATTCTTACAAGAAATATAATTGTTCAAGTCACAAATTTCAGATTTGAAAAAATTACAAAAAATAGAAAACCATAATAGATTTGGGAACCAAAAGTAAACACATAACACATGATAAAACTAAAGTTTAATTAAAATACATAATATAACTTGAATTATGTGAAAATTTTAGTAAAATAGTTTTTGTGTTTAGATCACAAAGTTTTGATGTAATAGTATGATATCATTTAAATTTTTAAATATGACTATAACAATTACCCAAAAATATATCTTATTGCCGCTGATAAAAAAAGATATATTTTATTGTTATAACAAAAATTGGTTAGATAGCTTGCACAACAAAATATAGGTAAGTTCCACCCAAATTAATCGATGTATATACATTAAAAAAAAACAACCAAACTAAAACAAACTTCTAAAAATACTCGTCATTTACTTTACTATATAATTCACCAAGACTAACATAATTTCAGAATCATCTTGTTCACGATCTAAAAAAGACTAAACTAATACATATTTCACATTTGTTGTAATCATATATACATTATGAAAACTCAAAATTTTAAAAAGTCATGCACTATTTTCATGATAGTAGCTATATGTATAATGATGTTTTCGGCACAAATTTCTCTTTCAACCGACGTTGAGAAATGTGTCAAACATTGCATCTTGAATCAGTGCATGAAAGTATCCATAAAACCAGATCCAACAACTTGTGAAATAGATTGCAAAACGTTTTGCAATAAACAACTAACAAGTCATGAAGAATATATTGTTCCTAAACCTAAAAATAGTGGTGTTGTCGAGGCTTTTAAGGATTACGTGTGCAAACATTTAAATACATGTTTTTAATAATTAGTTTCAAATTTACAGTCTTCCATCATCTTCTTGTTTCTTACATATTAAATATATATATATATATATATATATATATATATATATTTATATTTATATTTATATTTATATATTTACACTTATATTTGTAAATTTATATATTGTATATTTGGGTGTTTGATCTGACATAATTATATGTATGTTGTCATTTTAAATGTAATCATGAAAGGTATATTTTATTTGTAACAAGTTTTTGTGTGTTTTAATAAACATTTAATATTCAATTACAATAATTATATTCACAAAATCATATTACAACAATTGCAATAACCACCGCAATAACAACCAAGTTAATAATTCATGTTTTGGTTTTAAAGAACAACACTTATTCAGGGTAGTTTGAATCAGAGACACAAAAGAACCAACTCCTTTACATTACTACTATGCCATTAACACTTTGGTTTCACAAGTTAAGTTGTAAGTCATAACACTCATGTACATTTGTCAGGTGGCTGAGTAATTACTATTAATATAAGATTTTGGTTTAGTTCACCTTTTGTTTTCCTTAGACTTGTTCTTTAATGTGTAGATGATGTTTAGTAAGAGTGTTCGAATTGTTACTGGTATACAATACTATATAGACCAAATTTTGATAAAAAAGCTCTTATTGTTCAATTTCTTTACAAAGACGGCATATACATATATATTAACCGCTCATATATATTTATATACTATTACACATTTGCAAAGATGACATATACACACATATATATATATATATATATATATATATATATATATATATATATATATATATATATATATATATAATTTTTGAACCGCTTAGATATAGTTTTACGTGAGATACCATTCTCTTACACATTTTAAATGTATATTTATGAAAAAACTAAATTATTTTGTCGAAAACAAAGCGGTGAAGGTCAGTGTAAAAAATATATATATATAATTCTTACAAGATATATAATTGTTCAAGTCACAAATTTCAGATTTGAAAAAATTACAAAAAATAGAAAACCATAATAGATTTGGGAACCAAAAGTAAACACATAACACATGATAAAACTAAAGTTTAATTAAAATACATAATATAACTTGAATTATGTGAAAATTTTAGTAAAATAGTTTTTGTGTTTAGATCACAGAGTTTTGATGTAATAGTATGATATCATTTAAATTTTTAAATATGACTATAATAATTACCCAAAAATATATCTTATTGCCGCTGATAAAAAAAGATATATTTTATTGTTATAACAAAAATTGGTTAGATAGCTTGCACAACAAAATATAGGTAAGTTCCACCCAAATTAATCGATGTATATACACTAAAAAAAAACAACAACCAAACTAAAACAAACTTCTAAAAATACTCATCATTTACTTTACTATATAATTCACCAAGACTAACATAATATCAGAATCATTTTGTTTACGATCTAAAAAAGACTAAACTAATACACATTTCACATTTGTTGTAATCATATATACAGTATGAAAACACAAATTTTGAAAAAAGCATGCACTATTTTCTTGATAGTAGCCATGTGTATAATGATGCTTTCGGCACAAATTTCTCTTTCAGCCAATGTTGAGAAATGTGTCAAACATTGCATCTTGAATCAGTGCATGAAAGTATCAGGAAAACCAGATCCGACAACTTGTGAAGTAGATTGCAAAACGTTTTGCAATAAACAACTAACAAGTCATGAAGAATATATTGTTGGTAGACCTAATGTTCTTTTAGTGACTGTTAAGGATTACATTTGCAAACATTTGAATACATGTTTTTAATAATTAGTTTCAAATTTACAGTCTTCCATTATCTTATTGTTTCTTGCATATTCAATTTTTTTTTTTTTTGGGTGTTTGACTTGACATAAATTATATGTATGTTGTCATTTTAAATGTTATCATGAAATATATATTTTATTTGTAACAATTTTTATTGGTGTAAATAAACATTTAATACTCAATTTTTAATAATTATATACACAAAATCATATTAGAACGGTTGCAATAGCCAGCGCAATAACAACCAAGTAACATAATTCATGTTTTGGTTTTATAGAAGAACACTTGCTGAGGGTAGTTTGAATCAGAAACACAGCATAACAACTCCTTTACACTACGACTATGCCATTAACACTTTGGTATTACAAGTTAAGTTGTAAGTCAACACACTCATGTGCATCTTTCAGGTGTATGAGTAATTACTACTGATAGAATATTTTGGTATAGTGCACCTTTTGTTTTCCTTAGGCTTGTTCTTTAATGTATAGATGATGCTTAGTAAGAGTGTCGAGTTGTTACTGAACTACAATACTATATAGATCAAAATTTTGGTAAAAGAACTCTTATTATTCAAGTTCTTTACAAAGATGATATATATATATTTGTTTTTGAACTGCTGAGATATATCTATATACTATAATAAAGTTGATTTTTCTCTCATCTAAAGACAAATAAGCGAAGGATATGCCAAATATTGACACGCATTATAAATTTTTTTAAAAAAGAATAAATTGTCTCATATTTTCATTTTTTGGTATTTAGATCAAATCTATTAACAAAACATTAAATTTCCTATATAATTTATAATGAGTACATTATTATCAATTCAACCAATTTTTTTACATCAATCATTCTATCCACATATATTATTTTAGCAAAAATACATAGTAAAAAAAATCAAGGATAAATAGATAATTTTATATAAAAAAAGAATTATTTAGGTTATTTAAGATGTTTCCTCAAATCAAGTTAAAAAGGTTAACCTCAAGAAACTCTTTTTTTTCGGTTCCAGATTTAATCTAAGAAAGAAAAAAAAAGAAACTATGGAAAAACATAATCAATAATTAATACATAAATAAAAAGAAACAATGGAAAACAATAATCAATGATAATACACAATCAACGAATTTAAAAAAAAATCAAATTCACATTGAAAACCAAATACAAAAAAAAAATACAAAAAAATATTTTAGGTTAAAATACATAATATAAATTTAATTTGTGAAAATTTTAAACAACAATAAACGAGTTAATGATAATACAATCCAAAATAAATAAAATTAAAATTAAAATATAAATAAAAAAATAAAAAAGAGGGAAATCATCTTACAATATAGTTTTTAATTTAATAAAAAAAAAACAATAATTCAGAGAGCTTTATTTTACTTCTTTGTCACCAACATCAAGTTTAGAGAAATTTAAAAAATGATAAAAAGCATAACAAACAATTAATACATAATAAAAAAATAATTTAAACTAAAAGCAGTTTAAAGAATAACATGATATAACAAAAAAATTACAAATTTAGTATAAATAAACAATATAACTTACGCTTCTTAAGATTTTAGTTAACAACTAATAATTTAATCTCTACATAAATTTACATTTAAAATGTATAAGAGAATGGTATCTCACGTTTCATCAAAATCACACAAACAAAAAATATATATTTTATTGTTATAACAAAAATTGGTTAGATAGCTAACACAACAAAATATAGGTAAGTTTCACACAGCTTAATCGATGTATATATATTAAAAAAAGAAACAACAACCAAACTAAAACAAACTTCTAAAAATACTCATCATGTACTTTACTATATATAATTCACCAAGACTAACACAATATCAGAATCATCTTGTTCATGATCTAAAAAAGACTAAACTAATACACATTTCACATTTGCTGTAATCATATATAAAGTATGAAAACTCAAATTTTGAAAAAAACATGCACTATTTCCTTGATAGTAGCTATGTGTATAATGATGCTTTCGGCACAAATTTCTCTTTCAGCCAATGTTGAGAAATGTGTCAAACACTGCATCTTGAATCAGTGCATGAAAGTATCCGAAAAACCAGATCCGACAACTTGTGAAGTAGATTGCAAAACGTTTTGCAATAAACAACTACCAAGTCATGAAGAATATATTGTTGGTAGGCCTAATGTTCTTTTAGTGACTGTTAAGGATTACATTTGCAAACATTTGAATACATGTTTTTAATAATTAGTTTCAAATTTACAGTCTTCCATTATCTTATTGTTTCTTACATATTCAATATATATATTTATATATTTGGGTGTTTGATTTGATATAAATTATATGTATGTTGGCATTTTAAATTTTATCATTAAATATATATTTTATTTGTAACACGTTTATGTGGTGTAAATAAACATTTAATACTCAATTACAATAATTATATTCACAATATCGTATTACAACAGTTGCAATAGCCTGTGCAATAATAACCAAGTAACATAATTCATGTTTTGGTTTCAAAGAACAACACTTGCTCAAGGTAGTTTGAATCAGAGACACAACCTAATCAACTCCTTTACACTACTACTATGCCATTAACACTTTGGTATCACAAGTTAAGTTGTAAGTCAACACACTCATGTGCATCTCTTAGGTGTCTAGTAATTACTACTGATAGAATATTTTGGTATAGTTTACCTTTTGTTTTCCTTAGTTAGGCTTGTTCTTTAAAGTATAGATGATGATGCTTAGTAAGAGTGTTTGACTTGTTACTGATATACAATACTATATGGATCAGAATTTTGGTAAAAGAACTTTTATTATTCAACTTCTTTACAAAGATGACATATATATTTGTTTTTTGAACCGCGCAGATATATCTATATAATATAATAAAGTTGGTTTTTCTCTCTTCTAAAGTCAAATAAGCAAAGGATATGACAAATATTGACACACATTATAAATTTTTACAAAATTAGTAAAACGTCTCATATTTTTCATTTTTTGGTATTTAGATCAAATCTATTAACAGAACATTAAATAACCCATATATTTTATAATTAATACTCTATTCTCAATTCAACCAAATTTTTTTACATCAATCATCTATCCACATATATTATTTTCACAACAATACATAGTAAAAAGGAAAGAAACTCAAGAATAAATAGAAAATTTCATAAAACAAAAAAAAAGATTTATTTACGTTATTTAAGATGTTTCTTCAAACCAAGTTAAAAATGTGAACCTTAATAAATATTTTTTGGTATCAAATTTAATCTAAGAAAGAATAAAGAGCAACTATGGAAAACATTAATCAATGATTAATACATAAATAAAACAACGGATAACAATAATCAGTGAAAATACACAATCAAATAATTTAAAAAAAATCAAATTCACTTTGAAAACAAAATACCAAAATATATCAAATACAACAAAAATAGTTTAGTTTAAAATACATATTATAAATTGCGTTTTTACAATCCAAAAAACAGACACTATATAAATAATATGAAAAAGACAATAATCGTAAAATTAAACTATGTGATCTAAAATAAGACAAATGTACAAAAATACCTACACCTCCAAAATTAAAATAGTCCCATCAAAGCTCTTAAAACTATATCAACAATCCTATTATGAATTTTAATTGACGAAACAACACTAATGCCAAATATCATAATATTAAACAATTTTAATATAAAACAATATAAATAAGAAATTTTTGTGAGTCACACATAAGATATAAAATAACATTTTAAAATACAAACAAGTGTTAAAAAAATATCTAATATAAACAAATTTTCCTCGTGAATCTTGGTCCAACTAATAAAAAAAATTAGAAATATATTTGAAAAAATATAAGATGGAAAAATAATCAACGATGTATGTACTGAATTTAACCTATATTTCTATGCATTTTTATTTACTTACTTTTATAACAAAGTGGAACAAAAAATAAATTTAAAAAAAAATACATCAATTAAAAAGAAAATTCACAGACATGTTATTTGTTACTTTGTAACAAGTACAACAAAAAATACGGAAGATGAATATTATCTTCAATTGCAAATAAACCAATTTTGTAAATATATATTAAATTTAAAATATTATTTTATTATTCTTAATTCCGTAGAGGGTTAAACCAACATTAGTTTTAACTCAAAAAATTAGAGTTGAGAGACATTGTTGAACGGTTCCATAAGTATTCCCCACAAGGATACAAAAACCAAAGGCTATTAATATCCTCAAGGGTTGTATCTTGCGAATGGCAACAAGTTGATACTTATGCTCTTCGGTAAAACGCTCCTCAGCTATCACAAAATCATCATCATCATCATCTTCTTCTTGTTCTTCCTCAGACTGCTTTATTCCTTCTTCGTGTTCCAGCTCCTCAAGCCTAAACAAAACGTCTGGATCAAGAAACAAGTCTGAAACTTCATGATGATCATCAAGCTCTTGATGAGCCACGGTGTATTTGTTCCTCATTACCCTAGCTTCTTCCAGAGAAATGCAGCAAAGTCTCTCTCTTTGATATAACAGCCTCTCGCAAGCAACATTCTTCACAGAGATAACACCTTCCTCACTCCTCAAATCACTAATCTTAAACCCCACTTCTTCTTCTTCTCCCACTCCACCAGT
The DNA here is from genome assembly GCF_020379485.1 of Brassica napus. NCBI lineage: Eukaryota > Viridiplantae > Streptophyta > Magnoliopsida > Brassicales > Brassicaceae > Brassica > Brassica napus. Next base: position 25,018,470 of record NC_063438.1, on the reverse strand, counting down.
CATCTCTTCAATCAATCTCCAATCTTCTTCGGACACTTGCATCAAATCACTCTCATCACAAACAATCAACAAAGGTCTGTCCACTAACACAGCCTTCACGCTATGAAAAAACACAACCTGATCCGCAACGCTGTAACCACACGAACCAGAAACATCCAAAAAGAACAACACAATAGCATCCCCAAGATGACGAGCCAAAGCGTCGACAACAACATCGCAATCTCCAAACACAGGCTTATCCAAAACCCCATCAATCACCTGACACCTCATCGAACCTTCATAACCACTAAAACCCACATCGAAAGCCACAGACTTTGCACTAAAATCAACGATTCCGTTAACAAAACAAGTCTTGTCCGCATGAGGGTAACCAGAAACCAACAATGTCGGCACGTCCGGATCAACCAAAGGAAGCTTCATCATGTGCTGCCTCAACTGCTCGAGGTAAGCCAAACCAGGAGTGATCTCGTTGACAACGCTAAACATCCCTGTAACAGCGCTCGCTTTCAAGGCTTTACACTCTTTAACCGATCCACCGAACGCGAGAAGGTTGGCGTAGTCGTTAGCGATGTTTGCGATCAAGTCTTTGGCGGTGTTGACTTGACCTAGGGAGAAGCTGTAACGATCTTTGTCGAGAACGAAGCGGAGGAGATCAGTGTGGAGAGGGTGGATGTCGTCGAGGGGAGGGAAGTCGTGGAGGATGGTGGAGAGTTTGTTGCGGAAGGTGAGGTGTGTGTTGGTGACGTGGCGGGTGTAGAGTTTTCGGAGACGGTTGAGTTTGAGACTCTTGTCGGAAACGCGGGAATGGTTGAGGTGGTCGAAGAACTCGTTGCCGATGGGGACAACGTTTATATGTTTGAAATCAGATTGCATTGTTTGTTGTTTGTTTTTGAGAGAGATAGAGAGAGAGAAAGGAAGAAGATTCGAAAGGGGGTAGCTTGTAACTTGCTTAAGGATGATGATCTAAGTAGGATTAGTGCAAATCTATTATGAACAAACAAAGATTTCTAGTTATTATTTGATTTATTTTCATATGATTTAATTTTTTGATGTCGTTACTTATTTATTTGGCTAAAATTATTAAACTTTTTCCTTTCTTCAGCAAATTAAAAAAAGGAAAAAAAAAGAAAGTAAAAACGGGTCAAAGCTAGGCCTGAGACGGAACGGATCGGGTATCCAAGCAATTTTAAGGTATCCGGATCGGAATCCTTATCCGGCGGATCCATAATCTTACTATCTTTATCCGGATCCGGAGTTTTCGGATATCCAGATGTCGGATATCCTTCTAAAAATTGTAATATCCGGCGGATATCCGGATCCGGATTTGGATCTTTAAAATAAATAAAAATAATATTAAATATATATGATATAATTAAAAAAAATAGACATCATTCATTGCGTTTATATCATACACCAAAGCATGCCGACCCTGTGAGAAACACAATAAGTCAATAAACTACAAAACACTTTAACTAGTGTACAAATGCAATACATTCGAAGACTTCTAGAAAAATAGCACCGCAACTGCGTTGTACTGGGTTATAATTGCTTCATAAAAGTTGTTGTCTTCAGGCCATTTTGTCCACACTTTTCTTCCGATAAGAGCTTCAGCAGATTCATTTGCTGATACGCCACCAGGTACCACACGACTATTGGATGATACTGCACGAATATCACCGACAGCTGATCAAGAAACAACACAACGGATATAAACAGAAGAAAGCACACTAATGACTAAAAGAGAAGACTTAGAGATTGGAATGTCTTCTGTTTCCTCCGGGAAGCTGAGAAAGTTGGACTAGGGTCCTGATTAGTTGCATGTCTAGAAGGAACTTGGCTTCCGCCTCCCTGTCTCCAATCTCTGGTATAGTTCCAATGTACAACAATATTAAGATAAACGGAAACTCATGATGATTCAACATATTAAGATAACAACATTTTTTGGTGATAGTTTAAATTGTTACTAGAACATACAACATATTCTTCACGTGTGTAGTGGTCGCAATGTCGGCGATAGGCTAGAAGATAATTAATTTATCATAGTTTTTTGTTCTTAATCAACGCTAGTGACCACACTTGGAACATCTCAACAACATTCTTATTACCAATTTCTTAACATTAGTTTATTAAAAGCAACAATTTATTTGATACGCGGTGATAATTAACACCTCATCACCATACAGATAAGATCTAATTATTTGTTCTCATAACGTTTAACAAGCCTTAAGAGGAGTTCCGCAAAGGCAGCGGTTGTGAGCGAATACATATGATTTAAAGGACTGAAGGAGACCACCGCGTGGGATTTTTCCACAGAGACGATTGTGACTAACGTTGAAAAGCTTCAGACCGCGTAGCTCGATCAGCTCCCTAGGAAGGTTCCCGAAGATTCGGTTATGGCTCAGATCCAAGTCAACTATGCCCCTAGCGAACTGAACCTTGGAGAGATCGAATTCAAACATATTCCTCGACAGATCCAATGATACTGTTGATTTGTTCCGTCCGAAAAACATCGAACCATCTCCTGTGAAACTGTTTTTCGACAGAAATACTCCGTTAAAGTCATTCTTTGACAACGACTCAGGTATGTTTCCTGCCAGGGCAACGTTAATAACTATCAAATAATAATAATAATAATTTAGTGCTAGTTCATTAAAAATAATTAATATTTTAAAAAATCCCTTTAATCGGTTATAGATCCAACATTTTAACAAAGTTATAATTAGGAAATTAAACTATATTGGTTACCTGAGAGCTTATTGTTAGACAAGTAGAGATTAGGGACTTCGCCTACAAAGGAGCCGAATGAGTTCGGTATAGAACCGGTTAGCTTATTGTGTTCGACTATAATGGTCTCAAGCATCGGCATCTGGGAAAGCGAACCGGGAATAGGACCGGTAAACTGGTTATAGGAAAGGTCCAAGAACCTTAGCCTTTTGAGCTCGCCGATGTTATCAGGAATTAGACCGGAGAGATTGTTATGCCTTAAGATGAGGTACTCAAGGTTCTTGAGTTTGGTGATGGTACGTGGTATGTTTCCGGTGAGATGTGGCAAGTAAGTTAAAAAAAGTGAACGGAGTTCAAGGAGGTCGCCGATTTGGTCAGGGATCTGACCATAGCGTTTGCTGGAAAAGAGAGAGAGGTCTGTGACGCGGCCGTTAGTGCATTTGACGCCGCTCCAGGTAGTACAACAGTCGGTCTGAGGATTCCATGAGGAGAATTTTCGAGGGTTGTTAAACGATTTCTTGATTTGAAGGAGGGCATTTTTTTCGATTGAGTTGCAGCTGTAAGAGGATGGGAGAGAGATGAAGAGAATGGCGAAGAAGATAGAGAGATGAAGAAGGAGCTTCATTGTGGTTTGAGTGGGGTTACTTTGTCGCATGGATGTAGGGAAGCTATTATATAAAAGTGATTTTCAATGGAACACAGCTGTGTAATGTTACTGAATTTGTACAACTTGTCCAAAAGTACATTGTAATTTTCTTTAAATGTTTTAACTCGGCAAAAACGTGATTAATGCATCTTACTATTTTGAGTTTTGAAAGTTATGCATGTTGTTGAAACATGTTTGATTCTTGATTTAATCATTTACCCGTACGTGCATTGGTCACCTCCACGAACGCAATGTGTCATGTGTGTATGGCATAGCAAGTACAATAATTCAAGTATATTTGATTTTCGGTCAGACTTCCAGAAAAAATCATTTTTGAAGAGGAACTTGAGTTGAAATAGCGAAAAAATGGAAGACAAAAAAAAAGTGAGAGTGAGACTAAAATATGGAGAAAAGTTATGTGAGTAAACAAGATTTTTGAACATTCGAAAAATTAATGCAAAAGAGTCGTATATACTAAAATATTTAAGTAAACATACGACACTTCTCAAAATATGGAGAAAAGTTACGTTAGAAATTCAATCATTTCATATGAATGCAGCTAAAAGAGTCGTATATACTAAAATATTTAAGTAAACATATGACACTTCTCAAAAATAAATTTAAACGTGTTAAAATCTATGTTTTTCTTTGAGCAAATCTATGTTTATTATATAACAACGGACGTAATAGTGACCATGTGTCGAGACAAAACAATAATACAATAGCCAAGCAAATGAATATTAGTAGAGCCCACCACTTTCGAAGGCTAAGAGCAGCATTAACCGAGTATGTAGAAGGGTTTTTAGGAGAAAGAGGGCCCACAAAAATGAGGGAACCGAGGAAGAAGGGAGTTAAGAGCATGTACAACGCGGGTTGTTAGTCAATCCTTAAGTGTAATCCTTAGCTTTTGGTGATTAAATAAACATTAAAAATATCGATTAAGCTAAGGATGAATCCTAAATTAAGGATTAAAAGGAGGGAGTCCGTAATGCGCTGGCGTTACGTGAGTGGCTGGAGTCACGTTTGTGTTTGGTGGGGTGAGTGAAAAAAAAACGCGAAGAAAATCATTTGTTCAACCCAAGGAAAAAAAAAACCAGAGCCGTGACGGAGGCGATAGAGGGGCGAATCGTGATCGTCGTTGTGGAAGGTAAATCCGCCGTCTCTTTCAGTTAATTTTCCTTCTGGGCTTGATGCATGTTAATTTCATCGGTTGAAAGGGTTCGATTGTGGGGTTTAAATAGAATTAGGGTTTGAAATGGGATTGGGTATTTCAATCGAATTAGGGTTTTTGTCTGGGTTTGTAATTTTCTTCTTTTCGAGGCGATGTTGTGTTGTTATTGACGCGATTACGGGTTCTGGATTGAGTAAATGGGATTGGGGATTTTATTCGAAATAGGGTTTTTTTCTGCGTTTGCTAATTTGTTCTTTTAGATACGATTGTTTGTTGTTCTCGTCGGGAATGAAATCGAAATAGGGTTTTGTTCTTGATTGAAATCGTATAATGGTTTTCTTGTCGGTTCACACTCGATGAAAGGTTTGACGCTGGATTTGTTTTCGTTGCAGGTACAGAAATGGAGGAAGAACTTCGAGATATGAAAGCACACAAAGCGTACATCAGCATGGTTGATTTCGTTGCAGAAGCGCAACAGGGCATTCCCAAACTGTGCCCTTGTGGCTCAATCACGAAGGAAACCGTTGATGAAGAGGACACTTACGACTACCTCCCTGGGAAAAGATACTTCATATGCAAAGACTTCGAGGTCAGTACTTTTCTTTCTATCTCATTTATTTATATGCGATTCTTGTTCTTCCTTATTTGTTTGTTGTTTGACCAATTTCCACTATTTTGTTTGGCAGAATGACGGCCTTCATTTCAGGCAACCATGGGTTACGGGTGTGACAGAAGAGGTTGAGAGGCTGAAGCTACGGGTTCACGAGCATGAGAAGCTTCTCAGAGAGTGTGAGGCACTTAAGGTGAGCTTCAATTGTCAGTTTCATAATAAATTTAGTTGTTTGTACACATTTCTAAACCATTGTTTGTGTTACCTGTTCTCTGTACAGGCACAGGTTGCAATGCTGGTAAAGCGGGTGACAGAACTTGAGTTACTGCACTGAGGTTAGTCTAACTGAACTTTATTAGTTACTATATAACTCGCTAGTTACTAGTTTTAGTTGTTACAATAGAAACGGATAGGACATGCACCTGTTTAGTTAGAAATCTTTACACGTTGCGTTAATGAACTTGTAGAGTGTGTAGTTATAAATGCTTAGGTTAACGACCATTAAATTTTTTATAGCTGTTGTGATAGGACAGTTTTCTACTTGTATTGAATGTATAATCCCTTATTTAATCTTACTAGTTTCTAGTAGAGAATCACACAGTTTTATTCATACTCTTTACAAACTCCTAAATGGAAAGCTCCTCTAGTTTTGTTAACCTGTTAACGAGTCAAGGGTCAGTTGACCTTGACTCATTAGAAACTCCTTTTGTTAGTACCCAACCTCCGCAAGAGCCAAGTGTGAAAGAGAGGAGGAAGTGGACTGTCAAGGACGATTTAGTCCTCATTGGGGCTTGGCTCAACACCAGCAAAGATTCAATAGTCAGTAACGAACAGAAAGGCGCTGCCTTCTGGAAGAGGATTGTAGAGTATTACAACTCCAGTCCTCTACTCGTTGGGCTGGTGCCTAGAGAACTAGGGCAATGCAAGCAAAGATGGGCCAGGATCAATGATCTGGTCTGTAAGTTTGCTGGCTGCTACGACACGGCCTTGAGGGAACAGAGAAGCGGGCAAAACGACAATGACGTGATGAAGGCTGCGTTGGATATCTTCAACAGTGACCACAACATGAAGTTCAACTTAGAACATGCGTGGAGGGAGCTTAGGCACGATGTGAAATGGTGTTCTACGTATATGGAGAAGGACAAGGATAAGCGCAAGGCAACTCCAGTGCCAGAGCCAGAAGAAAGACCGGTGGGGGTTAAGGCTGCTAAGGCTGCGGGTAAGAGGCACAGAACTGGAAAAGATGAAGAGTTAAGCAAGCTAGAAGGACTTATGGAGCTGAAAAAGCAAATCTCTAAGCAAAGTTTGCTAGAGAGTTTGCTAACCAAACCAGAGCCACTCAATGAGATGGAATTGGCCCTGAAAACGAAACTGTTGTCTGAATTATTGTCATGAGTGATGGTTTGTTAGTGGTAGTTATGTTTCCATTACAATGTTTGCGTTTTGTCTACTTTACTTACTCATCTCAAATGCTTTGTTTCAGGTGAAGTACAAGACATGTGCCACATGAAGACAAATGATGCTGTTTCAGTCACGGGTGTTTCTTTTTTCCTTGCGCATGTGAACCATTTCAGAGGTTCACGGGTTGTATGTTTTCCTTGCGGCTTTCATTTGTTTTTTTATAACCATGTCACGGATTCTATGTAAGGCAGAGTGTAACTTTTCGTGCCTTTATAAGGCAGTGTGTAATGTTTCATTTCTTGTACTCTAAACTCCATCTATCAAACGTACGTTTAAGAATTCTCAACATTGTCTTTTGATGATCAACATTTCTTGTACTCTAAACTCCATCTATCAAAGGTAGTTTTCTTCTGCCGCTATCCATCTCGTCTCAGGTTCTAACCTTTCACGGTGCATAATTTTTTGCACTAAACTCTGCAAACTCGCCGGTAATCCTAATTCCTCTTCCTTTCTTACGCATCTCCGCGTCTCTTAGTTAGTGATCCGATAAAGTTTGAATATTTTTCTCGAGCTCATGAGATTCTTGTGATCCACGTTTTAGGGTTTCAATAATATTTCCTGGTAAATATACATGTGATCATACATATTAAAGTCTTAATTTGTTCACTTACTTAGACCTCTGAATATGATTTCTAAAGGAACATTTTGTTAAAGCAAAGATAAGTAAATTTATAACTATATTTGATTCTTTTTATTTCAAACTATAGTTTACGTTTACAAAGAAAAGTAAATATTATTCTTTAGGTTGAAACTATATTTTATTCTTTTTATTTCAAACTATAGTTTACGAATCATGATCATTTTTTTAAAACGAAATATAGGCAAATATGGGAGATGAAGTGGATCGCAGATTAAATGCGGCTTTAGATGAAGCAGTCGATGAATATTTGGAAGATACATACAACGACATCGTAAAGAAGCAAAAAAAGAAAGAGAGAAAACGTGCATATGTCGAAAGAAACCGCGAAGAGGGCCATTCCCGTCTATGGAATGACTACTTCAGTGAAAATCCAACATTTCCGCCTCATTTATTCAGACGCCGTTTCCGCATGAACAAGGAAGTTTTCATGCGTATTGTCGATCGTCTATCAGAAAATTATCCTTTCTTCCAACAAAGAAGAGATGCTGTCGGAAGATTAGGTCTATCTCCACTACAAAAGTGTACGGCAGCTCTTCGTATGCTTGCTTATGGCTGTGCGGCTGACGCCGTTGACGAATACCTCAGACTTGGTGAAAGCACGGCACTTTCATGTTTAACGAATTTCACAGAAGGGGTAATTGATTTATTTGGAGAAGAGTATATGCGAAGACCCACTCCAGAGGATCTTCAACGATTGCTCGATATTGGAGAGATTCGCGGCTTTCCGGGAATGATAGGAAGCATCGATTGTATGCATTGGGAGTGGAAAAATTGCCCAACCGCTTGGAAAGGACAGTACACACGTGGATCAGGAAAGCCAACCATTGTCTTGGAAGCTGTAGCTTCCCAAGATCTTTGGATTTGGCACGCTTTTTTTGGTCCTCCAGGTACCTTAAACGATATTAACGTCCTCGATCGATCTCCTGTTTTTGATGACATTTTACAAGGTCGAGCTCCAAGGGTACAATACCTCGTAAACGGACACCAATATGGTTTGCCTTACTACCTCACAGACGGCATATATCCAAGATGGTCAACATTTATCCAATCTATCTCAAACCCTCAAAGCCCTGAAGCACAGTTATTTGCTAAAGTTCAGGAGTCCACCCGAAAAGATGTGGAGCGTGCTTTCGGAGTATTGCAAGCTCGATTTGCAATAGTTAAAAACCCGGCTATTTTGTGGGACAAGACCCAAATAGGGATGGTTATGCGAACATGTATCATACTCCACAATATGATAGTGGAAAATGAACGCAATGGATACAGCGGGTGTGATATATCAGAGTTTGAAGAAGGAGAGTCGAGTAGAAGTTCAGAGGTGGATATGTCATATACTCGCAGGCCTTCAAATCTCCGAACTATGCTTGAAATACGTACTCAAGTTCGTGACCCACATACGCATGAACAATTGAAATTTGATTTGATCCAAAATATTTGGAACAAGTTTGGTAATGATGCAAATGTTTAATTGTTGTATGTTTCTATTTTCTCATTCAATAAATAAAAATTTTAAATTTTCTTTTAAAAAATATTTATTAATAATTTTGTAAGGATTCCTTAATGGTAACACCATTGGAGTAATATTTATGATAAGAGTCCTTGACTATTCATAAAAAAAAAAAAAAAAAAAATTAATAAACTAATGTTAAGGACTCCAATGGTGGGTAACACCATTGGAGGTGCTCTAAATGTAGCCAAATAAGAAACGTATGCAGTTGGGTTTTTTTACTGTGCATAGGCTCCACTGACATGTGGCGGTCCGCGATTGATTCTTTTTTAATTTTTTTTTTTTTTTTTTTAAAATCGGCCAAAAGGAAAAAAAAGAAAAATTAGAAACCCATTTGGGTATTTGGGTTAATCATGCTCTAAACCAAACCTACAAGGAGATTAATATATTTACATATGACCCCTTCCCTTTCAAAGAAGTTGTGTTCTTGTTAAGTTACCATGGCTCCTTCCACTCTAAGACCTATGGAGACAGTCCATGATTGCCCTGCGAAACTCACCATTGTGCAGCAGAAAGGAGGATACATACATGTAACCATGATCTCACTTATGAGCCTGGCCATGCTTTTTAAGCTCCAAGACAGATTGTTTCTGTATGTATCCACCATCCTATCAACACCAATCACACTCATACAATCAGCATCCAATGTTTTTAAAAATTTGTGACAATGATGTTTTTTTTTCAACTACAGTTCCATACTTTAGTCTTCCTTCACAGAATGCAGCAACTGCATAGTATGGAGATAGGAATGGAAGTGTTGCAACTGTACTGTTGGATGAAGATCCAACCATCGAATCATGTAACCCTCCTACTATATTTACAAGACTTTTTTAGGTTTAAGTTAAAGCAAAGAAAAGAAGAACAATTCAATCAATACATGGGGATGCAATCACATATATCCCTCGGACGGATTCTGTTAGTTGATATGGCTCTCAAAAATCAGTCTAATCCTAACACTTGAACTTAACTCGTGATACTACAAAGAGTATCTTTGGTTACCTTTTCATGCATGCACTCTATATATTAACTTGTGTACGTACCACAGAGAACTTATATCAGATGATGACAAGTTTGTTAGATGTTAGATGAATAGCATGTATGATGTGTTATTATTTTTATGTCAAGTGTGGTTCATCTATCTTATATATTATTAAAGATCTCTTCCAACTATCGATATTGGTACATTTTGTGTCTAATACCCTTCCTCGAGATGATGACTCTTTGAGTATCAATCTCGGAATGCTCGGGCAAGGATCAATGAGCCAACTTTAGACTAGATCGATGTGGATCGGGTTAGACTGCGTGGATCAGGCTCTGATACCATGTTAAGCTAGTTGGGTTTCCAACCTAAAATCAATTGGTGCTAAGAGGAATAGAATGATCCATCTATCTTATATATTTCTTATGATCTTTTCTAACTACCAATATGGGACACTTTGTCTATTACAAAATAGTTTACTTACTTTCCAAAGAAAAACAGTGTGAAAAACTACGTTAATAGTGATGTGTAATGAATGAACTTCCCAAAAACGGTTAGGATATAAACAATACAAACGGGCAAACAAGTGGATACTAGAGATACCCACCACTTTTGAAAGCAAAAAGAATGTTATTCTTAAAAAACGAACACTTAAAGAAAGAACAAATGATACAACATCATTAATTCATCCAAGGAATAATTCATTTGATAAGCAGTGATAATTAACACATCATCATCGTACAGATAAAACGTAATTATTTGTGGTCACGCCATTAAAACAAACTTAACAAGCCTTCTTAAGTGGGGACCCACAGAGACAGCGGTTCTCAGCGAACTCATATGATTTAAAGGTTTGAAGTTGACCACCACGTGGTATTTTTCCGCAGAGACGATTGTAACTAATGTTGAAACGCTCGAGATGTAGCTGAGTCAGCTCCCTAGGAAGCGTCCCGAAGATTCGGTTATGGCTCAGATCTAACATAGCTAGGCTCTTACCGAACTTAATCTTGGAGAGATCAAACTCAAACAAGTTTCTCGACAGATCCACTTGTACTGTTCTTTTGTTCCCTCCGAAAAACATCGAACCATCTCCTGTGAAACCGTTTCCCTTCAGAACTACTGCTTGAAAGTCCATCTTTGACAACGACTCCGGTATTTTTCCTGCCAGAACAATGTTATTGAATATATTTTATTAAATCATCAATAATAATAATAATGACAATTTGGCGCTGAAAAAAATTAATAATATGATCTTTAAAAATAATTCATATTTTAAAAAATTTCAAATTAGTGTATCTATAGATCCAACATTTAAACCTAAAGTTATTCTTCACCTCATATGTTTCAAAATATCAGGTGTTTTGGTGAAGTACAATCATTAAGAGAATATTTAACCTTTTCATAACTATTCATAAAAATGTTTGCATAAGTGGTCAGATAAGTGTAAAAACTGCATACAAATGTCAAAACTACTTATATTTTGTAATAGGAAAAAAATTTTCTAAACTACTTATATTATGAAAAAGTATAATAAAAAAAATATTGGTATACCTGAGAGCTTATTGTTTTTCAAGAAGAGATTAGGGACGCTGCCTACGAAGGAACCGAAAGAGTTCGGTACAGGACCGGTTAGCGAATTGTTGTCGGCCTGAAAGGTGTGAAGCTTAGGCATCTGAGTAAGCCAACCGGGAATAGGACCGGTAAACTTGTTAAAGGAGATGTCCAAGAACGTAACGCTTTTGAGCTCGCTGATGTAATCAGGAATTGGACCGGATAGTTTGTTCCACCGTAAGAAGATGAAGACGAGGTGCTTGAGTTTGGTGATGGTGCGTGGTATGTTTCCGGTTAGTTTCATGTGACTCATTTCGAGTGTACGGAGTTCAAGGAGGTCACCGATCTGGTCAGGGATCTGACCGTAGAGGGTTCTGTAGTTGGCCATAGAGAATAATGTGACGCGGCCGTTAGTGCACTCGATGCCTGTCCAGCTTGTACAACAGTCGGTTTGAGGATCCCATGAGGAGAGGAATTCCGTGTTGTTAAAATGTTTCTTGATTTGAAGGAGAGTGTTTTTGTCTTTTGAGTTGCAGCTGTAAGAGGATGGGAGAGAAGAGATGAAGAAGATAGAGAGACAAAGAAGGATCTTCATTGTGATTTGAGTGGTTATTTTTTTACGCAGTGAGGCATGGTTCCAAAAGCAATAGAACTCAAAAAAACTATGTCTGTCTGGTTCCTAGACACAAGGAAGACCAATTATTCTCCTCTTATTTTGCAAAACATGAACCTAAATAAATGAGCAGAGGCTTAGTCGTCTACTACATATACCGTATGTTCGAATCTTGGTACGGTTAGAAGTCCTCCGGTTCGGTTCAATGTTTCATCAATCCAATATCCACGTCTCTCTCTCGTAAGATTATTTTAGTATGAAGTGTATGCAATGTTCATATTTCATTTTTGTGTGCATGCATGATATGAACTCACTTATGAGCCTAGCCATACTTTTTGAAGCTCCAAGACAGAGTGTTTCTGTATGTATCCACCATCCTATCAACACCAATCACACTCATACAGTCAGCATCCAATATTTTTAAAAATTTGTGACAATGATGTTTTTTTCACTACAGTTCCATGCTTTAGTCTCCCTTCACAGAATGCAGCAACTGCATAGTATGGAAATAGGAAAAAGTGTTGCAACTCTGTTGGATGAAGCGACCCAACCATCGAAGCGTGTACCCCTCCTACATGTACAAGACTTTTTTTAGGTTTCAGTTAAAGCAAATAAAAAGAACAATTCAATCAATGCATGGGGATGCAATCACATAGATCCCTCGGACGGATTCTGTACGGCTCTCAAAAATCAGTCTAATCGTAACACTTGAACTTAACTCGTGATACTACAAAGAGTATCTTTGGTTACCTTTTCATGCATGCACTATATTAACTTGTGTACGTACCCACAGAGAACTTATATCAGATGATGACAAATTTGTTAGATGTTAGAGATATGAATAGCATGTATGATGTTATTATTTTTACGTCAAGTCTAACAAAATACATGACTTACTTTCCAAAGAAAAACAGTGTGAAAAACTGCGTTAATAGTGGAGTGTAGTGTATGAACTTTAAAACGGTTGCTGTGTGTCAAGATAGAAACAAATACAACGGCCAAACAAGTGGATACTAGAGATACCCACCACTTTCTTTCTTTTTTTGATCAAAATATACCACTTTTGAAAGCAAAAAGAATGTTATTCTTAAAAAAGAACAAATGATACAACAGCATTAATTCATCTAAGGAACAATTCTTTAATAGCAGTGATATTTAACACATCCTCATCGTACAGATAAGACGTAGTTATTTGTAGTCACGCCATTAAAACAAACTTAACAAGCCTTCTTAAGTGGGGACCCACAAAGACAGCGGTTCTCAGCGAATTCATATGATTTAAAGGTCTGAAGTTGACCACCACGTGGGATTTTTCCGCATAGACGATTGTAACTAATGTTGAAACGCTCGAGATGTAGCTGAGTCAGCTCCCTAGGAAGCGTCCCGAAGATTCGGTTATGGCTCAGATCCAACAAAGCCATGCTCTTACCGAACTTAACCTTGGAGAGATCGAACTCAAACAAATTTCTCGACAGATCCAATTGTACTGTTCTTTTGTTCCCTCCGAAAAACATCGAACCATCTCCTGTGAAACCATTTCCCTTCAAAACTATTGCTTGAAAGTCGATCTTTGATAATGACTCCGGTATTTTTCCTGCCAGAGCAATGTTATTGGATGTTCGGCTTGAAATTTATCAAACTGACACTTTTTGAGAAACAAAAGGAGTATGATTTACTAAATTATCAATAATAATAATAATAACAATGGTGCTGAAAATAATCAATAATATAATGGTGAGACTATGTTAAAGCTTACCAATAATGATGCTCTAGGTCTTTTAGTGAAAGTCCAGTGATTAAGAAAATATTTAAAATGTTTGCATAATTGGCGACATAATTGTAAAAAGTGCATACAAATGTCAAGACTACTTTAATTATATTTTGTAATATAAAAAAAATCATAAACTACTTATATTATGAAATAGTATAATTGAAAAAAACATATTGGTATACCTGAGAGCTTATTGTAAGGCAAGAAAACATTAGGGACGTTGCCTACAAAGGAACCGAAAGAGTTCGGTATAGGACCGGTTAGCGAATTGTTGTCGGCCTGAAAGGTCTGAAGCTTAGGCATCTGAGTAAGCCAACCGGGAATAGGACCGGTAAACTTGTTAAAGGAGATGTCCAAGAACGTAACGCTTTTGAGCTCGCTGATGTAATCAGGAATTGGACCGGATAGTTTGTTCCAGCTTAAGAAGATGAGGACGAGGTGCTTGAGTTTGGTGATGCTGCGTGGTATGTTTCCGGTTAGATTCATGGAACTCATTTCGAGTGTACGGAGTTCAGGGAGGTCGCCGATCTGGTCCGGGATCTGACCGACGACGCTGTCGTCGCTGGCCATAGAGAATAATGTGACGCGGCCGTTAGTGCACTCAATGCCGGTCCAGCTAGTACAACAGTCGGTTTGAGGATCCCAGGAGGAGAGGAGTTTCGGGTTGTTGAAATGCTTCTTGATTTGAAGGAGGGTGTTTTTGTCTTTTGGGTTGCAGCTGTAAGATGATGGGAGAGAAGAGATGAAGAGTGCAGCGAAGAAGATAAAGAGACGAATAAGGAGCTTCATTGTGATATGAGTGGTTATTTTGACGCAGTGAAGCTACTATATACCAGAGTTTTCATGGTTCTAAAAGCAATATGCTGGCAATATAAATCAATAACTATGTTTGTTTGGTTCCTGAACACAAGGAAGACTAATTCTTCTCTCTTATTTTGCAAAACATGAACTTAAATAAATGAGCAAAGACTTAGTCGTCTACTACATATATCGTCGGTTCGGAATCAGGTTAGAAGTCCTCCCTCGTATGATTATTTTAGTATAAAGTGTCTGTGATTATCTTTTTTTTTTCATTTTTATGTGCATGATGTGAAATGTATTTACATATCTCGTGTTAATTAGCTAAAAACATCGTATTTCAAAAGTCAATAAATATTTTACTTTGAATGTGAAGAATTTTTATATCATGTTATTAAATAATGTGAACAACTTGGGTGTGCGTCGTTCCTCTAGTAATTTAAAAAGTGATCAACGAATATTCTAATGTGAATAAGATCTTGATTATAGCCCTAGGCTGCCATTTAATCAACTACTAATTATTATAGAAATAAACGTGAGTTTCATACCTGGCGGGAATCTACATTGTACGAGCCTACATATATTTTAGAATATCTTTATCAAAAATAATTTTAAAAGACTTCTCACAATTAAATTATCTTTATCAAGGATCTTTGATACAATGGCCAAAATCATTTTCAGTCCAGCTAATGAACCACTAATATACCCAACACTTTCAAAAGCAACAGGAACGTTATTCTTAAAAAAGAAGAACAAATGGTACAACAACATTAATTCCTCAAATGAACAATTCATTTGATAAGCAGTGACAATTAACACATCATCATCGTACAAGTTTTTTTTGAGCAACCATCATCGTACAGATAAAAGCAACAGGAACGTTATTCTTAAAAAAGAAGAACAAATGATACAACAGCATTAATTAATTCCTCAAAGGAACAATTCATTTGATAAGCAGTGATAATTAACACATCATCATTGTACAAGTTTTTTTTGAGCAACCATCATCGTACAGATAAAAGCAACAGGAACGTTATTCTTAAAAAAGAAGAACAAATGATACTTGTGCCAAAAAAAAAAAAAAAAAAAAAAAAAAGAAGAAGAACAAATGATACAACAGCATTAATTAATTCCTCAAAGGAACAATTCATTTGATAAGCAGTGATAATTAACACATCATCATCGTACAAGTTTTTTTTTGAGCAACCATCATCGTACAGATAAAACGTAATTATTTGTTGTCACGCCACTAAACAAATCAATTTAACAAGCCTTCTTAAGCGGTGACCCACAAAGACAGCGGTTGTGAGCGAACTCATATGATTTAAAAGTCTGAAGTTTACCACCACGTGGGATTTTTCCGCAGAGACGATTGTAACTAATGTTGAAACGCTGGAGATGTAGCTCGGTCAGCTCCCTAGGAAGTTTCCCGAAGATTCGGTTATGGCTCAGATCCAACAAAGCCATGCTCTTACCGAACTTAACTTTGGAGAGATCGAACTCAAACTTGTTTCTCGATAGATCCACTTGTACTGTTCTTTTGTTCCCTCCGAAAAACATTGAACCATCTCCTGTGAAACTGTTTCCCGTCAGAACTACTGCTTGAAAGTCAATCTTTGACAACGACTCCGGTATTTTTCCTGCCAGAGCAATGTTAGTGAATTTGATTTAGTAATCAATAATAATAATAATAACAATTTGGTGCTGAAAATAATTAGTAATACGATCTCTAAAAATACTTCATATTTTAAGAAATCTCAAACTGGTGTATCTATAGATCAAATAGTTAAATCTAAAGTTATACTCCGCCTCATATGTTTCAAAATGTAATGTGTTTTAGTGAAAGTACAATGGTTGAGAAAATTATTACTTGTCAAAAAATAATATTTAATCTATTCTAAATATAATTAACTCTTTCATAACTAATCATACAAATGTTTTCATAATTGGTCACATAAATGTAAAAAGTGCATACAAATCTCAAAACTACTTAATTATATTTTGTAATATAAAAAAAATTCCTAAACTACTTATATTATGAAATAGTATAATTGAAAAAAAATATTGGTATACCTGAGAGCTTATTATAAGGCAAGAAAAGATTAGGGACGTTGCCTACAAAGGAACCGAAAGAGTTCGGTATAGGACCGGTTAGCGAATTGTTGTCGGCCTGAAAGGTCTGAAGGTTCGGCATCTGAGTAAGCCAACCGGGAATAGGACCGGTAAACTTGTTAAAGGAGATGTCCAAGAACGTAACGCTTTTGAGCTCGCTGATGTATTCAGGAATTGGACCGGATAGTCTGTTCCAAGTTAAGAAGATGAGGTCGAGGTGCTTGAGTTTAGTGATGGTGCGTGGTATGGTTCCGGTTAGATTCAAGTAACTCATTTCGAGTGATTGGAGTTCAAGGAGGTCGCCTATCTGGTCCGGGATATGACCGACGAGCTTCTTGTCTTTGGACATAGAGAGTAACGTGACGCGGTCGTTAGTGCATTCGATGCCGGTCCAGCTAGTACAACAGTCGGTTGCAGGGCTCCATGTGGAGAGGAGATCGGGGTTGTTAAAATGTTTCTTGATTTGAAGGAGCGTGTTTTCCTCTTTTGAGTTGCAGCTGTATGATGGTGGGAGAGAAGAGATGATGAGGATAGAGAGACAAAGAAGGAGCTTCATTGTGATTTGAGTGGTGGTCTTGACGCAGTGAAGCTACTATTATAACAGAGATTTTGATGGTTCCCAAAGGAATAGAACTTTTATTGTTTGGTTCCTAAACACAAGGAAGACCATTTCTTCTACTCTTATTTGTGAAAACATGAAGTTAAATAAAAAAGCAGAGACTTAGAGCATGTTTATTGCTAAAACCCTTTAAAGATCTCTTAAGTGGGCCACACTGAAAAAAAAATTAAATGGGTCAGAGAGAACCGAAACAGAAAGAGAGAGAGATAGAAACAAAAGAAGAAAAACAACAGAAGCAACGACCCTTCTAGTGCTTAATTAAGCAACACCCCTTCTTTTCTTTTCCTTTTTTCTTTTTTTTTTAATTATAAATTATCCTAAGCAACATACTTAAGGTACTGCAATAAACATGCTCTTAGAGCACTTGCAATGGTCATCCCCACATTGGGATCCTTGGGAATTGTTTATTATAAATTTTTTTGGTTTTTTTTTTGTTTGAACAGTGAAGGATTCGAGTCCAAAAAGCTCGTCCAATGGTGATCCCGAAGACGGAGTCCTTAACATTAAAATATTTTTTTTTAAAAAAAAATTGAAATTGAAAATTTATTAATTGCATAATTAAAATAAAAGGTACAAGGATTCAATTTAAAGATACAAGGATTAAAAGATACAAGGATTAAAAGATACAAGGTTTAAATATAAAGATACTAATTATTAATATTCATCGCCAAATTTATTCCAAATGTTTTCGATCAAATCATTCTTCAATCGTTCATGAGTTTGCCTATCACGAAGATCATTTCGGTTGGGAAATATATTATTGAGAATTGTCGGGATTTCGTTTAGTGTAGGGTTTGCGTTTAGGACCTCCGAAGTTCTGGAAGATTCTCCTTCTTCAAATTCTGAAATATCGTACCGCATTGAATAACCATCTCGTTCATCCTCAACTATCATATTGTGTAGTATGATACATGCTCTCATTATCTTCCCTATCTTCTCTTTGGCCATTGTACGAACCGGGTTTTTCACAATCGCAAACCGAGCTTGCAATACTCCAAAAGCCCGTTCGACATCTTTTCGGACTGATTCTTGAACTTGAGCAAATAACTGTTGTTTAGGACTTTGAGGGAGTGTGATAGTTTGGATAAATGTTGACCATTTTGGATATATACCATCTGTGAGGTAATATGCCAACTTATACATGTGGTTGTTGACCATGTACCTCACCCTGGGAGCTCGACCTTCTAAAAGGTCATCAAACACACGAGATCGATCGAGGACATTAAGATCATTTAAGGTACTTGGAAGACCAAAAAATGCGTGCCAAATCCAAAGATCTTGTGAAGCTACGGCCTCTAGGACAATAGTCGG
The DNA here is from genome assembly GCF_020379485.1 of Brassica napus. Lineage (NCBI taxonomy): Eukaryota > Viridiplantae > Streptophyta > Magnoliopsida > Brassicales > Brassicaceae > Brassica > Brassica napus. Next base: position 24,999,957 of record NC_063438.1, on the reverse strand, counting down.
TTTTCCGTGGCCACGGGCGTACTGTCCTTTCCAAGCGGTTGGACAATTTTTCCACTCCCAGTGCATACAGTCAATGCTCCCGACCATCCCAGGAAACCCTCGTTTCTCTCCCATATCGAGTAGTCGTTGAAGATCCTCTGCTGTGGGTGGTCGCAGATACTCATCTCCGAATAACTGTATTATCCCATCAGTGAAATGATGTAAACAAAAAAGTGCAGTGCTCTCACCAAGTCGGAGATATTCGTCAACCGTGTCAGCCGAATTCCCATAAGCAAGTAGACGAATTGCTGCCGTACATTTTTGTAGTGCAGTAAGACCCCACCTCCCCGTTGCATCTTTTCTTTGCTGAAAGAATGGAAAGAATTGTTCAAGGCCATCGACAATACACATGAATAATCCCTTATTCATGCGGAATCGGCGTCTGGAAGTTTGTATCGAATATGTCGAATGGTCGTCGTTGAAGTAGTCATTGCTTAGCTGGTGGTGTCCTCCTTCGCGGTGTCGTTCAGTATAGCTACGGGTCCTTTGCGGTATGGGTTCGGCCTCCACTATATCGTCGTAAATTTCGTCAATGAAATCTTCGATAATATCATCCAATCTCTCCTCAATTTCATCAGATGAAGATGACGACATTGCTTATCCTGGTGGATAAATAATAAGTTGCTTAGAAGATTTCTTATATTTTGATTTTTTCTACTTTTAAATCTTCTCTATTTTTTTCTTATAAATTAAAAATATTTAGAGTATTTCTACTTTTAAATCTTTTCTAGTTAAAAATATATTGATTTTTCTACTTGTAAATCTTCTCTCTTTTTTTTTTATAAGTTTTAAATATTTAGAATTTGAATTTGCAAAGCTTTCGTACTGGTTTATTTTTTGGTAGTTTGGGATTCTAGTTTTTATATAGCCGTTCTTATAACTGATACAACTACTTAAAAGTTAAAACATATATTAACAAGTTGAAAACATAAGAGAACGAGAAGAGAACAGCTAGCTGCGGAACAACCTAGGTAGGATTGAGCTCTGTGGATATATTAATAAAGCATTACCTAAGACTGAATGCATGTAAAACTGAAACAAAATGCATGTAGTTACGAAACAACCTAGCGAGCAAAATGCATGTAAAACTGAAACAAAATGACAAGTGAAATACAAATGCAAGTTAAGCCATATGAAACAACAACCGAAACCTGATTATGGTTATGGTACAGAGAAGCAAGTTGATGAGATGGATACAAAGGATTGAGAGAAGCAAGTAGCAGACAAATATTACAATGTTGAGGAGAAAGAGATACATATCCGAGTACTTATACTACAAGAAGGGAAAACCCGTGACTTATGAGCAGGAGCTACATGCCAAAATGCTCTCAGTACTCTAAAACCACCCGTGACAACTCCGCATTAGCTAAGGAACAAAAGAACCGCTATCCTCCCGTGACCTCAAAGAACTACCTGCAACAACACGTTTAAAAAATGGTTAGTTTAGCTGTAACAACTAAGCAAGTACACACATCACACAACAAGTACTAACTTTTCCTACAAGTGACCCCAAAGAACACACAGTACACATCATAACATTTCAGACATAAGCTTCATTTTTAGTGTTGTTTCGAACTCAGACAATGGCTCTTTCTTGGCAAGCAAGCGATCAAGGACTTTATTTCTAGACAGTTTTTCCTTAAGTTCCAAAACGCCTTGTAGCTTAGACAACTCCTCATCTCGACCACTCTTCTTCTTCTTACTGGCACCTTTCGCAGCCTTTACCCCGACGGGTCTATCCTCATCTTCTCCAACAACATTTTCTTCTGGTCCGTCAAGATCCACCACTGGCCTCCGCTTTTCCTTTCCACCATCCTTAGCCATATATGTGGAGGCCCATTTCTGCTCATGCCTGAGCTCTCTCCAGCAGTGATCGAGTGTGAACTTGGTATCGTACTTGGTGAAGAATATGTCGTAAGCAGCTTTGATCACATCATCATCATTTTGGCCGCTTCTCTGCTCCCTCAGCGCCTGGTTGTAGCAACCAGTGAATCTGGATACTTCATGATTGATCCTAGACCACCTCTGCTTACAAGAAGTAACCTCCCGCGGTACTTCCCCAACGAGCTGAGGGCTGGCGTTGTAGTAGTCTACAATACGCTTCCAGAAAGCAACAGCTCTCTGCTCGTTGCCTACGAGAGGGTCCTTACTGGTGTTAAGCCAAGCACCAATAAGGATCCTATCCTCTTTGGGTGTATATTTCCTTCTATTTGGAAAGGTCTTAACAGACTCTTCAGGGACTTGCCTACGAGACTGACCAGGGACTTGACTAGGACACTCAGGAGGGATTTGGCTAGGACACTCAGGAGAGACTTGACTAGGACACTCAGGAGGGATTTGACTAGGACACTCAGGAGGGATTTGGCTAGGACACTCAGGCTCTAAAAATGCTCTGTGTTACTCAAGTAGTTACACAGAGCCTTAAGTAATACAAGTTCTAATTTATTATACAATAACACCCTATCAAATCTGAGCAGTTTGGAAGATAGGAAGCAAACTAAAAGCAATTAACAAATATCAGTAGCATTTATTAATACAGTCATAGTTATTTAGGTTGTCTAATTAAATCCTATGTACTATAACAGCTATTTAACCAAACACCATTCAATTATACAGCAATTTAAATGTAGAACATTTAAAACCAATCAAATCACACTGGTTTTTATCTACCTACAAAAACCATTCAATACATCTACAATCCTATTTGAATTTTTTTTTAACGGATAGAAAAGAAAAGCAGAGTACCTTTACTTTTTTCGCCATTGGACATGTGATAGAACAGTCCCCATTGAAGCCTTCGCAGCTACTCCTGCAAATAAGTAACATGAGGCAGTCAAATGTTTTAATACAAACGCATAAACTGAAAATGAAATACAAATAAGTCAAGAGCTTACCATGTAGAACCAAGATTACCAAACCTATGACCACTAGCAGGCACACCATTAGCTTAACTCGTGTGGTTTCCTTTCCTGCGTCGTACAAAGTCTTCTCTAGCAGCAGCAGCTTCTGCTCTCTCTCTGCAACTGCTTCCTTAAGCCTTCTTATCTCCGTCTGAAAGTCCCTCATCTCCTCCAAGACCGCGTCATCCAACCACTTCCAGATGTGAGTGGCTCCATCAACGACATTGTTGCAGGTGAAATACCTACGGCCTGGATCTTTTTCCGTGTAGGCTGTAGCAACAACCGGCTCACTCCCACAGTAGCAGATCGTCGGGATGCCATCATCCCCCTCAGGTTGAGGTTGGTTCTGAAACGGCTCTCCATTACCGAAGCTACTCTGAGCTTCATCGGCGTAGATCTGAGCTTCAGCTTCGAGAAGTGAGGTGATGTCGACGGACGCTGATGATGAGGACGGCTGGCTATAGCTATACCTTCCCATTTTTGTTAACCTGCAAAGAAAGAGACAAGCAAAAAGCAAAGATTAGCACTAATGTTGATAAACAATAAGAAAGACGAACTTATCAACACTAAATAGAGCGGCAACCCTAAATCGAATGGGAAAAATGCACAATTTTCAAATCCGTAATTCGATCGACACCCGAAAAGGGTTTTCAAATCCCTAAATCGATCGAGACCCAAAAGGGTTTTCAAATCCCTAAAGCGACCGAGACCCAAAAGGGTTTTCAAACCCTAATATAAAAAATCCCCAAATCGCAGCTTTTTGCGAACCCTAATTTTGATACAAACGATCCCAACTCGATTGAATATAAATGGAAACAATCTAGCTCGATTAATATAGAAGAAAACGCTTCTACTTACCTTGAGGATCACACGGAGTTGAATCGCGACGGTGGGATCCGACAAATCGCCCTAGAGAGTTGAGAGGTTTTTTTTTTCTTTGCTTTCGTCGAAATGAATTTTTTTTTCCCCATTACCAAACACAAACGCTCCTCCGTCCAATCTCTCTCCGCCACGTCGCCCACGGACCGGGTCCGTCAAGATGCTATTTACGGATCAATCCGTCAAATGGGCTGGGTTTATATTAATTAAAAAATCAAAAAAATGCAACGGACCGGGCTAACGGACTCGATGTCGTCCCCCGTTGCAAGTGCTCTTAGTTACTACATCTCCGGTTCGGAATCTTGGTACGGTTAGAAGTCCTCTGGTTCGGTTCAGTGATTTCTTCAAACTCCACCACCATTCCCATGCTGCAATCATTTCATATACATGCAGCTAAAAGAGTCGTATATACTAAATGTTTGAACAGTATAATACGTGAGGTTAATAATAATTGTTAGATGTTAGACAACTAATGAGTACAGTATAATGTATCTTTACCCCCACGTCATGACACTTTTCTCAAAGAAAAGAAAAACGTGGTAAAATCAATGTTTATGATATTCGGATGAATCGATCCAACCATCGATGCATGTACCTCTCCTTACTATATTCACAAGACATTCCAGATTACAGTGAAAGCAAGGCTAAAGATCTCTAAAACATTTTCAAACTACAGAGAGATCAGAGATCTATTGTATATGAGTTAACAATGGAATGTAATAAGTGAAGTTCCCTGAAACTGTTGCTGTGTGTGTTGAGACAGAAACAATACAACGGCCAAATCAAGTGGATATTAGATATCCTCACCACTTTTGAAAGCGAAAAGAATGTTAAAAAGAACAAATGATACAACAACAACACGAGGAGGAGATTTAAGACATATACGTGAAGACCCCTTCTCTTTGAGTTATAACGGAGTTGTGTTATGTTGGGTCACCATGACTCCTTCCACTCTACTCTATCGAGACCGTCCACTATTGCCCTGCGAAACTCATCGTTGTGCAGAATAAAGGAGGAGACGTGTCCACCTGTAACCCATCTCACTTCTGAACCAGGCCACGCCTTTTGAAGCTCCAACACAGAGTGCTTCGGTATGTATCCATCATCCTATACATATCATATAAGATTAGATTCAGCAGCATTAATGTGTCTCCAAAACAAACTGTTGAAAATTCTATACTTACCGTTGCAGCAACAAAGATGACAGCATCAGGGTTTTTGGGGATAGGGAACCGAGTGACATCTGTGAGGGAGAGTACAGTTCTCATCTTCTCTCTGACTTCATCAAGTGTCATTGTGATCTTCTGCGCCGCAAGCTCTTCCCTCAGTGCCTCCCAAGCCGTTCCATACTTTAATATTCCTTCGCAGAATGCAACAACTGCAGAGTGCGGAGACAGGAAAGGAAGCGTTGCAACTGGTGTTGGATGAAGCGATCCAACCATCGACGCATGTACTCCTCCTTCATACATTCACAAGATTTTTCAAAATACAGTGGCTAGTCCTAGAAAACACAGTGCCAATAGCTCACAAGTTGTTCATAACTTACCCATACTAAGCCCACAAACACCCATCTTTCCAAAGCCTTCCTCGGTGTCTAGCCAGTGAAGAAGGCTGCGGGACTCATCAATCGTTGCCCTCCCAAGTAAAAGAAGATCGCTAACACAGAGGAGCCTCGCTCCACGCTGCAGAAACGGACGCCTTCGGCCATATAAAGGGCTGCAGTGGCATTCATTATCTATGTTTGATCAAAAACATGGCAAAAGCTTCAAAAGCGGACAAAGCCAAAACGCTTTCATCACTGAGTAGAAAAGAGAGTCTCTTTCATTACCTTTCCAGCACCATTGTTGCAATGTTTTGCTTCACCAAAGGTCCACCCAAACGCAATCTCCTGTCATATGTATGATCACCTGTGCCTACAACAACAATCCAAACCATAATAAAAAAAATATATATCATCTTTACAAATTTATGAGCAACCACTGTTCTAAAAAATATTTAGACGCCCACCTAGTCGGCAAATCAGACCTAAACAAAATGATTTTTCTAAAACAAATTTTTAAAAATCGGTTTAGGCGCCTGTCTAGACATCCGTCTAATCAATAATCATATTTACAAATTTAAGAGCAACTGACATATACTCGGTGTGTTCTAAAAATCGACGGCGGCTAGTCGGCAAATCAGACCTAAACAAAATGATTTTTCTAATACTCTTTTTCTTTTAAATTAGTCTATGCACTCAAAAATCGGTCTAGGCATCCGTCTAATCAATAATCCCGTATAAAATGCCAAGCTATTTCTCGAACACTGCATATTTATATATATATCAAATCACAAACAACCAAGAAGCCACAACATTGTATACACAAATCAAGATCACATAAACAACTAAACAAACCCATTACACCACATATCAATTCGTTTCTGTTTCCACGGCGTTCGTTACCTGCAAGATGAACGACACAAGACATCTTCTGAGGAGGAACGTTTTTAGGAACAAGCCAAGCAACTCTCGCCGTGCGAGACTCGGGAGGCAGAGCAGCGGTAAGCTCGTCATCACACGGAGTCTGGAAAACGCCTTCTCTGAGACGAGCCGTCTTCGTCTCCCAGACGGTCCTCCACACGGGACGCACCAACGGCGGCGGCCAGTTGTGGCCTTCGACGTACATAGGGAAGAGCTGCTTAGCCATCCGCTCGAGGAGCTCGAGCTTGGGACCGCCCCAGCCTCGGGAGAAGAAGGGAGGGGTTATCCTCGTGCGGTGCATGAAGGCTCCGTAGACGTGGTCGATTACGTAGTGGAGCATTCCCAATCTGGCGGATACCATTGTTGAATGTGGATTTTCAGATCTGATGAGAGAGAGGGAAGCAGATATATCTTATGTTACTTTGTTGAATCGATGATAGCGTTGGGGATTTGAGTTGGGATTCAAGGTTACGGAATCGAATGCAAACGTTAATGTTGTGAGGGAGCGATGGAGATAAACGAGATAGGTCAAGAGGTCATTAGAAAAGTGTGAAGAATACGATGAGAATAGGAAAACCGCAGAAGAGAGAGAGAGAGAGAAACGGTGGGCTTTTGTGACTAATCATATGATGTGGTGCCACGCTGTCATTGAATGGGTCCCCATTGTGTGTGTTTTGTCTTTCTTTGGAGATTATCCATTAAAAATACTATTTGACAGTGACATTTTTGTGAAAAAAATAAATATTATTATTTTGAAGAATGGTTGGAATCTGCTGGGCCTCTGTTTACTAGTTGTCTTTTTTTCTTTTTTTTGGATTCTCAGTATAGGTAACAAAAGTTGTTTGATAAATGGTCTGATTTTGCTTCTTTTATTATCTTTGATAATGTTTTAGGAATTGATGGTTTCTTATGTGATTTCATTAAGGGAAATTGGCACACATATACATAACAAACAACAAAATTAATTTTCTACACATAACAACTCTTAAGCTATGATATTTGTGTAATAATTGCCATATTACTCTTTACCACATTTACTTGAACATTTTTTTTTTCTTCTTACAAATATGTTCTCCCTTCTATTTTTAATTGATTTCAACTTCTGCTACAATACTTATTAAACTTTGTATTTTACATTTTAAAAACATAGATTTTTTTCTTCACATAAAATGTTTTGAAACTTTCAAAACAAATTTATATTTTATAAATTTTATCAGATATTTCATTAACACGGTTTTAATTCTATACTATCATAAACATATAGTATAGATTCATCTATCTCTCTCTCTCTCTCTCTCTCTCTCTCTCTCTCTCTCTCTCTCTCTCTCTCTCTCTCTCTCTCTCTCTCTCTCTCTCTCCCTCTCCCCTCTCTCTCTCTCTCCTTCCCTCCCTCCCTCCCTCCCTCCCTCCACTACACTACCCTTTGTGTGAACATTGTTTATCTATTCCATATACACATCATAAATAGAATAGTCTTTCTTATCCGCTGTGTTGTGTTCATGCTCACGCGCTGTAAAAGAGAAAAATGTCCACTTATGTAATCAATTGACACAATTACCAAAAGATGGCTATATTCTTAATTCTTTTTCTATTATGGTCATCTTACAAATTCACCCTTTCATTAATTTGTTCTGTTCTATAATTCGCTTCTCGTAGAATATACACTAATCAAGCTGCATATTCATATCAGGCACAATAGATTTTAGAAACAATACTCTTTTCCATATTTCCATTAAGTAATTTAAAACATCATATGATTCGATATAAAGTTGATTATAATATTTTAAATTAATTATGCTTATAGCTAACCTCTGCAACAGATTCGTGGGGTTATTGGTTTGTGTATTTTAATGGATTTAAAAATCTAAACTAAATCTATATTGGTTCTATGATTTTAAAGTCCATATTGAAATCAAGTGTTATTGGTTTTATGATTTATATATTCTAATTTAAATCAAGTGTTATTCAATCATATAGATTTATTAATAGATTTGATTTTATAATGGATTTGTATAGTTTTCTTTATTAAAAATACAACTCAAATCCGATGAAAAACTTCCAGATTTGTAAATACTAATCCGATAAAACTTTAAAATCTGTATGTTTTACTTGGATTTGTAAATACTATATAAATTTCTAAATCAATCAAAATATATAAACTAATAACACATAAATACGTCAGGCTGTTAATTGTAATTGTGAACATAATAACCACACAGACAATGAGAACTAGAGGAAGATATGTTCTTGTTGTTATTGTAGATAATTAGACTTTGGTAGTGTACTTACGGCCATAGAAAAATATTATGGACGTACGTGAAACAAAATATATTCATTCACCTACTACTCTCAGTTTCTCCAAAAAATAAACAATCACTATCTGAAAATGTTGCGTGGTATGCAGAAAATGGGGGGCTCTCGGTTTCACACTCATACTTTTTCTGTAGTAAATCTCTGCTTATTGTTTCGTGTCAAGAAAGTATGGTTAAGAATGAACAAAACAAAAACAACAAGAACCAAAAAAAACACGATCATGTATTGTCTTTTTCTTTTAGAGTTACGATTTGCCGCAACATCCACCTCTTTTCCCAGTCTCCTGCTCGCTGGGAATGATGATCCTAGTCCCCTTTAAGAGACTTGAATTCCCATCAGCGTCATCATCATCAGCAGTTAGTGTTTTCTTGCTGATTATACGATAAATCTCTGTTAAAATAGTCAGAAACGCGGTTTCGACATTGGTAGCCTCGAGAGCAGAGGTTTCCATGAAGAACAAGTTCTCTCTTTGTGCAAACTCCTGCGCGTCTTCTGTTGGTACTGCTCTAAGGCTTCCAAGATCACATTTGTTTCCAATTAGCATAATCACTATATTTTTGTCAGCATGTCCTCTTAATTCTTCCAGCCATTTAGCCATGTGATCAAATGATTGACGTTTGGTCATGTCATAGACCAACATTGCCCCAACAGCTCCACGGTAGTATGCACTTGTCACCGCCCGGTATCTGAAAAATTAAAGGAACAGTCAAACAATTAGATAGTCTAGTTACCGTTAGAATGACATAGATCAAACTATAGAACTCATGCTTGAAATATAAGTTTATTTAATGAATACACATGAATAGTTATGAGACAAAGAAGTAGAAACTGGCTCACATAAGTGGCACAGAGTAACAAAAGCACTGTGGAGCAGCAAACTTGTTCAGTAAAGGTGATGGTATATTTACGATAATCCACATGCATCTTTGAATATTGTTGCCACTTTCGTGTGTAAACATATAATAGTGGTACTAAACTAGAACTTTGGAATACATTTCCAGAAGATTCCAACCTGTTATTCGTATATACTTAAATAGGATCGTATGTTTGCCTAATATTCGAATACATCTCTGCCAGCATCAATCGATCACATGGATGAGTTGTGAATGGTTCCGACAATCATCAAAGGGTAGTTGTAATTTACAGATACAGAATATCTTTACCACATTCTATACATGCACATGGTCACTGTCTTAAATAATGCCTGGTTCGAGAGATCATAAGCAATTTAAATAAGTGGAAGAGCAAACCTTTCCTGGCCAGCGGTATCCCAAATCTGAGCTTTGACGGTTTTGTTATCGATGACGAGCGTTTTAGTCTGGAACTCGACACCGATGGTGGCTTTAGAGTCGACGCTGAACTCGTTCCTAGCGAACCGAGCCAGCAGCTGAGTTTTCCCAACCGCCGAATCACCGATCAACACCACTTTGAATACATAATCGATCTTTTGGTTGTAATCTCCTTGCAAATTAGACATTTGATATACGTAGATAATATTCCAGATCACGAATCCCAAAAGGCTCCTCCTCTCCTCAAACAGATCGACGCGAAGAGTCTCGGATTCGTATTGCGCACGTAAGCAGCCGAATCTACCATGAACGGACAAAGAAACTCAGATCAAAGAGCGAGGACAGAAATGGTGGTTAGGCATTTGATACAAGGGGAAGGAGAAAAGCGAAAAAGGGCGGATTAACGGCCGATGCGGGACCCAGTTACTTTGGGTAATATTCCTCTGTGGCGTGGATCACGTACTCCACGAAATCATCGTAGCCGTTTGTTTTACTTGTAGCCCTGGGTCACACCGTTAGATCGCTTAACCATTTTAATTCCAAACCGGTTTGGTACAAGTGTTGAATCCAAACGAATTAAACAAAAAATCAAGCAGGATCATTTCGGTTTACCCAAAATAACGAAGTAACCCCCTTAAATTCTATTAATTACGCTTTGGTACCCTCTTTATTTTCACTTCACCAGATTAGGTCAAGAGACGATCAATAGGCGGCAAGGTCAGAAAATTATTGGCGCCATAAAACGACCTCCCTTCTTCATAAACTCGATCGCTTCACACTCTCTGATGCGTGCTGCTGTCTTCGTCGAAAGAGTATAACGATAACGTATGAAGATGGAGAACGATGGGAGATGTAGCGAGAAAACCCTATACGAGGTATGTATCTCTTTTATCAATCCTCTGCGAATCGCAATTAGGGTTTATAGGCTGTTTAGATTTGGGGGATCTGTTCGAATTGTTTTTTGAGTTGTATTGTTCTTATCCTCATCGTTTGGATTGCTTCTCTTAGTGATGTTCGGTGTCTGAATTTCATAGTTAATTGTTGAAATTTTAATTGTTTATGATCCAATGTTTATATTTTGAGGAATCTGTCTATCATCCACTTGTTTTGTTGGTGATTAATTGTATGATTAAATTCAAATCTAAGTCGGTTTCTGTTAAAGGTTCTTGGTGTCGGAGAGACAGCAACACAACAGGAGATAAAGAAAGCATACCATAAGCTGGCTTTGAGGCTTCATCCTGATAAAAACAAGGACGATGAGGTTATACACTTTTTCTCTCGGGATAAGTGGGTTGGCTTAGTTTTGTGTGTATCTCTAACAAGCAAGTTTGAATTTTTTTTGGTTTTCTTTGTGGTTTAAAACAGGAAGCTAAAGAGAAGTTTCAGCAGCTGCAGAAGGTGATTTCGATTCTCGGCGATGAAGAGAAGAGGGCTGTCTATGATCAAACTGGCTCCGTTGATGATGCTGTAAGTCAGCTTCTTCCTGATTTGAGTTTCAGAATGTTGGTGACTTGTAGATTGTTTCCCACTGAAATTCACATTAATACACACTGCACACATGTATATAAGTATCTTTTACTGTTTACATTGTCTGTTCATATGAATTGGTGGAAAGGAGAAAGCTCTCAGTTTTGTAAGAGAACTGCAAGATATTTTTTTTTTTTTTACAAACTTGTTGTTTCTTATCACATTAGGATCTTTCGGGGGATGTGGTTGACAACTTGAGGGACTTCTTCAAGGCCATGTACAAGAAGGTCAACGAGGAAGATATTGAAGAGTTTGAGGCCAACTACAGGGGTTCTGAGTCTGAGAAGAAAGATTTGATTGAGCTCTACACCAAGTTTAAGGGTAAAATGAGCAGGTAAAATTTATTAGTTTATTTTCGTTCATTCATTCATTCGTTATTTTCAGTTTTGTGAACTTGGAGTTTATTTGAACATACTATTGGTACTACATTTCTTACAGGCTTTTCTGCTCAATGCTTTGCTCAAACCCCAAGCTTGACTCGCACCGTTTCAAAGATATGATCGACGAGGCTATCGCAGCTGGTAAGCTTGTCTCTTTTGCAGTAACTCTGTGTGCCAGGTCGTTTTATTTGTTTGTGGAGCTATGAAACCATTGTTTCATTTGTGCAGGAGAAGTGAAGGCAACAAAAGCTTACAAGAAGTGGGCAAAGGAAATTTCAGAAATAAAACCCCCAACGAGTCCTCGAAAGACTAGAAGAAAGTAAACTTCTCTATCTCTGTCTTACCTTTCTTCCAATAGTTTCCCTCTTAAAAGTAAAAACTTTTCTTGTGACATGTTTCAAATGTTCAATACTTGTAGAGCAAAAAGGAGCGCAGAGACGGATCTTTACGCTTTGATTTCACAGCGAAGAGATGCGAGGAAAGAGAAGTTCGACACAATGTTCTCGTCACTTGTCTCCAGGTATGGTGGAAATGCTGACTCAGAGCCAAACGAAGAAGAATTTGAAGCTGCCAAGAGAAAACTTGAAAGCCAGAGATCATCATCATCATCGAAGAAGAAGAAGCCTAGAAGAAAGTAAAGCTTTTGGAGGGATGGGGAAGGGGTTTGCAAACAAAGTAAGAAGACGTAGTGTGTGATCTTATAGGTTTTGTCTTTGTGATGGACAAGAAAGTTCTCAGAATCTTTAGATCACATGTTTGTTCTCCTAAGGTTACATTTCTGCTACAATGTGAATCTCTATCGTAATTCTAATCTGAAAGTATCACTTTTTTTTATCAATCAAGACAGTGTTTCACTGTTTTGCCTCTGAGAGATCTAAAATAATTTGGGGATTATATATTTCACAGAACATAAAAAGAAACTTTAACCTTACCAAACTAATTCATATTATTTTCGAAAGAGTAAAAACGCAATTAACGCCAAAAAAATGAAGGAAAAATTCCGACAAGAAAAGGAAGGAATCTAGTTTCGAACAGAACTCACTCAGACATAAGTAAAGTACAATTTTTTAAAGTAAAAGTATTAGCAGCAACTTCCTAAACGAAGAAAAGTAAGTATATTGAGAAGTAGAGTTGGGTCTCCGATTCTTTGAAGAAAAACAATGGCTTGGGACTTGTTCTTATGGATTCTCTCCTTCTTCGTCAGCTTAGCCCTCGTCGCTTCCGTCTTCTATCAGGTCAACCCCCCTTAATTTTAGTCAACAACTGAGATTCTTGAATCGAGATCTGTCCTAAGGATTTTCACTGTTCAAATCTTGAATGTCGGAATTGTTCACTTATTGTGATTTTAGTTTTGTCTTCAAGACTAGTTTTGGCAGCTACTGGGTCTGTAAGATGATTCTTCCTTAGTGTAAAGTTGATGTCTTTGCGAGATAATAGGGAGAAGAAGTGATGGAATCAATGAGATATAAAGATACTACTTGTACCTCTTGCTAATGATTATTAGCCTCAGTTCCCTTCTTCTATTGATATGGTGTGAAGTTTTTTTTGTGTGTAGGTTATATGTTTAACGGATTTAGAAGCGGATTACTTGAACCCTTTTGAAACATCATCCCGTATCAACCGATTGATACTACCTGAGTTTATCCTCCAAGGCTCACTCTGCCTTCTCTTCCTCATCACATGGCATTGGGTGTTTTTCCTCGTGGCTCTCCCTGTAACATGCTATCACGCTATGCTGTGAGTCTCTCTCTATCCATATTAGTATTATTGTTTCTTGATTGACATTTATGGAAACTAACCTTCTCTTTACTAAAGATACAAAGAGCGAAGACATCTCATCGATGTCACTGAAGTGTTCCGTGGTATTAGCTTTGAGAAGAAGCTCCGGTTTACCAAGCTCGGGTTCTACATCTTTCTCTTCATCATGGTTGTCTTTAGGTAAGAAAAACACACAGCTTTAGACGCTATCTTCTTGAAATCTTTTCTCTCTGTTACTGAGTCCATAACACGTTTTTTTGACAGGCTCACACTCTCAGCGGTGTATAGCTTCACGGAAGATGATGATCTACTTCATTTGTTTTGATGTACTCTATTTTGTTTTCTTAGTGTGTGTGTTAGACATTTATGACGGCTGTTTCTTACATCCCTGCTTAGAGTATTAGTCAATTAGGGATTTACTCAAAATTTCACAGGACAACAGATTGCTCACAAGCTAAATTGAAACACTTATTAGAGAAAAAGGAAAGTTTCTATATTTGACAAGTAAAGAAAATGTTTTTTTTTTCTCATACTCAAAACTTGATCAGGTTCCTTGGTTGAGTTTGTCAGAAGACAAGTGTGTATTAGCGAAACAAATGGAAATGTCCCAAATGGTGTAAGCAAACCAGTTTATACTTCTCTTGTTTTACGAGCCCTGCACATTTCTCCAACAAACCACTCCAAAGCATCTGCTCTTTCTTTACTCTGCGGTGGACCAAGTTTTGTAAACTTTTACAGAACTGAAGACATTTCACTCGGCTCTTAGTTTCACCGTCTTGGCTTCATTGACCTCAACGCTTCCAGACAAGCACTCACTTTCTGCTACAACTTCAGAGCTCGAAATGGAGAGCTTTCTCTCATCCATTGGTTCCAGAACTTCCTCCTGAGTTTCAGCTTCTTGTCCACTCACAACCCCGACATCAACATTACGTAGCTGAGATTCTACAGTGTAGTTTAGAGTCTCATGGTCTAACTTACAGCTCAATGTGTTGCAGCTTGGATCAACTCTTTTTTAGTTTCAAGTTTCATTTGTGAATGATGCCGCTTGCGATGAGCTGCTAGGTTCAGTCTTAGCATTCGTCCAAAACGAATAAAGGTTTTCCAAAATTGAATCTCTCTCCTTAGCAAACTTGCTTGGCAGTGAACTTCTTGTCTTATCCTTTGGACTGTCTATAGGGAAAACAGGAAGATAAATAGGAGACAGGTTTTGGAACCGAAGGAGGTATGGCTGTAGACACGGTTTCCTTAACAATTCACTAGCCTGTAAGAACAATTATTTGCATTAGTATTGTTAGTAAAACATTAAAAAAAGCTGGTGTGATGTAATTTCATACATACAGCAACCCGAGGTCCTGAAGAAAGGCAGTATAAATAAATGTGATTCTTTATCAGTTACTTGAAGTCTTGAATATATTGGGATTAAAACTCTTTTAACTTATGTCAGATTTATATGGTTGATCTTCTAATACCTCAAGGCACATGCTGTTAGAAATACCCCAAACCTATTTTAAAAATATACTATGATTGTAAATATTCAAATGGGTCCAGACTCGAGAGAGATGATATAAAGAGAATACAAAAGATGGTAGATAACACACCAAGGGAGCAGGCTTTCCTGGATTGATAAGTTTCGCCAAACCATAATTACTTGGTCATGGGTAGTAATTTGAAGCTAACTAGAGCACATTAACTTTGAAGTGAAAAGAGTAAAATCATTCTTCTCATTTATCATGCCAAGCTGGATGTGCTAATCTTTTGGAAGAAACTCGAGAGGAATTGTAAGAAGTAAGAACCCTGAGCTGTAATACAGAATGGGCCTTGATTAGCAAATATATGGGCTTTATATTTCAATGGGCCTTGTTCGAGTCCTCTCGCGCGTTTTAACTCACTCGGACAGTATACTTCTTTTTGGCGGCGGAGTAGTTAGGTCGTAAACGTGAACACGACCTGTCTGTATTGTTAGCGATGGAACTAGACTTCAAGTGTTCGGATGTCGGAGTCTGGAAGAAGGCTCTGTCTTCCTACGAATCAAAAATCGAGTCTCTCAACAAACCAGACCTCGTCTCTCTCGACCAATACTACCGCGTCGAGCTCCCTTCTCTTCTTCACGACCGAGACCCTAACCCTTACCTCACCACCTCCGAGCTTTCTCAGCTCATGAAATGGAAGCTCTCTCGCGGCAAATGGCGGTACAAACTCTCTCTCTCAATCTCTCTCTAAACACTCCTAGATTTGATTTCTTCAGTTTTGTTTTACTTCTTCTCCCTTTTGCTCCTCCAAGGCCGCGTCTTCTCGACTTCGTGTCGTCTCTCGACGATTCCGTGGTGAAGTCTGCTTCTGAGAAGGCTTTCAAATCGCTCCCTGACATCTCCAAGGCTGTGAACGAGCTCACCGTGCTTAAAGGCGTGGGTCCCGCTACCGCCTCCGCCGTTCTGGCTGCTTACGCCCCCGACATTGCTCCGTTTATGTCCGACGAGGTACGTTAATCAGAGAGCAGCAAAGGAACGATCTTTATTGAACCCTTTTTCTCTCTCTCTCTAACATTCTAATTGTGAAATGTAAAGGCAATGGAGGTGGCTCTTGGGAACTCAAAGGATTACTCTTTGAAGCGATACTTGTTGTTTGTCACTAAGCTACAGAAAAAATCAAAGGTTAGCCTCTCTCTCTCTCTTTCAGACAAAGTTAATTGTGTGTTTTCACTTTTGTCCCTGCTACACAGACTTGCCTACTCTAGAATCTTCACTTATACTGTGGTAGGAACTTTCTCATGTGTGATAGCATTAATTATTTTCTTACTGCTGTTTCAGTGCATTGTGATTCTATTTAGTTAGAGTCTTACATATGCGCTGAATCATTGACTGTCTTCTCTCTCGTCTAGTAGGAAAGGTGTTTAAAGCATTAGTTTAAATTTAAACTGGACCTTGCCTTGAATAATGATTATGGATTGTAGGAACTAAAGTTGGAAGGAGAGTGGGGTGGGGCTTCAGATGTTGAGAGAGCTCTATGGAGTTGTCATGTGCGTTCCAAGTCAAAGCCAGCCGAGAAGAGCTCATCGGAGAAGAAAAGAAAACGTAAGGAGTAACCAACCACTAAAGAACCCTGTTGTAGCATATTCATTCAGTTATCATCGGCTCTTTTTTTTCATAATATGGACGAATATCTAGCAGATTTTGTCATTCCCCCTTGTTTGGTTACTTTCTTGCTAATTCGTGTTCTATCTATTTTAAAATCTACCATAAAATGTCTCTGCAAGTGTTCCTGAATTCTTCAACTACTCTAGTAGTAATACTAGTATGCCTATCCATTTCCATGAGTGTTTTGGCCTCAATCACAAAGATTAAGGATTGAGGGAGATACTCAGGATCCGTGGCTAGCCACACTGCACAAGAATAATAATACACTCAAAATGTGTATGAATCAACAGAAAGATGCTTATAAAAGACAACCTGAGTTTGTTATATACATTAACCTGAAGATGGAAAAGATTTCCTTGAGCATCATGAATATCAATTCAACTTATTGTTACCTTAGTACAAGAGGTCCTGATTTCCCCAATTCAAATAACTCATTGACAAATGAGAATGAGTTAAAGATTTTATATTTACCATTCTCATAAACAAGGGGTCTTCTTTTAGTTGGTATCCGCTTAACCATATAAACCGATCGATATCCAAATCTAAACCAACAAAACTCGAGTTAGTCCATAACCAAGTAGGTAGGGGGTTTATAATAATCTTTCTGCTTTTATTATCTTTAATTCTTTGCCTTTCTCACTTCTATAGTTCTATGCAATCAAATCTAAATCGAATATTCACAAGAAAGAATCCTGAAATAAAAAAAAGTTGGGTCACGTGAGCTCATGCACGTAGAGTAGAACGGACAAAGTGCTTTACAGTACGCACATGGAAGCAAGCTGATCAATGACATTAATTTTTGAACTTTGTGGGTAGTTTTGTTATTTAAGAAAATACAGAGCTCTCTGGTGCTAATAAGAATATTACGCGGGGCTTATTTTGCAAATTTCCGTTAAGTTGTTCGATGTGCTTCTGGGGGGGATGGTGGGTTGATTGTAGACAAAACGACGTCTGGGAGATTGAAACTACAGATCGTGTCTCCGCTGCTTCTTCTTTCAATCCGATTTCAGACAACCTTTTTCCTCGGACAGAAGATTTCATTTTATTTTTTTCAGGTCAGCACAGCTTCTTACCTTAACTCGAACTCTTTAGCTTACTCTGTTTTGCTTTAGTTATTAGAAAGCTTACTCTTTTTTTTCTTCTTTTCACTTTGTGTTTTGCATAAGACGTAGTTGACTTTCAGAATCTCAAAAAGTTTTAAGCTTTTTTTTTCTCCGACGAATTCAAATTTTAATATGATAATTTCATTTTTCTGCTGAATGAAATTATCATATTATGAACTGCAGCTTCTGTGCTTAGTTCTCTCGCTTGTGATAGATTAACAAGCCTCGGTTTGGTTTCAGTTGATGTTAGTTTACATAAACCGTTGTCTTTGTTCTGAATCTGTTTCCTAATTAAGAGGCTCAAGTAGTTAATAAAGCTACTGTAGTGTGACTTAAGCCGGTTTCAGTTAACCAATAACTTGATCCCTCGTGCGTGTGCCTAAAACCACAAGCTTATACAAGAGATACTAGTGCTTAAAAACTGTTTATATTTTCATTTAGCTCAGTCAATAGTTCACTGGTTGTTCCTTGTCCATTCATATTGGTTGTTTTGGTAGGGTGCTTTAGTTGTTTTTCTCTTCCTCTTTGCAGCCCTATAGTGTTATTCTGCACCAGAGGTTAATCGCCGCACTGCAAGTTGGAGCAGTCGTGAATATTTGTCTCGGCATTAAGTATTAGTACATAAATCAATATGGCTGATACCAGTTCAAGGACTGATGCTTCAACTGATGGCGACACAGATCCTAGAGATCTGGGGGTTA
The DNA here is from genome assembly GCF_020379485.1 of Brassica napus. Taxonomy (NCBI): domain Eukaryota; kingdom Viridiplantae; phylum Streptophyta; class Magnoliopsida; order Brassicales; family Brassicaceae; genus Brassica; species Brassica napus. The sequence goes on along the minus strand of NC_063438.1, from coordinate 24,981,473 downwards.
GCTCGTAATCTGGCTCTTATCATTTCCTTATTTTATTTTCTCTTACAGTGTCACTCGTGGCAGGCTTGAACCGGGGTCCCTTGGGGCATTCTACCGGTAGAGCCAAATCCACAGGACTAACTCCTGATGTTACTTACATGCAGTCCGAGAGAGGGCAAATGATGCTTGCCGGTGCTTCTGATTCCAGTGATCGATCAAAAGATAAGTTAGATCAAAAGGTGATATATTCATCTCTGCCGATCTATAACTATCTTCTTATATTGCTCATATGCATAATCCTTTTTTTTTTCTATCCATAGACCCTTCGTAGGCTTGCTCAAAATCGTGAGGCAGCAAGGAAAAGTAGACTGAGGAAGAAGGTATATTCCTCCTCATTTCCTTGCAACATCTGTAGAAAAATAAGCTATTTGCCATTACCTTGCAACATGTTATTGTTTCCTCCATAGGCGTATGTTCAGCAGCTGGAGAACAGCCGATTGAAGCTGACTCAACTTGAGCAAGAGCTGCAAAGAGCAAGGCAGCAGGTTCAACTCTTTTTTTTCCCTCTTATTTGGTTTGATTCTTGTAAGTAGGACTTCTGCATATATACTAATATTTCTTACTTCTACAATTTTAGGGAGTTTTCATCTCAAGCTCTGGAGACCAAGCCCATTCTACAAGTGGAAATGGTGGGTTGTTTTCCTTTTTATCCATTTGTTTTCAGATTGATCTTTTAGGCTTGTAACTTATAGGAAAGATAATTGCATATTCTTCATTGGCTAGTGGCTTGATGTTTGTTGATGGATTGGTGATTGCATAACTCATCTCATGGCAACATAAGGCTTGTTTAAAGTTCATAGTTTCAAGAGTCAGGTAGCATCTGGATGGGAAGTTAATGTTATGTTCAAGCTGGTGTAGGCTTAGGTTTGATAGATGTGAGTATCATGGGTTTGTTATTAATCTTATGTACTTGTCTTCTTGCAGGGGCTTTGGCATTTGATGCCGAACATTCACGATGGCTTGAAGAAAAGAACAGGCTAATGAACGAGCTCAGATCTGCTCTGAATGCTCACGCTGGTGATACCGAGCTCCGGACAATTGTGGATGGAGCGATGGCTCACTATGAGGAGCTTTTCAGGATTAAGAGCAATGCAGCTAAGAACGATGTCTTCCATTTACTATCTGGAATGTGGAAAACGCCAGCTGAGAGATGTTTCTTGTGGCTTGGCGGGTTCCGCTCATCCGAACTTCTCAAGGTGAGCTGTACAAGTTCATTGAGACATTTTGATGAAACCAACTCTTAACGGGTCAAAGCTTTTTTACGACAGCTTCTTGCGAATCAGCTGGAGCCAATGACGGAACGACAGGTGTTGGGCATTAACAGCTTGCAGCAGACCTCCCAGCAGGCTGAAGATGCGTTATCTCAAGGGATGGAGAGTTTACAGCAATCTTTAGCTGAGACTTTGTCTAGTGGAACTCTTGGTTCAAGTTCGTCTGATAATGTTGCGAGCTACATGGGTCAGATGGCCATGGCGATGGGGCAATTAGGCACACTTGAAGGCTTTATACGCCAGGTACATTTGGAATGCGAATGTATGTTCGTTAGATATATATCCTGTAATGAAAAGAGATAAATCTTATGCATAGGTATCTCTGTTTGTTATTGGAGTTCATAGGGCATGCATTTCTTGGTGACAGGCTGATAACTTGAGGCTGCAAACACTGCAACAGATGATTAGAGTGTTGACAACGCGTCAGTCAGCTCGTGCTCTTCTTGCTATACATGATTATTCATCTCGACTACGGGCCCTTAGTTCCTTGTGGCTTGCCAGGCCAAGAGAGTGAACACACAAGAATTGTGCGTTGCTCAGCTCTATACATAATTGTACGGTAGGGACACTCCTTCCAAGAGAGAGAGAGAGAGATCACAAAGCAAGGCCTTCTCAGATTCTTACCAAAAGCAATATTTTGGAAAGCAGATTTTGAAATAGTTTCCTGAGATCCTCAGACTTAGATTGTTGTGTGTTGTAATCTTTAGCCAATCAGGTTGTGTTAGTTTCTAAAGAGTGAATGTTTATAGTCTTTGAACATTGAGAGCTTGTAGAACATCAGTGTAATATCTTAGCAACCAAAACATGACAGAAGATGGGATACTTTCAGGAATTTAGATTGTATTATCATCATAAGTCAAATAGACATTCAGTTTACATTGAGAGTTGGAAAGAAAAGAGAGCTGATTATGTATCTTGAAATCATAGCATTATTTGCACAGGTCACAGATAAAACTTGAATGTTTGGTGAAATTAATACAAATGAAAATGTCTAATTATTCTCGAATTTGGTAATCCAGTAGAGAAAACAATCACCAGCTCAAACGTAGTTACTGGTGTAGAAGTTCTTGAGAAAATCAGACTTCCCTTGATCTTTGCTTCCGGTATTCTGCACCAGCCCTTCACCCACCACGTACTGACCGATAATGTGGTGACGCTGCTTTGCATGATCCACTATGTCAGTGAGCTCTTCCATCCCCTTGAATAAAAGAAGATCAATCACCTGCAGAAGCAACAAACTATCATCAGGAAATAGTATAGATTGCATTCTAAAAGCATCTAAACAGAGAGCCAACACAATACGAGATCACAGAATCCAAACACACAAGAAGCTGCCTTCAATTGATGGTTCAAAACTCGAAACAAATCGCCACACAAGCAAATCTTAACATAGGGTACTACCAAACATAAAAAGTCCATTTATGCTTCGAAGTAATATACTGTTGTTGTCTTCTGCTTCCATTTTGTTTTAGAAAAATGTAAAGAAGAAAATGCCTAAGGTCACATACAGAAGGAACCACAAGGTAGCACAGCTTTAGCAGAAAGTAACGGTGTAAAGCTCCCCACCCAATACAGAAGACACTTCATCCTCCATACTATCCAGAAGGTAAAGCTTTCAACTTTCAAAGATAGATGATAATTAAAACAAGTCAAAATCACAATAGAACGCAAACACAATCTCCTAAGCATCAAAAAGCAATCAGATTAACAATACAAAAAATGCAAAGAAGAAAAAGTCTAATGTCACATGCAAAAGGAACCACAAGGTGGCACAGCTTTAGCAGAGAGTAACTGTGTAAAGCTCCTACCTTTATACTCTGAGAAAATCTCCACTCAGCAGTCAGCACCCAATACACAAAAGACACTTTGTCATCCATAAGGTAAAGCTTTCGACTTTCAAACATAGATGACAATTAAAAAAGTCAAAATCGCAATAGAAAGTAAAGACTGATCTCCTAAACATCAATGAAGCAATCAGCTTAACAATACAGGAAACCGTTCAAATGTTTCGTGTCAATGTGGTAACCAATGAGAGTGAGATTAGGGGAAGTGCCTTAGGATCGGTGACGTGAGCGTTATTACGAATCTGAGCAGAGATCGCAAAGCGGAGCTGAGAAGGCGCGACGACATCTTGTAGATTGTAAATGTCCATGACGGTGGGGAGGGATCTACATGCAGCTCTGAAGAAATCGAAAACACGGCGGCGAGCCTCCGTCAGGTTAGCTGAGTTCGGCGGAACCCCGATCTTCCTCAACGTGAAAGGTGCTGCCATCTGATCTTACGCTGGTGAATCGCTCAAGAGAGAGAGTCTTTCCTTCTCTTCCTGAGATAAAAACAGAGTAAAACATCTGAATCGTTAACGACGTCGTTTGACGCTGAGTTTTTCAGGTTCGGTTTACTCTGGTTTAAATCATACTTGATTGAACCAAATTGGTTTCCTGAAGAGGAGTAGAAAGATCATTACCAGTAACGACGTCGTATCAATAAGAGTAGCGAAATGGGCTTATTTAACATTTTCGGATAATGGGCCTAATCGATAGTTAATTCAGGTTTCGGTTTAGTTTAAATCATAGTTGATTGAACCAATTGGTTTTCCGAAGAAGGGTAAAATAGTCATTTCCTCCATTCCGTTGGTGTTTCTCAGTTTCTTAAACCCTCTCTTCAGGACTTGGCGCCGTTCTTGGTTTATCATTCTCATGGCGGCGGAAACAAAGATGGTGAAGGACGGTGATCCCAACTACAGCGATGATAATGATGAAGAAGAGAACTTCTCAGAAGATGGAGACTGGGGAGATTGGGAAGCAGCTGAAAAGGACGACGACGACGGCTTCGAATCTGATTTCGTTTGTTTGTTCTGCGATTCACGCTTCGTTTCGTCTGATTCACTCTTCGACCACTGTCGTCTGAGCCACGGGTTTGATTTTCACGGAGCTAGAAAGGCACTGAAGCTGGACTTCTACGCTTCGTTTAAGCTCATCAACTATATCCGCTCACAGGTTAGTGAATCTCTCTGTTTCTCATGCTCTGTTTTATGCTTTTTTTTTATTGATAAAGTTTGTTCCTTTTAATGAAACTAGGTGGCTGAGAACAAGTGTTGGAGCTGGGGAGCTTTGGGGAAGTGTCAACTCGAAGCCAAAGATGTGAACTTTCCTTGGGATGAAGAGAAGTATCTGAAGCCCTTCTTGCAGGAGGATTCGCTTTTGTACAGCTTTGCAGATGACGAGGAGGAGGAAGATGAAGAAGAGGCGTTAGACAGGGAGGATTTGATTGAGGATTTACGGAAACTTGGGGATTTGAGCATTGTTGATGATGAAGCTATAGGGGAAAGCTCAGTGTCAAACAATGGCAAATGCAAGGATGTTAGTCTTATCTCAAACTCCGATGATGGGAAGCAAAGTTGTGCTGATGGTTTGGTGGTAGTGAATGGGAAGGGTAAAGAACCAAGTGTGTGTGATGGGAGGCTAGTTGGTAGGAACATCAGGAAGGTGAATGAAAACTATTTTGGATCTTATAGTTCGTTCGGAATTCACAGGGAGATGATAAGTGATAAGGTAAATGCATTTGATATTTGGGAAATCATGTCAATATGAACTAACTTGCAAATGTGTGAGTCTGTTTATTAAATGTTGGATGTATTCTCCTTCACAGGTTAGAACAGAAGCTTACAGGGACGCACTTTTGAAGAATCCTAGTCTCATGTCTGGCTCTGTTGTAATGGATGTTGGTTGTGGAACTGGAATATTGAGGTGAGTTAGTTGCTATCTTTCTCGCTCTATAGTGGCCATCTCATTCTCTTCAAGAATCCCCCAGTCATTCTTGGTTATTGCATCTAGATTTTAAGACTAAACATGTAATTTAAGTTTTTACTTGCATCTTCTTATCTGGTGCCTGGTGGCTCTATTTACCTATTGTGTTTTGCATTCTCAAGGCTTTCTTTACTTTACCATGTCTATATTCAGATTGCTTGATTTTTTTATGCCAAAGTTTTGGTGCTTCTTATTTAGGATATGGATGCAAATATCCTAATAGAAAAGGAATAATGTACATTTTTTTTTCCTTTTACATGCAGTCTCTTTGCTGCTAAAGCTGGGGCTTCAAGGGTGGTTGCAGTTGAAGCTAGTGAGAAGATGGCCAAAGTTGCAACGAAGGTTAGTTTTCTCTAATTTCTAAATCGTTTTTCGTTATCTTATATTTCTCATATATTATTTTTTCTCCCGTTATTTTTGGTAACAGATTGCCAAGGATAACAAAGTGTTTAATGATAAGGAGCACAATGGGGTACTTGAAGTTGCAAATTCAATGGTGGAAGAGCTAGAAAAATCCATAAAGATTCAACCACATAGTGTTGATGTGTTAGTCAGCGAATGGATGGGATACTGCCTTCTATATGAGTCAATGCTCACTTCCGTGCTCTATGCAAGAGATCGGTGGTTGAAGCCTGGAGGGGCAATCCTCCCTGACACAGCCACAATGGTATAAAAAAATTTCCCCCCTCTTAATGTTGTTTCCTCTTCTGTAATCACCTTAGTGAGTTTTCTTTTTATCCCTGTTTTCTCCTCCTTGGAATCAGTTTGTTGCTGGATTTGGAAAAGGCGCCACAAGTCTTCCTTTCTGGGAAGATGTCTATGGCTTTGACATGTCCTCAATTGGTAAAGAAATTCTTGAAGATACAGCTCGGATTCCCATTGTTGACGTTGTAGAGGAGCGTGATTTAGTGACACAGCCTGCACTTCTCCAGGTTTGAAACTCGAGCTTTATTTGTTTCTGCCAACCAAAAATACATAAGTTACTTGAATGTTCTATGTTTCTTTTGTTTGTAGTCATTTGACTTGGCTACCATGAAACCGGATGAAGTAGATTTCACAGCAACAGCAACACTGGAACCCACAGAATCAGAAACAGAAGCTAGGTTGTGCCACGGTGTTGTGCTGTGGTTCGACACAGGTTTCACTGATAGGTTCTGCAAGGAAACCCCAACCGTACTATCCACATCACCCTACACACCCCCAACACATTGGGCACAAACGGTCTTGACTTTTCAAGAACCAATCTCAGTGGCTCCGGCCACGGTTCTGTCTGGTGATGACAGGCAAGGAGCAATTGGAACGAAAGAATGTCCCGCCTCAAGCATTCAACTTCGCGTGAGTGTTGCAAGAGCGTCTGAGCATCGCAGCATTGACGTCTCATTAGAGACTACAGGGGTGAGCTCAAAGGGTCAGAAGCTTCGTTGGCCAGTTCAGATATTTAATCTATGAATGTTATTGTACCCTATTGTAAGACTCGTTTTCTGCATTTTTGATCTACAAGGATGAGGATTAACTTCAGTGCTGCTAAAGGTCTTTTCATTAATTAAATTGGTAGGATTTTTAAATTTGGAAATGATTTAGATTTGCCTCTGCTATTGGTTTGCTATTAAATGTATAACATAGTAGTAGTATTAGGACCATAAATTGTGTTTAAGAGATGGAAAAAGTACGTATCAACTGTTAAGAAGATTTTTTATTAACTAATAAAAGATCCACTCGCTCATAGCCTGAGGTGATATCACTAGAAAGCTTAACATTAATAAACAAACTCTCTAGGAAAAGGATTTACAGATGATAGCATAGTTGAAGAGAAGTTCACGTTGCAAATAAAGTAAAGTAATTATATATATATAATCTATGATGAATCTACTGGCTCGGTTTTAAGGGGTGCACCACCTGAAGACGATGCATCGCTTCCATTTTGGTTTTGGTTTTGGAGGTAAAGGCTGTTTCCTACCATGGAATCACTGACCAGTCCTGCTTCCGCGTCAAATTTAAGCGTCCTCTTGCGGTTGGTGCTGCAGCTGCTATGCCACAAAATGAGATATATCTTTATATGTGGGATGGTCTTATGCACATTGCACATATGGAAGAAGCTGCTGAGGAGATATGTTTTTCTTAAAAAAACTTACTTGTTCAAGCGGTTGTTGATGGCAGATAGGTCTTTTGAAGGGCTCTGGTAAGCATGTGTGCTCTCTCCAACACAAGCATAGTAACTCTTTGAGCTGTGTGAAATAAGAGCATCCATCTGCAAACACACCAACACACGAAAGGTTTAGCCAAAACAACCTTTTCACCAACCTTCCCTCATGACTCTCTCATATCATGAAACTAGGATATCTACCTTTGATCCCCGAAGGGGAGAAACATACACATTGTGCACAGCAGATACTTTTTTAGGGGACATGTCTGGAACACTTGGAAACACCGACACCTTTGGCGATCCAGGACAATGACCTGTAAATCCAATATAAATAGAGTCACTTAACTTTAGGTACTTCATTCATGGATAAAGCTCACGTCTAACAATAACCTAGCATTTCTTAACTACCTTCAGGTTTATTATTGGCCTCCATAGCCTGATCTTTTTTCACAGGAATTATCTCCACCAGCAACGGCTTTACGGCAGGAATAAATATTTCGTTGTAGAATGTGATGATGTCTACATGATCTGGCCCCACTCTCTGTTACACAAGTTATTGTCACAAGCTTTAGTCTTCTTCACAAGACAAACGAGACATGTTCAACTTAGAGTTAAGGGAATATATTAAATTACCCCTTGACCTTGACGGCGACTCTGATGCGAATCCACATAAACGCTGCGGAAAACTAGTGGTTTACACTGTGGTTGCTTCCTATAGTTGTATATGATTTCCCTGAAAGTTAGGCTCATTTGGGATATCTAGAGGGAATTCATGGAAGAAAATAAAGTGTTAGCCGGCAATATCAACCAGAAAACATAAAGGTAAGAACTTGACCAACGCTGTTCACCTTGGCCACTCCGTAAAAGCAACAGAGAATGATCTGGTCAATATGTCGATTAAATAAAAGAGAAGTCCGCTGAGCAAGTACATGTTGGAAGAGACGATATACACTCTCCCTTATTTGCTGCGACAGTTGTAACCTTTCCACCATTCCATTGATTCTGACAGCAGCCAGTTTATTAATCTGGAGAACACCATCATGATATGACATTAAGACATTAGGCAGCCTAATCATAAGTTCTAGTTTATTGGACCAAAGATTGCATTGGCCTACCTTAGTGAAGAAAATATTGATACCAGTTTCAGCACAAGTTTCTCCACCGCCTCCTGGGTTTGGCCGTGTCGGACTGTAAACAAATATCCGAAAAGGTAAACTTAACAAGTACATGAATAACTTGGCAGACTTTAGATATAAAAGAAGAAAAAATTGGTCATTAATTAATAACCAAAAATGTACCTAGCAAAGGCAGACTGCAACGGAGGTGGCAGCATCTTTGATTTAACGTTGCCAAAGGCCAACAGACGATCCTTTACCGGTGATGTAAAGGAATTGCGTTCAACTAGAATGCTGCGGTAATCTGTACACTGTCTTTTGGGCGATTTCATATCCCCGTTTTGTCCTGAATGGCAGTAAATTTGAAGTTTGTGGTAAGAGCAAGTTCGATTTAACTGCTTTGACTCAAATACAAATTAAATTACCTGGACATGTTTCATGCTTTTGGATAGATGGTGCATGATTTGATCCTTCAGAGAAGTTAATAAGAGCTGCAATTGCATCCAGGGATGGCATCGGTTCTGCTAGTAATCCGAGCCGGTTGATCTCCAATGCAAGCAACGGCCTGGCAACAATCAGAGAGTTGTACATTGAAGAGCCTTTCTCCCAAACCATACTCTCGAGAAGCCGTTCCTCAAGTGAGTTCAGATGCCGTCTCAACTCTCTAGGCAGAGAATCCTCGTGTCTGATGAAACTCTCTATAACCTTGCAGAGATCAAAGGCTGTGATCCCAGTCCTCTCCAGAACAGCCGGGAACAACATCGTTATGGATTTGTGGGTTGCCAGAACCAGTTCAGCTGAACAAGCCAGCATGCATCTATGGAACCTCTCATTTGTCAATAGAGAGTTTAAGTTATTTGCATGCAAAATCTGAGCTTCTGCTATACACATTGCCTCGAGGACTCTGTAGTATAACTTCACAGCTTCTAATCTTCGCTGTTCTGCCCATATGTCATCCATCAGGTTAACGGGTTGTAAACTTCCGCCTGCACATCGGTCCCCAAGGGAGCTATTTGGAAAAATAGCTTCCAATATCACATGTGCTCTCCGTGTGACATCAGTTGTTATATCCCTATCGCAGGATTTGAGGAAATGCTCCAACCCAGGTGAAGGTTTTGGTAGAAGCGGACATATAACAGTCCTGAGCCATTTGGCAGTTGTCATTGCTGTGCTTACTGGTGTTGCTGTCAACTTGATGGCACCGCTAATAGTATTTGTCTTCGCAGCAGGTGACTTATGAGGAGAGAGTGGACTTATAAATGTCCTTGCAGGTGAGCTCAAAGAATCAATTTTCCTCTTAACACCAGTAACATTTACAGCTCCTGCAGATAAGCTTCCCGATCCGAGTAAGCTATCCTCTTCATTGATGAACACCCTCTCATCCAGTTCGCCTTTATTGCAGACTGAATCTTCGTAATCTTTTTCTAGTGTGATCAAGCTAGTGGAGATGGATGTCTCGTCCAGTAAATCCTCAAAGTAAGTCAAGCCATCTGAAAATGAAACTCCAATCAGGTAACGTTTCAATCAACTCATATGAATTTGTGAAAGGAAAATGTTCTTACACCAACCTGGGTTAATATTATCTAGCTTGTCAATTTTGCACGTGGATGCTGAAGATGGCTTCTTCTTCAATATTGTTTCTATCAAATTATTTGCCTGGTCCATTATTTTCCTCAACTCATCTTCTGAGGCGTCATATATCTTGCAAAGTGATGCAACCAAGTCTACCTCTTTGTCACCTTTCTTAACTAAAATTCAACACATAAATGAGAATAGAGAATATATATATTCAACGCCGCCATGGTTACATGAAGAGGAGAACATAAACACTTACCAAAACGTGAAGAGTCTTGGATGCTGAAATTTCTAAACCGACAAGGAACATGTATGATCAAAATAGCCTGACGAAAGAAAAAATTAGCTAATCCTTATATACATTTTGAAAATGAAGCGTCTGTCGAGTTATAGAGTATAACAAGAGTAAAATGAATAACGGACAAGGGAGTACTTCAAAGGTAGTCACTAACCAATATAGAAACTAGGCCATTGGTGCATGTCACAAGGTCTTTAAATCGGCTAAAAGCATGGTTTCGGAGTGCCAGAAAGAGTAACCACCCAAAACGGTAACTATCTGGCAAATAACTAGCAGAGTTCGCTGAGGTCTTTTCTGCGTTTGCATCGTATGTCAAGAAGAACTCCTGGTACCCACGTTTGTAGTATCTGTTACCAAAAAAAAAGGTACCAAAAACGTTATACATACAAGGCAATTCACTAGAGAATATTCACACGAAGACCAAAAATTTGAAATTCTAGTTCTGGTTATTGCATAGCGAATAAGTTTGCTTCTTAGATTCAGGCATTAGAGACTGTATCTATGCCAACCACTACCATGCCACAGAACAAGAAAAATGCCAAAACGAAACACAAGAGTCAAGAGGGGAACTAAACTCACTTGCTTAGAAGGCTAAGATGCACAAAGTTCGCTTGCAGCTCCTTTGCCTAGTAATTAGATATTAGGAAAAGGTAACACAGGTTAAGAGAAGAAGTAAAACTTAGCAGTGATGAAAATTATATAGAAAAAGAGCTTAAGCAGAACCTGAAGTCTGTTCTCCCAGTCTGCACCATAAAGCTCACATAGCACAGGGCCAGCCTTGACCGCAAATTGAGGTAACTCTTTAAAGAAATCCACAATACTGAAACAGAAACAAAGAAAAAAAAATCAATACAGATGTATAAGAAGAAAGGTGAAAGGAAGGAGGAGTTGGGGATTACGTACTTGAGCTTTAGAGCCCTCAGTATCTGACATAGATTAAACTTATTATCACCAGACACAGACTGTCCGTCCACTTGTTTTCTAACAGTAAGCATCTTCACTGAGTAGAGAACAAACGCAAACCAGAACCTCTCTACTTCCTCCCGCTAATAAGCATAATACCAAAGACTTAAGTCATAGTGAACCATACTCTTAACCGCCAAAAGAGAAGAAAACAAAAACAGAAATTTCACCGTTCCACTTCCAATGTTAGCCATGTTTGCCGACAAAATCGGTTTGGTTTCAGTAAACAACTTCAAAGCTTCATCGCAAATGCTCCCTTCAAGAGACAGAACTTTCTGCAAATAAGAAAATCAATTCTAGGGATTAGAGCTCATCTAATCTTCAAATCATCCTCAGTGGTATGTATCTACGTATAATGTATATAAACAAAGATAAGAGCAAAACCTCGCATAACTCCAAGAGAACTGCTTCACTTCTTTTACCATTGGGGTCAATGGGTGGGGTCACTGGTGGCTGAACTTCTTCCATGGTCGTCTCAACTCACCTGAAAAACATTTAAAAAAAATTAACCTAATAAAAGACAGTACTTTTCCAAGGCAATAGGATGCGTAAACTGAAAACCACATCAAACCCATTGAAACAAAGGCTCCGAATGGTAACTGCGGTTTGAACGATACGGAACAAACGATTTAACTGCGGTGCGGCTTTAACAGTTATAAAAACGTATAGATATATGATATATGTAGAGATTTTTGTTACTGTTAACTGCGAGGCGGGCCGGTTGGTAACATTCGAGCCAAAGACATAGAACAATGATTCTAACACTATGAGAGGAAATAAATTCCCCAATAAAATTTCGATTTTTTTTTCTCAGGAGAAAAAGTTTTGAAAGTTGCAATTGAAGAACGAAATTAACAAAATTCAGAGCCTAAATTCAAATCGAAGGATACACACGAAAGGGGGGAAAGATCTTACCTTTGTTTCTGTATCACAGATCCCAAAGACGAAACAAAGGATCCAACTTTTAAGAAACTCTTCTTCACTTGAAATCGACGAATTAAACAGTGAGGAAATGAGAGATCTCCGTCAATTTTCCCTCTCTTCTGACTCTCTCTCTAGACTGTGGGGTATGATTTGTGCGGCAAACCCTAGAAAATAATACATCTTGCGCGGGAAAAAAACAATACCAACAAGTCATACATACATACACATGCGTATACATTTTACATACGCGCACTCTCAGGCAATGATATCTCGACACGTACCCTCCTTTGACCCCGTTTTACCGCCAAAACTTTACTTTACTGTTGCGTGAAAGTCTGGGAGGGAAAAAAAAAAAAGATTCTCCGTATAGTACTAACGCCGTCTGGGGTTTCGTGACTGCGACAAAGCCTCGTGAATGTTACGACGGGACCAGGGCCGTCTCAAATTAATTTTAGGCCCTGTTCAAAAAAAATATTAATCGTTCATTTTATCACGTAAGTTTAAAATTTAATAATTTTGTCTGATTTTTCTAATTATAAGTTCTAAATTTAGCATTATATCTAAAATTTTTTTAAAAAAATTACCATAATTTATCTATATATTTTGAAAAATCTTTAAATTTTTTATTTTTATATTTCGGGACCCTGTTCGACCGCTCCACTTGCGCGTGCTGTTAGACGGCCCTGGACGGGACCCACCTTATACGACGCCGTTTTTATCGACTGTCGTTTAGTTGGAAAATTTTGCTTTGTTTGGTTGCAGGAGTACGAGTGTCTTCCTATTCGTGGATGGATTTAGATTCAATAAAGTCTGCTTCGTTATCATTTGACTGTGGATAGTGGATGATAACACTGTCACACCTAACCAGAGACTCAGATTTTATTTTTCCCTCATGGCTTCATCTGATCAAACTGCGAAGATAATCGATGGAAAGGCGATTGCTCATACCATCCGATTAGAGATCGCCGAGGAAGTTCGCGATCTATCTGAGAAACACGGCAAGGTAGACTCCCTTTATAGCACTTATAGTCACTTTCATTGGTTTTAGCACTGTTTGGGACCTAAAGAAACGATTTTTACTGCTCTAGAGAATCAGTGTCTGAATATTGAGATGTGTCTCAATATTAACCGAACCGTGATTGATCATAAGATTATTGAAATATCAAAACTTTACTTTTATGTTAGTTTTTTAGTGTTCTATGTAGCGTTTTAGGCAGCTATAATCACATCTCTCAAACGTTAGCTCCAGTTCAGTTGAATCATTTGAAACTGCGTCTGCGTTAGTCACTTCTAGATATTTTGCGTTTGGTTAATGAAAGCATTTATCTTTTGTGTCTACTTTAGCCCCAATACAGATGGTTTGTTTAGTTTATATGGTTTGTTATTGTAACAAATCAGCAAAAGGTTTGAATTTTTTTTGTTTCTCTGCTTCAACTGAGTCTGATAGTTTACCTTGGAGCAGGTCCCAGGACTAGCGGTGGTTATAGTTGGTGCACGGAAAGATTCGCAGACTTATGTGAATATGAAGAGGAAAGCGTGTGCTGAGGTTGGGATCAAATCAGTTGACGTGGACCTACCAGAGGATGTTTCTGAAGCTGATCTTATCAGCAAAGTTCATCAACTCAATTCAGATCCTGATGTCCACGGTTAGCTTTATTTTAAATAAATGCTTCATTTTTGTATATGATCATGTAATCTAAACTATGAAGGTGCTTGATTTTGCAGGTATATTAGTTCAACTCCCATTGCCGAAACATATCAATGAGGAGAATGTTTTAAGTGCAATCAGCATTGATAAAGATGTAGATGGCTTCCATCCTCTGAATATTGGTAAGCTGGCCATGAAAGGCAGAGAGCCCCTTTTCCTTCCCTGCACCCCAAAGGTACTGTCTCCTTTCTTCTTTGCATACAGACTCTTAACAAGTGCCAAGAAAATTTGCTAGTAGTGAGGTGATTTTTTTTATGTGTAGGGATGTTTGGAACTCTTAAAGAGAAGTGGCGTAAAGATAAAAGGGCAACGAGCAGTTGTAGTAGGTCGGAGTAACATCGTTGGATTACCTGTTTCGCTTCTATTGCTCAAGGCTGATGCTACTGTTACAACTGTACATTCTCACACCAAAGATCCTGAGGCTATCATACGGGAAGCTGACATCGTTATAGCTGCAGCCGGACAAGCCTGCATGGTGAGTTTTTTTTTTCAGACGTTTTCACTTGTTCTTTAGAAGATAATACAGTCTAGTTCTTGTAGATATACACTCACTCTTGGTCTTGCATTTTCAGATTAAGAGCGACTGGATTAAACCAGGGGCTGCGGTGATCGATGTTGGAACCAATGCAGTGAGTGACCCGAGCAGGAAGTCAGGATACCGGTTGGTTGGAGATGTGGATTACGCAGAAGCTTGTAAAGTTGCAGGTTGCATAACTCCTGTCCCTGGTGGTGTAGGTCCAATGACAGTGGCGATGCTGCTGAGGAACACCTTAGACGGTGCCAAGCGGGTCATTGGCCAGTAAAATAATATCCTACTGTATTTTTATAAATGAATCTGAAGTTTATCCATTTTATAACGGTTTGATGACATTGTTCCTCGCAAATAAAGTGAAGCCTGCATGTCCTTTGAATGTTTGTTTCCCGCAAATTTGTACACAACATGAGGTTTAGCATCATTATGGTCAAAACCGGGCTTTGATACCATTTACATTGGTAATTTAAACGATTGTAATGTTGTTATTTATGAACTTTGAAAACGAAATTGTAAAAATGTATAATTAAAAATGTAAAAACTTCAAAAACTTAAAATCTGAAAGCTTGGAAAGTTTTTTTAAAAAATATCAAAAGTTCTTTCTTCGTATACAAATAAACTTTGTATCTTATTTATGTATTACTTTTAAATTTCAACTAATTATCAAATAATTTACCAATTATAAATAATTTACAAGTAACAAGTAATAAAACAAGACAAGTAACTATCAAGTCCATCAAATTTTTCGCAAGTACTTAAAATTATAAGTACTCATTTTTAACGAACTAAATATAAATCCAAAATTTTAATACTCGTACAAGCCAAGTCGAGTACTAAGTATACCGAAAATACCAAGTACGGATTGTGCCCATCCCTAGTATTACTATGGTATATTACTGTTTGTATCTAGCCCTTCTACATATATTACATGTCCCGCTGATCTATTACAGACAGGTGAGAGTTACAGGATGGCTTGTACCATCCATAATATCTGGAAGTTTGCATGCACACGTACATGATGGGATGCTTGATCCAACCACTTCAAGCACATTGGATTGTATGTCATCATCCTTGTAAGGCTTATGTCATTATTCTTGTAAGGCTTGGGCCTTGACCCATTAAGAATTGTCCTATTCTTTGAGTTGAAAGACAGCTAGATAGTTGATACCATTTCTTTCCAGCATATGCCCTTCGCCTGGATAATACCGACGTGCCATTCTACCGCTTATCACATGCCACGTGCTCGTCTCTCCACAAACAATTCGCCACGTGTAAGCTCAACATAAGCCAATCAAAGACACGTTTCTTTATACGCAAATGACTAGTTTATCCTCTAACTACCGCATTATTCGTTCACCACTTGAGAGGGCTATTTTCGGAATGCTGAAAAAAGCATGAAAGATATGAACTACACGTGGACCAATGAGAAGCGAGCTTTAGATGGAGGAGAGATCTGAGCCACAAATCTCGTCTATGTATTCTCAGCCACGAAAACAAGATCTACCACACGCGCTCTCTACACCACGCGCTTGCTTGATTGCTGCTCTTACCTCCTCGGAAGTTGAAACAATACACAGAACACACTAGTCTCCTCTCTCTCTCTTTGGTCTTTTCTAACTTACAGGTGAAGACAACCGAATCTAAAACTTTCTCTCTTCTCTCTTAATCTCAGTTTCTGGTTTGTGTCTGATCAAAAAAACCTCTCATCGGTTCACTGAAAGTGAGTTCCTTTCTCTGTTTTTACTCGATAAGTTGAGGTTTATTCTCTAATGGGTTTCTGAAATTAGCTATCTTTGTGTTGTTATCATGACAGATCTATCGATCATGGATTGTTATTCCGGAATGAAGTTTGAAGAGCTTGCTGTGCCTAATTATCAAGAGTCATCGTCTTCAGAGACATACCGTTCTGATGGTATGTGGGGTGGGTGGAGCATGAACTCCCCTGAAGCTGCAGAGACATGTTTTAATTACGATGCTTTTAGTGGAGAAGGATCGTTGTATAGTCAGATGGGTATGAGGACGAGTGAAGAAGAGGAAGAGACAAAGAGATCAAAGGCTTTCTACGGTGCTTCTTCGCTTCATGATTTTGAAGGAATCGAACAGATGGATGATATATTCTTGTAAAGCCTCTTTCTTTCTTTGATCATCATCATCACTAAACAAATGTCTTTATCATTTTTAATTTGCATATGCTTATGTTCTGTGTCTCTGTGTGTTTCCGGTTTTTACTGAAGAAGTTCAATTTTGGAGGATGTTCCAGGGAATGATGGAGATGTACATCGTGCTTCCAGCAGCTATAACAGTGTCGGATCTTCCTCTTTGTATGGTGGAAATGAAGTTCACATGTTTCATTGTCATGAAATGCCTATGAAGGTAAGAGATTCGTCTCCAAAGTTGACTTTTCTTACATGTTATTAAACTGAAGCTGATGATCTATGCTGGTTTCTTGTTACCTTTAGAGATTCTGATGTTAAAGCCTAAAGATTGCTTCATTTTTTTCTGGTTAACAGGAGGAGGCTCCATTTACAATCTCAGATCTGTCTGAAGAGAACATGTTAGATTCACAGTATGGTGATGAACTGTCTTCTGAAGAACTTGTGTTGCAGGATCTGCAGAGAGCTTCAGGAAAGGTGAGTTCCTGTTTACAGTGGACGAAACTTGGACTTGGTCTTTAGAAAATTTAACTAAGTGTTTATTTTCTCTCTTTCTAGTTAACTGATGAGACAAGAAAGTGTTTCCGGGATACGTTTTACCGGCTTGCAAGAAACTCACAGGAGAAGTTTGATTCAGTCAGCACCAACACAGAAGAGTTCTATATGCCAGCATCCAGATATGCTTATGGTGATAGTACCAGGTATAGCATCATGTCTTCTTCTTCTTTTTCTAATCCACAGATGGAATGAGATAATATCTGTGTTCATAGGATAGAGAACTGATCAGAGTGGCAGTTATTTGATTGCAGGATGAGTAGAGAGGAAGAGATTGAATCAGGAACAAACTCAATCGATAGAGCCGTCGCAAACCTCACATACAACAAGATGGATTCCAACATAAGCAACTTTCCTCTATCAGAAAGAGTACAGTAGCTTCTGTTTGTTGGATCAAGATCAACCATTCTCGTCTCTACATCTTCTTATATGGAATCTTTTGTTACTGCATGTGTATATTTGTGTGTATATATAGCTGACTTATCTGTTTGCAAACTTCAGTTTTGATCTGTCTCTAAAGAATCTGGTTCTTTTAACTTCCTGCAGTGAGTTTTTTTTTACTTTAGTAGTGTGTGACAACAATGCTTTAATGGCTTAAAACTTGATATGAGAAAGAGTACATGTTTTAATAATTCAGAAGCATTTATTCAAACTATAACCAGCATGAACTCCAAAAAAAATACATAAACTTCTTGCAATGAATGTTTCCACGCTGAAACTTACGCCTCTACTAAAAGGTTTTAAAAAGCAATGCCATCGTCTGATTTTTACTGCTTCCACTCATTCTTGGGCACGGTTATTTTCAATCCTTGTTCTGTGTGTTATCATCATCATCACGTCAAGTGCAAGAAAAACAAAGACAACTCAGTAAAGGCCTCATATAGCCCAATTTCAAAAGAAAGAGGGAGCGCTTAACAGTTATCAAAATTTTAACATAAGAAGCAAATGAGTCATGAACTTGCGCTGACCATTCGTAGTTTGGGAGAGATGTTTTGTGGCGGTTTCAAAGCCGTCGATGTGTTAACATCAAAGTACTGAAGAAAGTCTTTAAAATTTTGTAATGTTCGCTTGGAAGAGTAGCCAACTAAAACACACCTAACGAAATGTTTAGGATTACTACATTTCGCAGTTGACCTTGACTCTTTTTAGCGGCACAACTAAACTTGAGGACTACCAACTTTGAATATGGATCACATCCATCTCCTCTCATCTCAAGTTCAATCGAATCCGAAGCAAGAGAACAAACAAACACCACTTCGATTCAACTCGTCTTTCAAAGTCCAACGTCCTTATGCTCACCATCATAATCCATAAAAAAATTTTAAAAAAACTTGCATTTGCATTTACTTAGAACAACAACAAACTCACTCCAGATTGAGATCCTTTAAATTGTTCAATTCTATAAGAGTATACATTACATACATTACAAAAGCACACAAAGCAACATTTTTCACATAGACCATTTTAATCCTTAGGCCAGACACTAACCTTCTCCTTCTCAATCTTAACAAACATAGCCGAAACAGCCGCCATGAAATAGATCTGAAGCCACACAACTGAAGGCGTGTGGTAACTCAACAAGCTCTTCCCCGTCGCCAGCTCCACCAGAAGCAAAGCCACGAGCCCCAACCCCGCCATCCTCCCGTTGAGCCGCTCCGTGTAAGGCGTAAACCCCAACTCCACCTTCAACCCGCCCGAAACCGGCTCCTTTAGACTCACCGGCGGCAAGTAAAGCCCCGAGCTTTTCGACGATTGCCCGCCGGCTGCTGATGACCCTTTCTTAGACTTTCTAACCTCTGCTTTCTTCCCAGTTCCGCTTCGGTATCTGAGACGGATGTTCGAGAGACGTGACTCGAAGTCTTCGGAGTTTTCGGTGTCTGAGTCGGGTTGAGGAGTCTCTTCCGTTGATTCGACGTCGGTGGCGCGGACCGTGAAGAGCTTTGAAGCGTGTGGCTTTGCGGCTGGGAGAAAGGGTTGAGATGGGAAAGGGGTCGTGATTCGTAGAGGTGTTATCGCCATTTTTGTGTGTTTTTTTTTCAGAGAGCTTCGTGTCTCCTTCCCTCTCTCTCTCTCTCTCTCTCTCACACTCACTCTCCTCCTTTGCCTTTTGGATAAGGAATTTTTTATTTTTATTTATATGTATTTACATTTTTAGTGAGTGGTACTCAATTTCCTGGAAAGTTTAATAGGTTACTACTTGGTGATTGGTGAATCACATCCACTTACATCAAAAGACAAAAGCTTAGGAAAGTATATTTATTTTTATTTTTATCCAGCGTTAAAAAAAAAAGGAAAGTATATTATATTTCAATCGTTACAGTCTGTAACTTACTAAAAAAATTTGTATGTCATCAAAAGATTCAAAAGCCAAGTTTAAACTAATCATCTATACTGTAAGAGCGACTTTATCAGTGGGCTACTAGCAAGAGCATTTTCAACTTCCAACCTTTATTTTTTAATTCTAAAGAAACCAATAGCATTTTTATTTTCAAAAACGTTATATTATTTATAATTATTAGAGTAAATATATTATTTAGTAAATAAATTATTTTCTAAATAAAAAGAGTAAATATATTATTTGGTATTATTGCCTATTGGCTATTGGATTCTTTTATTTTAGAAAAATATAGGAATACAATGGAGCTTATTGGAGTGATATGACAATTATTACAAGACACAAGTTGGAGTTGCACAAAAAAAAAAGAATGTACAAGTTGACAGAACAACTTTGTAAGTCCTACACTAAAGTACGTGGAAAGTTTGCGAACACTTAACTTAATAAAGGGCAAAATCATAAAACATAAAAAGCTTGAGATTAGTTTTTAATTAAATAAAAGGAGAAAAGAAGCAAATATTCTAATGGATTTGACCACATGGCTATGAGTCTTCCTTTTCCATAACTTCTCACTTTCCCATCTCCTTCATTCTCTCTCTTTCTATCTTTCCCCAATTACATCTCAAAAACAAACACACCAAACATCTTTCTTTCTTCTATCTTTCGTTGCTTCGAGCTTCACTCATGGCCGCCTCGTCCGTTCTAGATGGTAACACAAACACGCATCTCTCTAGAATTTTCAGCAGTCTTTTTTCACACGATCTTGAATCTTAATTTATTGTAAAATATCTCTACTTTATTTTGTTTTGAGCTGGAAAACTTAGTTTTAAGGCAGTCTCGAAATATTATTCTCTTCGAAGTTTGGCAGTTTGATTGATTATTTGCGTGATTGTCGGAAAAGAATAATTCAACCGTTTTCAGACATGCTGATCTTCATGGTCCCGAGTCTTGTCTGTTAATCACCGAACCACCCACATGCTTCTTCACTTATGAACTCTTGTCTTAAATTTATTTAAATCCAAAATGATTAATCATTTATGTTACATAGATGTGTATATATTCCAGATCTATTGAAGTTTTCTTTTATTGAATTGTTCAGGAGACATAGATATGGAGAAAGGTGGAATGATTTTACAGTCAAGTGAGAATCAAGATCCTTCACCAACACCTTCACCGTCCGCAACAGCAACTGCACCAGCTTTGGTTCTGTCTAACTCAGGCAAAAGAATGGATCAAGCTGGCAAAAAGAAGTATGTCAAGCAAGTCACGGGCCGTCACAACGACACTGAGCTTCACTTAGCTGCTCAGCGCGGCGATTTAGCAGCTGTGCAGCAGATTCTCAAGGATATTAACTCTCAGATGGAAGGGACTCTGAGTGGGGAAGAGTTTGACGCTGAAGTTGCTGAGATTAGGGCTTCGATTGTGAATGAAGTGAATGAGTTAGGTGAGACTGCGCTCTTCACTGCTGCTGATAAAGGTCATCTTGATGTTGTTAAAGAGCTGTTGAAGTATTCGAGTAGAGAGAGTATTGCTAAGAAGAATCGTTCTGGTTATGATCCTCTTCATATTGCTGCCATTCAAGGCCATCATGGTATTGCTGCCTTCCTTACCTCTTCGATCTGCTATTTGTTCTGAATATGTGAATAATAAAAATTAGGCCTAGGATTTTTAACCGAACTAACCAAATTCTGAACAAGTAACCGAAGTTAACCAAATTTATCCAAAATTTTAACAAAATTAAACCAAAATCTAACCAAAAATCAAAATTTGGTAGAATTTTCAAAAACCGAACTAACCAAATACTGAATCTAACTTTATTTCGGGTTAGTTCTATAAAATTTATGTTGAACCGAACTAACCGAAAACTGAACTACTAGAACCGAATAACCTGAACTAACCGACCCGGCAAGCCTAATAAAAATATGGTTGTTTCTTGCAGCTATTGTTGAGGTCTTGCTAGATCATGATGCGACGCTTAGCCATACATTTGGGCCATCGAATGCAACTCCGCTTGTGTCGGCAGCTATGAGAGGCCATACAGAAGTTGTGAACCAGCTCTTATCCAAAGCTGGGAATCTGCTAGATATTTCTCGGTCTAACCATAAAAATGCACTGCATTTAGCTGCAAGACAAGGACATGTGGAGGTCATCAAAGCTCTGCTCGCCAAGGATGCTCACCTAGCGAGACGTGTTGATAAGAAAGGACAAACTGCTCTTCACATGGCTGTAAAAGGACAGAGCTCTGAAGTGGTGAAACTCCTGCTTGATGCAGATCCTGCCATTGTTATGCTCCCTGACAAGTCTTGTAACACGGCGTTGCATGTTGCCACCAGGAAGAAACGAGCAGAGGTATGTATGAAATAATTTTAAAGTATTATTTATAAGCCTGAAATACCAAAATAAATGAATCAACTTAATACTTTTTATCCAAAATATTTAAAAAATATCCAAATTATCCATATTTTTATCTGAAAACTAAAAAGTTCTGATATTAATCCGGAAAGCCTGAATTTTAAATAACTGAACCGGAACCGATATCACCTCCGATATTAGTTGTTTCCTAACTTTGTTGTCCGCACCGAAAACAAAAATAACTGAACCGAAACCGAAACCGAATAACCAAAAGAACCGAACCGAGAACCAAATGCCTTAAGGCTAATGTATCCCCTCGAGGGTTTGATTCATCTCGATGTCTTTAATTTGGGTGTTCACATATTGGTATGTTCTTGCAGATTGTAGAACTGTTGTTGTCACTGCCTGACACCAACGCCAATGCTTTAACACGAGAACGCAAGACAGCGCTTGACATTGCAGAGGGGCTTCCACTCTCAGAAGAATCTTCATACATAAAAGAGTGTCTTGCTCGCCGTGGAGCTCTCAGAGCGAACGAGCTTAACCAGCCACGAGACGAGCTGAGAAGCACCGTCACCCAAATCAAGAACGATGTTCATATCCAGCTCGAACAGACCAAAAGAACGAACAAGAACGTGCACAACATTTCCAAAGAGCTAAGGAAACTCCACAGAGAAGGGATCAACAACGCAACCAACTCGGTAACAGTCGTGGCTGTGCTGTTCGCAACCGTAGCTTTTGCCGCTATATTCACAGTGCCTGGAGGAGACAACAACGATGGATCAGCGGTGGTGGTGGGGAGAGCATCGTTCAAGATCTTCTTCATCTTCAACGCAATAGCCTTGTTCACTTCTCTGGCCGTCGTGGTGGTCCAGATCACGTTGGTGAGAGGAGAGACGAAAGCTGAGAAGAGGGTGGTGGAAGTGATCAACAAACTGATGTGGTTGGCATCGATGTGTACGTCTGTGGCGTTTCTTGCATCGTCGTACATTGTGGTTGGGAGAAAGAACCAGTGGGCGGCCGAGCTTGTGACAGTTGTTGGCGGTGTGATAATGGCTGGTGTTCTTGGGACCATGACTTATTACGTGGTGAAGTCGAAGAGGACTAGGTCTATGAGGAAGAAGGTTAAGAGTGCGCGTAGGAGCGGTTCCAACTCGTGGCATCATTCGGATTACTCCAACTCCGAAGTTGATCCTATTTTTGCAATATAAGATGATGATGCATGAAGGTATAATAATCATGTAAATATATTTGGTGAAGAGAGCTTTAGACTAGACGGTTTTGTGTGTAAAAGCCTGAACATCAATAGGCAAACACAATTTGTCACACAACGTTGTAAACACAGCTCAGCTCATTATATTCCAAATTTCAGTTAACAACTGTATTCAGAAAGAGAATAGCCTCAGGGTGGATGTATATATAAGTAAGAGTTCGTTCTCTGGTTGGAAAATCATTTATATTCTTGATGATTCCAATCATAAATAATCTCTTGTGCCTGATGCTATATTTGAACCAAGGTTAGGAGCTGCGTACGTTCTCTACATAGCCACAACTATCTATCTAACTTAGATTGAAAGAGGAGCAGTCGCAGGGCAAGTCACCGAGAAAGAATGTATAACAGTGTACTGCTTCCTCGTATGATCCACAAAAACCAAAAGAAAATGAAGCAAGTCTTTGTTTAGAAGGGCAGTTCTCATTCGAACAAGTCACTACTGTTCCGAAGTAGTGGCAGAACAACCATCGAATAATAAGATTGTGTCTACATGAAGTATAAAACCTTAAGAACTTGCAGACAAAGACATGGAAGCGAAATCACTGTAAAAGTAGCTAGTAGCTTCAAGGTATCCAAAAACACTATTCAAAACAACACTAGTTTGCAAGGAAGTCAAGTTAGTGATGCAATGGTTCTAGATTGTTTACCTGAAACCTGTTGGTTTCTGCAGTATCATTTATTCAACCGGCCATAGAAGAGGATCTCTCAAGTCTACTACAGCAAATTAACTATTATTTAACCGTTGGATCAGCCAATTCACTTCAAACAAACAACAGTATAAGACAATAAATCTCAATCCAATTGCAACAAATCCAGAAACACTGGTCTGAAACTCAAGTTCAAATTTTTATTTTGACAATTATACCATCTTTAATCCAAAAGAACAAACACAAAAGATGATTCTTTTTCAGCTCACTGATAAATTTGTGAACTCATCTACGCAGCAGCACTCTCATTTTCAGACGCAGCCGGTGCCTCCAACGTATTGACGAGATCCAACCCGGGCCAATGCAAACCCCCAAACATCATCCCATACACATCTTCCCGAGACGGCATCGTTTCAATAACCTTATAATCCTGAGGAGCGTACAGCTTCTCCTCGAACACGGCCCCTCCCAAGTTATTATCGAAGAGCTTCTTCTCCTTCTGGAAACTGACGAACGTCTTCAGAGCCGCGGGGATATCTTCGGTCTGCACGAAGATCCACGCGTTCATGCCTTTCATACACGGCTTCAGTGACTCCCATTTGGTTCCTTCCAGGGCCTTGAAGACCAGAGTGTTCTTGGCCACGAGGAGCTTCGTGTTGCTGTTTTCGCGGAGGATCCCGCGGAGCTCTTGGAGCTGCTTCACGGTGAGGCCGTTGTAGTTGATCCCGGTGATGAAGTGGCAGTTCTGGAGGTTGAGCTTCGTTTTGCCGGCGACGAGGAGGGCTCTTCTGAGGCTGGACATCTCGCTGGAAGGTGCGAAATGAGAGGAGGGCTAGGGTTCGGATTCGGAGAGGTTTTACACTTGGTTTCGGTTCAGATTCATCGGTTCGATTCGATTCTTCTTTAAAAACCGGTTATCAATTCGGTTCAGTAGTCTAATCAAATTCTAAATCCAATTAACTGAATTAACAATTATTTAGAACTATGATAACCAAATAAGAAGGATGTCCATAAGCCAAAATCTAACAAAAACAAAAAAAAATTTAATTAAATTCGATAGGATTTTCATAAACCAAACTAACCGAATACTAAATCTAAATTTTTAGTTCAATTAATAACCAAACTAACCACAAACCAAAACTACCAGAACCGAGTCAAGCTAACAACCGAACCTAAACTACCGAAAAAAGAAAAAAACAACCGAACCTAAACCATACTCATATCGAACCTAAAAAGAAAATATTTGGTAAATTGTCCTTCACTGAGTTATGCAAATAACAATACATAGAACTAAAAAGCTAATCAATAGATAAGTCCACAATAGGAGAGGGTGAATCACAAAGTGTTGTATTGAATCTGGTAACTTCGAAGCCACTCTTCACCTTTCTCGTAGTAATCCTTCTTGGTAAACGCATTCCCCAAGAAGTTCAAATCAGCAGCAAACGCAGATGCTCCACGCCACGCGTCCAACACTGGATCCTTAGCTTGAACCACATTTATGGTTGAGCCACACGGTCTTATCATCCTTATCCCGCATTCCAACCGTTTTTTCATCCCCGGGACAAGGCTGCACCCACCGGTCATCAGTATCGAGCTTGTTAGCTTCTCCTCTAACTCTTTATCATCATCGTGTGGTAGCCTTCTGATAGATGCACCGACCATCTCGTCTAACCCCACTTGGTCAATCCCAACGAGGTTAGGATGGAACAAGATCTCAGGACACCTGAATCTTTCCACACCGATCACTATCTTGTAGTCTTCCTCAGTTAGTGGACGAACACGTGGCGCCTCCCCTGATGTCTGTCCCGGCTCTCCTTCTGCTTTCAGCTCAAACGTTGGGTCTATCTCCTGGAGCCTGGACGATAAACGAGCCAGCTCAGCTTCGTCTGAGTCAGGTCTTTCGTCGTCTTCCTCGTGATCCTTGCTCATAAGCTTGTAGAGCTGCCAATCTTCGTCTTTAGCACCAAACGTATCCTCTCCTTTGCCTCTATCGAAGGCTGCTGTCGTTAGCAGACGCATTCTTTCTCTCTTTGCAGCGCTTAGTCGTTCCCCTCGTCCAACGTTTCCAGATTTTTGATTCCCGTTTGTGTTTGATCCGTTTGTTTTCAGCCGTTTCTTTTGCTCGACTCTCTCCAACACTTCCTTGTACTGAGCTCGCATCTCCTCTAAATAGAACTCTGGATTCTCACTACAACAACAAGAAGAAGCTGACAACATGATAAAGTGATGTCTCATTTTTTAAACGATTGAGTTGGATTGGATACATTACCGACGTCTCTCCTCCTCTAATTGATTTCTTCTCTCTTTCTCCAGTTCCTCCTCATTCCGCTTTTGTCTAGCTCGTAGCCTTCCCTCTGTTGTTGTTTTAAGAAACAGCTGTTTCTTCTTGTCTTTAATCTGCAATCAACAAATGATTAAAACCAGATAATATCATATGCGTTAATTCACATTATTATGGAGACAAACCTGCTCAGGTGTAAGCATATTGTCCGGGACGTTTATAAGAGGATACTTTTCGTTAGAATCAGTGTTCTCTTCGAACTCATCAGTTTCATCCTTCGGCTCACCCCTTGCTTTTCGAAGCGCCTGCGTCACCTTCGAAACAGTAGACTCCAGCTCTTGCCTGGACGCATAACCCGTGTCTGACAAAAAAGATGGAATGTCATCCTCTTCAACCTGGTCAAGCTGCTTAACGAGGAAATGCAAGCTGTGCAGTTCGTTTTCCATTTCGTTTATCTTGGAAGATCTCTTGGCTTCGGCCATTTCTCGCAGCCTTTGTCCTTGTTTCTCTCTTATAGCTGCCTTCCTAGCAATCTCTTCTTCTGATGGAGGGACTTCGACGGGAGGAGGTATCCATGGAAGCTGCCAATACCTTGTTTTCTCCTCAGCTTCCTTTGTTCCTTCCTGATCAATGAAGATCATGTGGTTTTAGCTTACAAGTAGTGCCAGAAGCTACCTAATAATCAAAATTACCTGGAATTTCCGAGCTTCAGAAACGTAATCAGGAGCGATGAAACAGTGTTCCAGTTTCAACTCTTCTGCCTTCTCCCATGTAAATATAGACCTTTAGTGAAATTGAAGATGGAGACAACAAAAATATCAAAAATCTTGAAACGTGGGGAACTACATAGAGATTAGATAGAGATCCAGTGGAAGCAACTCACGAATGAAAAGGGTACTTGAGTGACAGAAGCTGCTTTAAATAATCAGTGACATGATATCCACCAATGTTAGTTCTGCAGGATCCTTTATAAACAGGTTCTCCGTCCACAAACTGTAACCATTGAAACCATGTAGCATATCAATATGTACTTATAAGCATTATCATACCAAAGGCTGAGTAGTCACAGATACATACTGGAATGGTGTGTGTTGTAGTGAAGCCAGGGCAGATAACAATTCCATCTTTTTTACATTTCCCATGTCGTTGATTGTACTTGTAGCTGAAAGCAGCATCCACTCCAAATGCTGCGTTAACAGGAGAGTTATATCAAACATTTGTTTCAATAAGACAATCAAATTCAGAGGAAAATGGGGTCATACCAACTGCAGGCACTCCATAAGTTTCAAATAGAAGTTCTGCCATTTTGCTACGAGAATAAACTGGGTTGCAAACGCATTCTGTAATTAGGATTGGATGATCGATCTGCCCTGCCATCAAATGGCGTTAAATCAAAAGCTAACAAGGAGTATAATGAAACGCTAAATCAAGATGACAGAAAAAAGATCTTGGACTTACCGCTGATCCACTAACCCCCAAACGATCAAAGGCGAAGTCAAGAATCTAAAAACATAGGAAAATGAAATAGATAAGTGCCACAGGTTCGTTAGTGATTGCATTAACTAACGAGCACAAATGCAGGAGAAAATATCTCAAGAGTCATAGTTTGAAAGATCAGAGAACTTGAAGAATAAGAGAGAACACTTTAACCAGCCAAACCAAATACAGAAGTGGTATAAAGAGCAGAAGCTCACTTAAAATAGAATTTGTTGCAAAACAAAACAAAAAAAGGGCTAAGAAACCATACATATTCCATGATCTCGAATTGATAAACAACATTGCTGTCAAAAGCCGAACGAGGTCCCGAGCGAGTGCAATCAAAGAACTTCATCATCGCAGGATCCTGGTCGCCAACAATCGTAACAGTTTCTCCTATACCACAAAATAAGACACAACCATTAACAAACATACAAGAATATGGAAACAATGCAGCAAGGACACAATCATATAATCTCTAAGTCGCATCAAGAGTTTCAATCAACTTAAGAGAGAGAGAGACCCAAACACTTGTAATCTAAGAAGCATAATATAATCTGGACCTGTAGCTTTGTGGCGTGGTCTTTGGACGATATTGCGGAAAACAACACGAGGCTCAGTTTCGCCTGCCCACCTGAGAAAGTTTCAAACTTTTAACAGAATCTGAAGTAAAACTGAGATGGAATGAAAGCTAGGGTTTATGGGGATAAGGTTACCCGATCCGGAAGTAGGATGCGCCATTATCGATAACAATGGGAACCGAAGGTGGAAAGAGGTTGTAATCAGTCTGCCTACGTGTCTTCGAGACGATCGGCATGCCTATCGCCGTCGCCGTCGTCTGCTTCCGTATAAGTAATTATACCGGCTGGTGCTCCGGTGAGGAAAGAAGAAGATACAATATGAACACAGACAAGTCGAAAGTATTAAATTAAGCCCAAAGCCCAGATATCGAACTACGTATTGGGCCTTTTAGTTGGGCCCGAAGCCCATATATCGAACTACGTGTTGGGCCTTTGTAATTTCCCTTGCAATAAAAATGAACGCTTTAGCTCTCAGTCAGCTTTCACTTCCACTGTATCTTTTCTAGGGTTTTTAAGGTTTCCGCACGAATCTTCAACACACGTATCAATATCATCATGACTACCGAAGAGAAAGAGATCCTCGCCGCCAAATTGGAAGAGCAGAAAATCGATGTAATTTTGATTATCTTTTAACTCTCTTTACTTGGAACATAACTAGACTGCAATTAGTTTATTGATTCCCGCTCAGATCTTAGTGTTTTGTAGCTATGCAACTTTAGATCTGATTTTTTTAGCTTAGCATATGTCTGAATTGATTTGGTTTTGTGGACTGATTGTAGCTTGATAAGCCTGAGGTTGAGGACGCTGATGACAACGATGAGGATGACTCCGATGATGATGATAAGGATGATGATGCAGAGGGTAAGTCCTTGTATTTTGTTAGTTTACATTGGTTTTATGCTTTTAGTATGTGTAAGATAGATAAAGGTGTTTGATAAATAAATAAAAATTCTTGAAATGAATTTATGTACTGTCTGAATCATATGTTTCTTGTCTGTGGAACTATATTTTATTCTAGTTTTGTGTCATTTTTGAATGAGCTCTGGTTTGTGAAACAGGACAAGATGGAGAGGGAGGCAAGTCAAAACAAAGCAGAAGTGAGAAGAAGAGTCGCAAAGCCATGTTGAAGCTTGGGATGAAGCCTATCACTGGTGTCAGCCGTGTCACCGTCAAAAAGAGCAAGAACGTTGGTGTTTTTCTTTCTTGTGCTCCTCTTTTTTTCATAGATTTACAGAGTCAGATATATTGACTTTATTTTGGGAACATTGCAGATCATGTTTGTCATCTCCAAACCTGATGTGTTCAAGAGCCCTGCATCAGACACTTATGTGATCTTCGGAGAGGCAAAGATTGAGGATTTGAGCTCTCAGATCCAGTCCCAGGCTGCAGAGCAGTTCAAGGCTCCGGATCTCAGCAACGTTGTCTCACAGGGTGAATCTTCGTCCAGCGCTTCTGCAGTGGTTCAAGACGATGATGAGGATATTGACGAGGAGGGTGTTGACGCAAAGGACGTTGAGTTGGTGATGACCCAAGCGGGAGTGACTAGGCCCAAGGCTGTGAAGGCTCTTAAGGCTGCTGATGGAGATATTGTCACTGCCATCATGGAACTTACCACCTAAATCCATAAATTAAAATCTTTTCAACTTTAAGTGTGGTGCCTGTCAAAAATGAGTTGGAATTTTGTTTTTTTTTCATGTTTCCTTTGAAGTGATTTTCAGTGTTGTACCAATATAAACCTCATAGATTATTGAATTTCAGTTTGATTTGATTTTGGATATTTGGAAGTGTTGGCGATTACAGTTCTGACTTTGTGAATAGATCCTTCTGTACCAGACCAAGAGGTCAAGCGTGAGGAGTTGCAAGGAAGTGACTAGTTTTGTACATGACAATGAAGGATTCAAAGGAGGAGCACACGTTGAAGATGTTTCTATTGTTGCACCTAGAGTGATGAAACCCAATGTTCAAGAATGTTGCAGTTGCTGATAACAAGACTTGACAAAGTTAATGCAGGAATTCAAGTGTTATGGCTTATTATGTCTGTGGTACGTTTCCTTCTGCATGATGAACTGAACTCAAGCACCAATTTTTCTCATGTTCCAATTTCCAATATCGACACATTGACATTCTCAAAATAAATGGCTCACTAGATAATGACATTCACCACAAAGACTCCCAAAATAAAAAAGAAATAGTCATAGATCACAGATTCACAAATGGAGATGATTCTCCCATCCAGGTCTGGCTCAACCTCATATTGGGCCCTTAGATAAATTTAATTTATATGCAATATAATTGATTATATATAATATTATAAGCCCTTATTACAAAAATAAAAATTTGAGTTTTTTTATCATTAAATTTATTTATTTTAAAAGTGGGCCATGGGCATTTGCCCCACTTGCCTACCCCTAGAGTCGCACTGCTCCCATCACACACTGAACAAAGAAGAAAAGGTGTGATATTGTGATCCATTTAAATGTGTATGTGCAGACAGCTGTGTAACTGTATGAATAGTCTATAGACATTTCAATTCAATCTGAAAGAGGAGGTCGTTTTAATTCTCCTTAAATTTGCTTCTCTAACTCTCTTCATCAAAATGTCAACCATCTTAGTGGTGGCTTCTTTCTTGTAAACCTCCGCCACGTCATCTGTATTTCGGGACCGCTCTGTATGAGAACGGAGGTGAGGAATTGCTGCATTTCGTACGACGGCGAAGGAACTATCAAGAACAGTACTCTTCTTTTTTTGAACAACGAACAGTACTCTTCTTAGTTTCTTAATCTATGGCTTGATCACGTACTGTATTTATAGTCATACTAGTATTACCTCCCGTGCATTAGCACGGGCACTATTATTAGTATGTAACAAATATATAATTTACAACGAAAATAGATGTTCTTCAGAGAGTTATTACTCGTATACTTCAAAAAAAATAATGTTTATATCTTATAAAGATCCAATATGGATCCAAAATGTATGTAACATATTGATCACTTAATCTCAATAAATATGAAAATTGAGGGAAAACATATATACAGAAGAAGTAAAATTTTAAATATTAACTTTTCTCTTTAGATAATTGACGTCTTTTCTCTCTTATATATTTATGTTTTTCATCTTGCTTTTTAGTTTCTGCTATGTTTATCTTAAGTTTTTATTTATGTAAGAGCTACAAAAATGTATGTTAATCCAAAAATAATATCATTAATACAAAAATAAGAAAGACCTACCTGAAGTTAGGTCTTGCTGTAAAAGTAGACATGAGTCCTTCTTGTTCTTCTACCACTCACCTCGGTCTTGTATGTGTGCATTAGGTGAACTTCTTACTTTATTTACTTGAATTACCACCACCACAAAAAAAAAAATCATGTTCAGCAAATTGAAAACCAAGTTAGTCCATTTTCGAAATATAATACCTTTTTTTAACACTCGAAACATAATACTTTTTGCTGCAGAAAAGTACATAACAGGTGCCTTGTGATGGTCTTTAGTGTTATTGTGATTGTGATAGGCATTGCAGGCATTGCGTAGTCTACCCTTTTCAAAACAACAAAGGAAGATAAATTGGTTTAAAGGAAACAAAGGAAAATAAAATATCTATAAAAGAAAAAAAATCAAAAATATCTTAAAACATTTGAGAATAGAAAAAGAGAACGAAGAAAACGTAGATACCTTGTATGGTTGTATCTCCTCATCATTGACCAAATAAACTTGCAATTTGGTCTTGACCTCTGATGCAATGAACCTTAATTCATAAGACACTGTAATTTTATGAGGACCATTGATTATAATTTTGAAAAGCATAGAAATACACACCTTTAATAGTTGACAACCGTTTATGTGGATGAACTTGAACGCATTTGAGGCCCTGAAAATATTTGGTAGAATTTTAAATGAGAGGAGAAGAGTTAGACATTTGAGTCATAAAGAGCGGAGTGTTTTGAGTCTTACTGACCAGAAATTTATTTTTCATTTGTCAACTTCGTAGGAAGCTTTGCTGCAGAAATTTCGTTTCTCTTTTTCTTCTTCAGTGAAAGAAAAGTCTCCCAGAGACTATTGTCATGCAACTGTTTACCAAGATATATAATTGTAGACTCGGGAGTGTTGATACGATCGTTAGAACTCAGAATTTATCAATCTATGTTAAAACTGAAATCTCATCAGATTTTCAGAAAGAGAGAATCAGTGGAACCATTTCAAATAATTTAGAAAAATGGAGTAGAGATGAATTTTATAGCGTCGTTGAGTCATCTGACTCATCTCTCTTGTATAAAAAATTAACTGTTTTAAGAACGTGAGGAGATCATGGTATCGTGTGAGAAATACCAAAAAGAAGAAAATAAAATTAGTGTTGCATTTAGGAGATGAAGAAAATATATCAGATATATAAACTAACGTAAATAATTCTAGTGTTGCATTAATTTAGGATCCGTTGAAAATTTTACGTTAAAATTAGGGATCTGCTGAAATCTCAACCAAAATTTTTTTACGTTAAATATGATTTAGGATCTGCTGAAGTTTCATCCTAAATTATTTTGAGAAAAATAAGGAAGTTTTGAGACATATTTTGACCGTAGAAGAAAAGGAGATGAAAGAAAAAATTCAATTTTTTTTTTTGCAAAATGATTGCCACGTGTTTGGTTTTGATTCGCCAGGCGACTTGGGCTTTATTATATAAGGGATCCCATTCCCATTTTTTTTTGTCTTTACCGCCATTAACAAAAAAAGGGAAACTAACTTTCAAAAAGAAAAAAGGAAACTAATTTTTTAGTTCAAAAAAAAATAAGGAAACTCACTTTGAGATGGGCCAGGAAGGATTGGGCCAACATTAACCTCTTGACATATAAGTCATCTAAGAATAGTACAACTACAAAAATAAAAATAGTGGATTCAACTACCTCAAAAAATAATCTTATGGTTACTACAAGTTTATAATATTCAAAACCCAACCCACTGATATTTAAAATAAAAACTCATAACACAAAAAAATAAATGCACGCAATATTATTATTCCTTACTCAATAACACAACGTTAGCAAGTAAGCGAATAAAAAGCAAATCATTCCTAAATCAAATTCCTATAATTATGCAATAATAAAACACTATGTCTTCGTTAGAATCAAATCATTCCTAAATCAAATCCCTATAATCAAACACGAGATCTTCGTTAGAACCATCCCAAAAAAATATATAAAACCTTACTCAGTGAAGCCAAAATACAAACTCATAATAACGCAAAGCCATGGCTTCCCCTCAAAATGACTTCATCGTGTCACTTGAAGAAACCAACAAAGCCCCTCAATCAATCCAACCTTTGGCTGTGGTCACCCAACATGACATTGCCGAAAACTCATCACTGTCCAACAATGCCGCTCCATGAGCAGAATCACCACATTTTTTCCAAAATCTTGACCTCGGCTACTTCTCAGACCATTCTCTCAGTACGGTCGAAAACAACACTGCCCTGATGGAGATCTGTTTGAAAAATAACAATACTCAAGCTGGTCCAATCCTTTGGAAGTGTTGTTAAAGTAGAAATACTCCTTCAATTTCTCAATCATCAGGCAGTGTGGTTTTCGACCGTACTGAGAGGATGGTCTGAGAAGTAGCCGAGGTCAAGGTTTTGGAAAGAAGGTGGTGATTCTGCTCCTGGAGCGGCATTGTTTGACAGGGATGAGTTTTCGGCAGTGTCATGTTGGGTGACCACAACCAAGAGTTGTTATTACTGCAGCAAAGTCTTTGGAATTGTTTGTTCTTCCAAGAACTTTGCGATCGTACGTATGAGATTACCCTCGAAAGAGGAGCCAAAACCGTGAGCTCATTGCACCTGTAAGCGTTAGATTTCGTTAGCCTTTTATCTTTTGACTTTCCTCAGCGTGTTACCATCGTCACTGCCTAAAGAGCAAGGAAAAGGGTTCACTTGAATGCATTTTTATATTCTCTAGGTTTCAGATGTTGTAAACTATTGATATTCTGGTTTTAAGAGGTAACGTGATGTTGTTAAGTGGAAGTGCTTCCTACTCATTGGCCCTTTTATCAAGTTGCGTCCAACACGGAAAGGATGTTGTTCCATGTTACAGAACTTTATACCACAAATTTGGTATCTAATTCATTTTTCTCGTTTATACTTCATACGGGTTTTGGTGATACTATTGCATCCACATTTATTAATGGTGTATTTTGTTGTTTACAGTAAACATTGTGTGGAAACATATGACGTGTTTGATTTTATGAGGGAAGTTGTGAGCAAGGTGCCTGACTATGGCCAAGCGCAAGGGCAGGGCCAGGGTAATGCTACCATGTATGATCGCAGCATCTCCAAGAAAAGATGCGAAATGGTTGATTAAATCAGGAAGCCGATCAGTGACGAAGTGAATGACAGCGACGAGGAATATAAGAAAAGCAAAACAGTGAGCTTATCATCTTCTTAGTTACTTCGTTATTTCATTTAGTGTCTGTATATTCATCCATTGAACTGTTTTTGGCATTGTGTTAACTATTGCAGCAAAAGGTGGGGAATGCTAAGCCCAGTGGCAGGGGTAGTAGAGGGAGATGACGAGAAAGAGGTCGTGGAGGACGAGTTGCTAGACCGCCATGGTGGAACAGCCACCTCCTCAAGACAGCATCCAGGTGGACGTGTCAGTGTCATCACCACAAGAGAACGAGAAGAAGGATGTCGACGGCTCCATTGCAGGACCAAACGAAGACACCAAGCAACAACTTCAGAGTCCAAAAGATGGCATTGCAGCGTCAAACGAAGACACCAAGCAACAACTTCAAAGTCCAAGAGAAGGATTCACATTGATCTCAATGCTGAATCTCACGACCTGAACGAGACCAAACTAGCACCAGCCACAGACACAGACACGGCCTCAGAGGAATATCCAGGGTGGCCTATAAATGGCCAAAATAGATCCAGCACACTTTGCAAGTTTAGGTAAAAGAATGGACGAGGACAAAGAAGATTATGACGAAGAAGGCTGATGTAAAGCAGCATCAGTAGGACATTAAATAGAGTAGCAGCAGTTACCCGTATGTCTAGAAAATGCTTCTTCTGTTACCAAAATCTTCGTCCTGTTTCTGTATATTGTATGAATCAACGATTGTACACTCTTCAGAAATACTTAATTTATTTCTCCTGATATGTTATTTAAGAGTTTATAGTCTGCACCAAAAGCTAAAATATCTTACACAGAGTAAGTAAACAACACTCAAAGATTACATATTACAGAGGAGAGGAGAGGGACTAGTCATGGTGTTGCTCCATGTGGTTGAGATGAAGAACACCTTCATGGTTCTTGTGAACCTCCACCTTGAACTTCTCCTCCTTGTCTCCTCTCTTCAACTTGAGAAGCATGTTGTACTTTGCAGCCTCACCAGTAACCTGAGAAACCATAGTTTTTTCCATTGATCACTAAATCTTGAAACCAATGATAGTTAAAGCTTTGCTAAGATGAGTCTTGCAAACACTGAGAGTGAAGTAAAACCATATACCTCAGCGTTAGCATGAACAACCTCCTGAAGTTCATAAGGGAACAAAGAGTTAGACCTCTGCTGAATAGTCTTAACAGCATGATCAGCAACATGCTGCACTTCTGGATCATCCCGTGGAACTTCCCTCCATCCAGATTCATGTTCACCTGTGACCTCACAAAAAAAATGTTAATAATAAAATATAATAAATCACCCTGAAGCTTTATTATGTCTATACTCTCAAACAGATACCTTTCTTACTCCCAAGATCGGAGGGAGTGATGGAAGGAGCACCATCAGAGGCAGGCTTGAACTCCTGCAACTCCTTGAAGTTCAACCACGGCTTCACCCACACTTTGGCTTCGTAAAGCTTCTTCTTCCCAGCCTCGACGATCTCCAGCGTCAGATGATGCATCGTCCCCGCCACGACTTGTTCCTTCGCCTTCACCACCCTCGCAAACTCTAGCAGTGCATTCTACAATCTTCACTCAATAATCAGATCACATACTAAGCGAGACTATGACAAATTACTCTAATCGCGATCTGGATTCACTAATCGAGAGAGAGAGAGAGAGAGAGAGAGAGAGAGAGATGAACCTCTTTCTTGTTATGTTCATCGACGGCGAAACGAGCGAGGCTCTCGACCTCGTCGCTGTTCTGATTAGCAGGTACATCGCGAACGCCGCCGAGTAAGGCCATGTCTTCGTCGTCGCAGAACCCTAAATCACTAGCGATCACAGAGGAGACGAAGATGGAGAGAGAGAAAACAACGATTGAGAAACGGCTTTTCATCATCTCACTTTATATTTGGTTCGGTGCTCTGATCTTTTTAGATATTTTCGGAATTAATCATCTACAGTTAGAGGTCGTTGGACTCTGTGTCCCGCAATAAATGTGTCCAGTACGGTTTTGGTTTACTTTCGGTTTAGTTTTAATTTCGGTTTACATCTCAATGTTGGTTTAATACAGTACTTTCTCTTTACTACTGTTCACACTTGGTTTAGTGTCAATTCATTGTTGTCTTGTAATGTTTAAGAAAGGGGTGGCTATTGAAGTTTTAGATTGGTTTAATTCGGTCTAAACCGGTTATTGTAGCCACAATTTTTATACTACTTGGAAATGATGCTTGGAGATAGCGACACGTTATGCAAAACATGTCGGCGCTTGAACTGTTTTGAAACTTGTAAATGTAATAGAACTAGGGATTAACCCGGGCTACGCCCGGGATTTTTATTTTTTTCTAATTTAAGTTGTTAAATTATTTATATTTAGGCTATGATTTATATTTATATAAATGTTAAAATGCATGTCATAATTAAAATTTATTTTTAAATTTTAACACGTTAAATTAACATATTTTTTACTATTTAAATATTTTTTTATAATTTTATTGGCTATTTAGTTATCATATTTAGCAAAACTATCTTTTGAGTGTTGGAATAAATGTTTTAGAGATTTTATTAAACTGCAGAGTATTTTTGGATCGACCACATGCTCAACATTCGATTGATCCGTAAAAAGATGGTCGATCTCCTTGGCCAGGTAAGTACAATTTTAGCAAAAATATCTTTTATTTTCAAATATTAAGTATATAACTATTCTTTTTAATATTTTTTTAATTGTATTTTTGATTAAATTATTGTATTATAATGGTTATGTAAATATTTTTTGTGATGTTTGAATTTTTGTTGTTCGTATACTTAACCTAGATGATATTGATGTTTAACAATTTATTGTTTTTGGGGAATAAAAAATAATGATATATCAAAACGTATCTAATACTTGTTAAATGATAGTATAATGTAAGTTACATCCATTATTTGAAAATAAACATTTGTTGTTTTTATTTTTATTTTAAATCAGAAATTATTTTTATTTAAAAACATTATTCATATATAATATAATAGTTTAAGTTTGGAAGATTAATCTATATATATAAATTATGTATATTTTTTAAAACATCATTTAAGATATTATATATTGAGTATCTGAATAAAAGCTGAATTTCTTATCTTGAAAATCAGATATTTATATTTTTGTCTTCATGTTATACTCACCAATCCATCATTGATATTTATAACTCAGTATGTTTTTTAAAAAACTTAGTTTTAAGTAATAAACGAATTTAATAAATTAAATTCATCACCTATAATGTTCTGTAAACTATATTTGAAAACTCTCTAAAATTATATTTAAAGCATAATATTATTATTATTTAATTTAAGTTATTTTAAACATAATATATGCTAAACCAACTTAAATTATATTTACAATAAGACCATCCTAAACCGGTTAGTAAACCAAAAACAATACTAAACCAACATGAACCAATACCTGATTCGGCGAGGAAGGAAGTGTTTCGAGATAAAAGCTTGAATGGTTATCAACTGAAATGGTTTGATCATGAAAGAGTTAGTATGAATATTAACAATAAAATTATAGATTAGATTAATTTAAATTTGTAAGAATACCTTTGAGTCTATGAAAAGCAATTCAATTCCCATGAATAAGTTTGGCTTTTGGAAGTTGCGGGTTTCCCAACAATGAATCCACCTAACAAAAAGTTTGTTGTTATAAAAAAATCTCATTCAATGTCATTAAAGGTTTCTGGGACGGCAAGAGTTGATAGTGAAACTATTTTTTTGCTCGAGTGCTTTGAAATTTTGCTTAATAGTGTGAGGTTGATGTGGATGGAATAATGAGTTTTATAGGGACTTTCTTGATGTAAAACTATACATTTTTTTTTGTTTAATGTGGTATTTCTATTTTTATATAATTTACTACCATTTAAAGATAGAAGTACATTTTAAGATAGATGCTTAAATCTTAATGTACTTTTTCCATTTTTTAAAATGTTTATTTCCATTTCTTATATTTTAATTTACGTAATATCTAAATTTTATATTTTTAAATAGATATTTAAATATTAATGAACTTTTTCCATTTTTTAAATTGTGTATTTACTTATATTATATATTTTACATTTTAAGATAGATGTTTAATGCTTGATGAACTTTTTCCATTTTTAAAAAAATAGTGTATTTACTTATTATTACATATATAATTCATATATTATATATTTACATTATTTACTTATTATTTATTTTCATGTATATGTATTTCCATTTCTTGTACTTTTAATTTACTTAATATCTATATTTTACATTTTTAGATAGATGTTTAAATCTTAATGTATGTTTTCCATTTTTTAAATTGTATATTTCTATTTGTTATACATTCTATTTACGTAATATCTATATTTTAAATTTTAATATATATTTTTAAATCTTAATGTAATTTCCCATTTTTTAAATTTGGTATTCACTTATATTATATATTACTTATTATTTATTTTTCTTTATATTGTGTATTTCTATTTCTTATACTTTCTATTTACTAATAATTTTATATTTTAAGATTGATTTACATTTTAAGATAGATGTTTAAATACTAATGTATTTTTTCCATTTTTTTAAATTGTGTATTTCCTTTTCTAATACTTTCTATTTACTTAATATCTATATTTTACATTTTAAGATAGATGTTTAATATTTAATATACTCTTTTCATTTTTTAATAATTGTGCATTTACTTATTATTGTACATATAATTCGTATATTTATATATTTATAATATTTACTTATTATTTATTTTTCTATATATTGAGTATTTCTCTTTCTTATACTTTATATTTAGTTAATGTATATATTTTATATTTTAAGATAGATGTTTAAATCTTTACGTATTTTTCTATTTTTAATGTAAAACGGCAATGTTTAATAAAAGAACTTGGACATCATCCATGTACCTGGAAGCTACCTGGAAGATATCAAGCTTTTACGAAGAAGTTTCCTCAACTCAGACATCATCCATGTACCCCGAACGGAGAACCAAAGGGCGGATAGCTTGGCACGTAGTGCTAGGAAACAACCGTCTTTCGTCGTTCATATGGATGCGGAGTTACCGATTTGGTTTACAGAGTCAACATGAGTCTGTGAATGTCTTGCTGTCAAAAAAAAAAAAAAAAAACTTGGACAAATAGTCAAATAGTTATATTTATGTTTTTTTTTCTTTTTTTAATAAAATTCTAATGTTACATTATGAAGATAACCCGTTTTTTTAGTGAACAATGATAATCTTACACATGTTTAATGTAGTTTTTCCATTTTTTTATGTTGTATGTTTACATATTATTGTTATTTTTAAATACTAATGGTAATTTTACATATGTTTAATGTAGTATTTCCATTTTTTATGTTGTATGTTTACATATTATTTATTATTTTCGAAATTATATATAATTTTTTTTTTACAAAATAGTAATGTTACATTATGGAGATAAGCCGTCTTTTTTTTAGTGAAAAATGGTAATCTTACATATGTTTAATGTAGTTTTTTCATTTTTTATGTTATATGTTTACATATTATTTTCTTAAAATAAAAATGTAAAATGGTAATCTTACATATGTTTAATGTAGTATTTCCATTTTTATGTTGTATGTTTTACATATATTTATTATTTTCAAAATTATATATAATGTTTTTTGTTTTTTTTTATAAAACGGTAATGTTACATTATGGAGATAAGCCGTCTTTTTTTAAGTGAAAAATAGTAATCTTACATATGTTTAATGTAGTTTTTACATTTTTTTAATGCTGTATGTTTACATATTTTTTACAATTTTTGAAAATAATTAATATTAAAATGTAAAACTATATTTTATGCCACGTGTCATTTTTCGGGATAATTTTTTTCCGCTGATGTGGACGCCCTATGGAGCCTCAAAAGCTCCCTTTTATTAGTAGAGACTAGGGATTAACCCGGGCTACGCCCGGGATTTTTATTATTTTTCTAATTTAAGTTGTTAAATTATTTATATTTAAGGTATGATATATATTTATATAAATGTTAAGATGCATGTCATAATTAAAATTTATTTTTAAATTTTAACACGTTAAATTAACATATTTTTTACTATTTAAATATCTTTTTTGTAATATTGTTGGCTATCTAGTTATCATATTTAGCAAAACTATCCGTTGAGTGTTGAAATAAATATTTTAGATATTTAATTAAACTGTAGAGTATTTTCGGATCGACCACATGCTCAACAATCGATCCATCCGTAAAAAGATGGTCGATCTCCTTGGCCAGGTAAGTACAATTTTAGCAAAAATATCTTTGATTTTCAAATATTAAGTATATAACTATTCTTTTGAATATTGTTTTTTTGAATTGTATTTTTTGATTAAATTATTGTATTATAATGTTTATGTAAATATTTTTTGATGTTTGAATTTGTGTTGTTCGTATACTTAACCTAGATGATATTGATGTTTAACAATTTATTGTTTTCTGGATATAGAAAATAATGATATATCAAAACATATCTAATACTTGTTAAATGATAGTATAATGTAAATTACTTCCATTGTTTGAAAATAACCATTTGTTGTTTTTATTTTTGTTTTTAATCAGAAATTATTTTTATTTAAAAACATCATTCATATATAATATAATAGTTTAAGTTTGGAAGATTAATCTATATATATATATATTTATGTATATTTAAAAAAAAAAATTAAGATATTATATATTGAGTAACTGAATAAAAGCTGAATTTCTTATCTTGAAAATCAAATATTTATAGTTTTGTCTTCATGTTATACTCACCAATCCATTATTGATATTTATAACTCAGTAAGTTTTTTAAAAAACTTAGTTTTAAGTAATAAATAAATTTAATAAATTAAATTCATCCCCTATAATGTGCTGTAAACTATATTTAAAAACTCTCTAAAATTATATTTTAAGCATAATATTACTATTATTTAATTTAATTTATTTTAAGCATAATATATGCTAAACCATCTTAAATTATATTTACAATAGGACCATCCTAAACCGGTTAATAAACCAAAAACAATACTAAACCAACATGAACCAATACCTGATTCGGCGAGGAAGGAAGTGTTTCGGGATAAACGCTTGAATGGTTATTAACTGTAATGGTTTGATCATGAAAGAGTTAGTATGAATATTAACAATAAAATTATGGATTAGATTAATTTAAATTTGTAAGAATATCTTTGAGTCTAAGAAAAGCAATTCAATTCCCATGAATAAGTTTGGCTTTTGGAAGTTGCGGGTTTTCCAACAATGAATCCACCTAACAAAAAGTTTGTTGTTATAAAAAATCTCCTTCAAGGTCATTAAAGGTTTTTGGGAAGGCAAGATTTGATGGTGGAACCATTTTTTTGCTCGAGTGCTATGAAGTTTTTTTGATAGTGTGAGGTTGATGTTGATAGAATAATGAGTTTTATAGAGACTTTCTTGATGTAAAACTATATTTTTTTTGTTTAATGTGGTATTTTCATTTTTACATAATTTACTACCATTTTAAGATAGATGTCCATTTTATTTAATGTACTCTTTCCATTTTTTTGAAAACTGTGCATTTACTTATTATTGTATATATAATTCATATATTTATATATTTATAATATTTACTTATTATTTATTTTTCTATATATTTTGTATTTCTCTTTCTTATATTTTATATTTTGTTAATATCTATATTTTATATTTTAAGATATATGTTTAAATTTTAATGTATTTTTCCATTTTAATGTAAAACGGCAATGTTTAATAGAAGAACTGGAAAAATTGTCAAATAGTTATATTTATGTTTTTTTCTTTTTTTATAAAATGGTAATGTTACATTATGGAGATAAACCGTTTTTTTTTGTGAAAAATGGTAATCTTACATATGTTTAATGTTGTTTTTCCATTTTTTATGTTGTATGTTTACATATTATTTTTAAAAATGTAAAATAGTAATCTTACATATGTTTAATGTAGTATTTCCATTTTTATGTTGTATGTTTACATATATTTATTATTTTCGAAATTATATATAATGTTTTTTGAATTTTTTTATAAAACGGTAATGTTACATTATGGAGATAAGCCGTCTTTTTTTCAAGTGAAAAATGGTAATCTTACATATGTTTAATGTAGTTTTTTTATTTTTTATGTTGTATGTTTAAATATTATTTATAATTTTCGAAATTAGTAATATTAAAATGTAAAACTATATTTTATACCACGTGTCATTT
The DNA here is from genome assembly GCF_020379485.1 of Brassica napus. Classification (NCBI taxonomy): domain Eukaryota; kingdom Viridiplantae; phylum Streptophyta; class Magnoliopsida; order Brassicales; family Brassicaceae; genus Brassica; species Brassica napus. Next base: position 24,938,854 of record NC_063438.1, on the reverse strand, counting down.
TTCGGAAGAAGTTTTTTTTGCTTATGTGGACGCTCTATGGAGTCTCAAGGTTATAGAGCAAATTACATGAGTTCATGGGTGTATCTACGCCAATTACTCTATATTTAATGTAGTATTTTCATTTTTTATGTTGTATGTTTACATATTATTTATTATTTTCGAAATTATATATAATGTTTTTTTTTACAAAATAGTAATGTTACATTATGGAGATAAACAGTCTTTTTTTAGTGAAAAATAGTAATCTTACATATGTTTAATGTTGTTTTTCCATTTTTTATGTTGTATGTTTACATATTATTTTTTAAAATAAAAATGTAAAATAGTAATCTTACATATGTTTAATGTAGTATTTCCATTTTTATGTTGTATGTTTACATATATTTATTATTTTCGAAATTATATATAATGTTTTTTGACTTTTTTTATAAAACGGTAATGTTACATTATGGAGATAAGCCGTCTTTTTTTCAAGTGAAAAATGGTAATCTTACATATGTTTAATGTAGTTTTTTCATTTTTTATACTGTATGTTTAAATATTATTTATAATTTTCGAAAATTAGTAATATTAAAATGTAAAACTATATTTTATGCCACGTGTCATCTTTCGGAAGAAGTTTTTTTTGCTTATGTGGACGCTCTATGGAGCCTCAAGGTTATATAGCAAATTACATGAGTTTATGGGTGTATCTACGCCAATTACTCTATATTTAATGTAGTATTTCTATTTTTTATGTTGTATGTTTACATATATTTATTATTTTCGAAATTATATATAATGTTTTTTGTTTTTTTTATAAAATGGTAGTATTACATTATGGAATTAAGCCGTCTTTTTTTTTTAAAGTGAAAAATGGTAATTTTACATATGTTCAATGTAGTTTTTCTATTTTTTATGTTGTATGTTTCATATTATTTATAATTTTTGAAAATTAGTAATATTAAAATGTAAAACTATATTTTATGCCACGTGTCATCTTTTTTTCGCTGATATGGACGCTCTATGGAGCCTCAAAAGGTCCATTTTATTGGTAATATTACATTATGGAATTAAACCGTTTTTTTTTTTAAGTGAAAAATGGTAATTTTACATATGTTCAATGTAGTTTTTCTATTTTTTATGTTGTATGTTTCATATTATTTATAACTTTTGAAAATTAGTAATATTAAAATGTAAAACTATATTTTATGCCACGTATCATCTTTCGGGAGAATTTTTTTCGCTGATGTGGACGCTCTATGGAGTTTCAAAAGGTCCCTTTTATTAGTAAGGATTATGTCTTGCTTTGTCAACCGAAGCCCGGTTAAAAGGTCCATTCCAACTCTCATAAACAAAATCCTAAAATGTAATTAGGAAGTTTAGTTTTGAGTTAGTTGAATGATCAAAACAAGATTTGTTAGTTTGGTTGTTTATCTCATTAGAGAAAGATTAGCTTTAGGTTATTTGGTACATGCTTCAAAAAATGAGGAGTGGGGAGCTATAAGAATAAGATACGATAAAGAGTTTTATTTAGATTGATATTAACCCCTTATTGTTTTTGAATACAAAGCTGCATAACACTCCTTATTAAATAGCAGCGTTAAGGAAGAAATTAACAGAAGCAAAGGACCTTTGGTTATAACAATCAAGGTTACCTCCAGGATTAACTCCAAGAATGTTACAGTACCTCTGGTAAAATCCAATTCTATCCGCGACTCTAGCGTCTTGGCCGCGTCCACACTCTAAACCACCGTTAATAATATTCGTAATCACACCGTAACCCGGTACTCTCCCGGCAGCCCTGTCAGCATCCGAAGGCTGCCATTGGCCGACGATCACGGCGTGGCACGACGGTTTTGGAGACTGAGGTGTCATCCAGAACCAAATCGCGGCTTTGAAAGCGATCACTGGATCGTTGGAGACAAGGTCAGGGTTGTTGAGTAAGTCAGATCCGATGGCTCTTCCACACTGTCCGTAGTTGTAGTTCCATGATAGCTGCATTGGTCCTCTTCCGTAGTAGCTTTTACCAGATGCGCATGGCCATTCGGCACTCGGTGAACAGTAGTTTGAAGAAGGGTTCTGCTCTTGTTTGAAACAGTATCCCCATGAATATGGTCCGTCTGGTGCTGTGGCCCACCCACCTTCAACATGCAATCGTCCATTTCATTAATTTATTTAGTCACAAGTCTAATAACGTAACAGATTAGACTTTTGTTAATTAAAAAAAGTCTAATCTATCACGTTATTTATTAAACTTCTTATTTTGTCTTCATTACGTGTTTAATTTTGAATTTGGGAAATGGTACGTTGAAAACTTATGTGGTACGTTTTGTATATACAGTTTTTGATAGATTTATATTTTAAGTCATGGTGGAAAATTCTTATATTTGTAACATTTTAGGCAAAAAAATGGTAATAACAAAGTAAAAATTACATTGTTTTATAATTATTTTGTTATATTTTAAAGGGTAATTGCACTGGATATACATAGATAAAACATTATTTAGGTGATCGGTTATGACTGTTCCAATTTTTAAATATTCCAAAAGTTACCCCTATAGCACCTCATCTCACTCTACGTTTACCAGCTCCCACCTTTTCCCTCTGCAAGAAGACCTTCCTCTCCGACACTTCTCCGATCAATCCCACCAACACCCTCAGCCTCACTTCTCCGAAACACCGTCGCTTCTCATCGCCAGCTTCGTCAACATCCCTCCCACCGCAGCCACGGCTGACTCCGATTTCGCGCCTCCGCATCGCGGCGGAGACAGCTCCGCCGCCGCTGCTACGAACCGACGGTGGCTCTCCTTCGACTCCACCGAAATCCAAAACACCGGGGAAGGCCGCCCTGAAGTCATCGACAGAGTCAACGCCGACGGAGGAGGCGAGGATTGGAAGAGCGCTAGCTGCAAGGCTGCGATTGTGAGGCATCCGATGTTCGAGCAGCTCCTGGCGGCTCACGTGGCTTGCCTTAGGGCCGCGACTCCCGTTGACCAGATTTCGAGGATCGATGCGCAGCTCAGCGAGTTGCACACCGTCGCCACGAAGTACTCCACTCTTGGTGTGGTTATGGATAACAAGGAGCTTGATCATTTTATGGTAATTTTGAAAATTCAATTTCTGAATTTTGCTGAACAAGGAACTCAAGTTTGATTCCATGGTTGTGTTTGTCTTTTTTCATGAGTAAAGTTTGCTTCTTTGGAAGTTTCAGATATTTTTAGAGTGTAGTCTTTTCCGGGTGAGTACGGTCATTTCGTTTCTGTTTCTCTCTCCACTTACGCAAATTATTTTTCAAATGCATGATATACTAATTAACTTCTGTTTCCTGTATTTCTAGCCAATTTGGCCTATTTTAAATTGTTATTTTGATTTTGTTTTTCATCTAAATAAAACAATAATTATGCTAAATACGAAAATAATCAATTATTACCGGTGGTCTCGTGGGAAGTCTGACCAAAGAAGGCAGCGATTTCTTTCTTCCTTGTGGCGGTGTCTCCGGTGGTGCCGAAGCCAGGGAAAGACTTAGCGGCATTGATAAAGGCATCATAAGTGTAGAAACCTCTAGCGGGACAAGCATTATCATTTCTATGTTTAAGCATGTCATCGAACTGAGATCTTGAAATGATGCCTGAAAGATCACCGGTGGGGCCAGGAGGAGTACCACCGCACTGGCTTTGGCAGCCAGGCTGCTTACAGTAAGGTTCGGTGTTACCGCACCATCCGAACTCACTGCAGCATAGACCGTTGGGGCAGAGAGCTCCTCCGGCTTGTCGACCACATTGCTCGGCTGAGGAAAATGATAGGAGAAGTGAGAAGATGAGAAAGAGAAGTAGACAAGTCTTCATTTTGCTTTATGGTATTTTTAGGCAAGTAGAGGTATTTATAGTCCATGCAGGAGACATGCAATCAATGAATGTTAAATTAAATTAAATTAAATCACATCAAATTTATATTTTCCCTAGTTAGATATATGACCGTGGAGTATGAATATGTGCAATAAACAGTACTGGTAGATTTGTGTGTTTATATTTTCCCCTTTCGTAAAAGTTGTTGCAAGAATAGTCAAGGATATATAGCGTACGTAAGTTTTTTAATTATGAATGTTTTAAAAAGTAATTATGGATATGAGGCCGCCGGTTCATGATCAACTTTTCTTTTTTAAAAATTGAAATTTCGAGAATGGATCATAAGGTAACGTATTGCTATTGCATTTCCCAATATAATGTTATAGTGACTCAAGACCAAACCATACAAATGTTTAATATTCATCCATAGCATTAGAAATATCCTCAACTACTCATCATGACTTTCTCTATTATAATGTTTTTCCAACGTACGTGTCGTGTTACAAATTATTGAAAACCAAAATGTCGACCAAACTTGCGTTGCACTGGTTATATATATGCAACTACTTTACATAATTAGTTTCAAAAAAAAAAACTACTTCACATATCTTTATATCTCTCTACATGTAATGTAATAGACAAAAAGCACTTTGACTAGGTCTCCTTTCCAATATTTATCTCTGTGGGCTGCTTGCAGTCTCTTTCAGGCAAGATAATAATAGCGTGTTTATTATAGACATTAATACTAGATCTTATTTGACTTTCTTGCCTAACTAGAGAAACACTCATGCATGATAAAACATAATCTAGGCTTTTACATCTGGTCACATGGGGCAATTGATTCTACAACATGAGACACCGTGTGTTTGGTTCAGTCTCTTCCAACATACGGTAACATTCCTCGCTCTTTGATTGATGCAGGCTCAATTTCAAAGCATTACGATAATCTACATCCTTTGCTTCTTGAATCAGTCTTGATAGAAATCAACTACCAGGTTCATCTAATTTGTCACATCTTCTAGTAATTTGATCCAATTTGTATTTCTCCTTTTGAAAAAGGCAGACTATTAAGGCATCAGTTTTTCTCATTAGAGAAAATTATCGTTTCGGGTAAACATATAACTAGTATTAAGAATGTATAAAACTTAGTCCTTCAGAAGACAGAACCATCATAAATGTCCCCTATGACTGATTCAAGTTCATCAGTAGTTCAATTTTGATATATACTTTTCATAATTAAATTATTACATCGCCCTAGGGTTGATAGGTTTTGAAAATAAATATGGTGCTGCTAAATATTGTTCTGACCTTGGTTTAGTCCACATTTGAAATGCAACATTATGGGAATTCATCTTCAATTCACAATAGGAGAATCAAGGCATATATTAAGACACAAAGATAGATGCTCTGGGTGTTCTTAGTTCTCAGAGAGCTCTATAAATATTGGCACAGAAGATACCTGACTTCTTCTCACTTAGGCAAGGACATATAAACTCCTTACTGTTACCTTAGAGGTCTCTGTAAAACACAGTTGAGGTTTGTGTTAGATTTCTTTTAAAACGAAAAGACAAGAAAATGCGTGGGCAATGTGAATGGCTTTACCCTTGGTTCATTATTGGCTTCACGAGGTTGTCTACTACTTCTACTGTCTCTGTATGCATTAGCCTCCGGCTTGTAATGCTTATAAAACGCTTTAAAGGCTCTTCTCACAAACGAGGCGGACTAGGTTTACTTCTATTGCCGATACATTAGGGATCTTGCATTTTTAATTTTTAATATGGCTGTTAGCATAATCACACTCTTGACTCTTGAGATGTTATGAAGGTAATGTCAAGAAGAAGCAAATACCTTTACTGCAGATGTACCTTGAAATGATCCCAAGTTAGTCTCAAGTTTGTGAAGCCGCACGTTTCTGATGTCCTCGACTAATATATTACCTATACAAAATCCAATACCATTCGAAGGATTCGATTCAAAGATATGGGTTTAAAATGGGTGACAAGATTTTGGTCCTAGTGGTTTCAAGATTGTATAATAGAAAGATTACAGTGATGATATTGAACGGGTCCATGAGATTACAGTAAAGCCTCACAAAAGAGGCAATATTTTTGAGTTATCAGTATAACTCATGACTCAAATAAAATATAACTCATGTCACCAATCAAAACTTTTATATTGAGTCAAACAAAATATAGTAAAGCCATGTTGTGCTTTCGTTTTTTATTTTAAATTAAAATCTTCCTTTTCTAAGCTGAATCAATCCTCTTTTTGTGTTAATGGCTTTCACGATCATGATGACTTTCTCCTAATCCTAAAAACAATACCAATGCATGAAACATCATATGACTTAATTGCTGGCACGACTGTTACTCATGATCTAATTAATATTCCCACATTGATCTCATTTATATAGCTTCACTAAACACATGGTTAGTTACTTACCATATTTTCTCAAGACTCCATAGAAACCACAAAATGAATCTTGAAGACTTACTTGAAGGTCAACAAAGTGTAGCGGATCTTCTTGATCATCATCGCCGTCTAAACCGCCTGGAATTGCAAAACCAAGTAAGTCAAAACTCATCAATAAAGAGCGAAGAAGAGAAGAGTGATGACTTGCTAAAGAAGAAACAAAAACTTCGTCTTCAAAGAGATGTGATGAAAATGCAAGGAGAGCTAGAGGAGGAGCAAGCACTCAACAAGGCCTTACGAGGTATACTTCGTGGACCAGTCATGTCTCAGCCTCGTCTCTCTTTACTGCTTCTTCCTCCTGAGGCAAGTCTACTTATAGATAAAACTCTGCGTTTTGAATGTTTGAACAAATAAATGAAACATGATTTTGAGGTTGTTTAATTAGGTTCAAGAGATAATAGAGGAGCTTGCTACGGTTGAGGCAGAGATAATCTGCCTCGAGAAACAAATCCAAGACCTGAAACATGATGTGTATAGTGAGAGGAAAGTGAATCAAGAACTTGAAGCCAATGAAAGAGAAGAGAGGACGATGATGATGACCACTCCTAAGAAACTACTACAAAGGCAGAATCAACTTCCTTGGGAACCTGACAGTGACATTCCAAAGATGAGATCTAAGGATCTAAAACAAAGATCCAAGTTACAGAGTTGTGAAGATCCTCATGGTTTCAAGGATATCCAAATGAGAAATCCCTTCTCACCAAGACACAGCAGTTCTTCGACTTTTTCAAGAATGCAAGATAGCAAGTACATTCAAATGAGCAATCCCTTCTCACCAAGACACCGTTCTTCGACTTTTTCAAGAATGCAAGATAGCAAGAAAGGGCAAGAGATGACGCCAAATGGAGTATCAGAAGATCTGTTGAAGTGCTTGATGGGAATCTATTTGGAACTCAACAAGTCATCGCGAGAGAGAGAAGGGTCAAGAACGGTTTCAAAGCTGAGCCTCTCACACCTGAAGAACGCTTCTTTCAAACGCAAATCAGTGTATGGGCAGAACGCATCAAATCTTGATCCTTATGGAGCTGTGATGGGGACTTGTATCAGAGACATTGGAGAGTACAAGAACTTCATCCACATCACTCGAACCTGCATTGATGTTAGCCGTCTATCTGATTGCTCAACTTCTCTTGTCAATCTAAGGTACTTCAGTGTCATCTTCCTTCTTAATTATCTGTTGAGACTATATTTCGATTGTTAATACGATATAGAAGGACCGCTACTACAAATAGTACTATACCATTGATCGTGAAATATCGATTGCTTGTTGAAGATTTCATTTAAAACACACACATGTGTAGGGTTTTGAAGGAGAAGTTGAGCAAAGTCGATTTGAGTTTCTTGAATCACAAGAAGAAGATGGCGTTCTGGATCAATACCTACAACGCATGCGTCATGAATGTAACTAGCTAGCTCCAAGAACTCATGACATACATCTTTAGTTGAAACCAAGTTCTGAAAACATGAATTTTTTTTTTTTGCAGGGATTTTTGGAACATGGACTACCTTCATCAAAGGAGAAACTACTGACAATTCTCAAAATGGTACTTAATAAAATACATAACAAGAAGAGTCATCTTGTTAAACTTCTCATAGTTAAATCACATTGACTTGTGTTGTAGGCAACTATTGACTTGGGAGGTACGCAACTCTCTGCCCTAGATATTGAAGGATCCATCTTGCATAGTCCATGCGAACACTTGGAAGCTCTAAGTACTGATGTACACAAACGGTACGGATTCAGATGCGATGAACCGAACCTAATGTTCGTGCTTTGTCGTGGAGATTGGTCTTCGCCTGCAGTAAGTTCACTCTCTTTTTTATGCACACGGTTTGATAAATATTGTTGCTTCAAAATTATTTAAGTAACAAATAATCTGTGTATGCATGATATAGTTGAGAGTCTATACAGCAGAAGATGTGGTGAACGAACTAATCAAAGCAAGAATGGAGTACTTGGAAGCCTCCATAGGTATCACCGGGAGGAAAAAGATTGTGATTCCGAGATTCTTGCACAAGCGTCTTCGAGATTTCGCAGATGATGAAGGGACATTAGTTGAGTGGATATGCAGGCAGCTACCACCAGGAGAACGTTGCTTGCAGCTCAAGGAAACAGCAATGGAGTGGCTGAAGAAGCAAAGTGAGTCGTCTTTGAACAAATTAATAGAAGTAAGGCCTCACGAATACGAGTTTCGCTATCTCTTACATTTGTAAATCTAATCCTTCACTTGGTACTTGGACCATATGTAACGAAAATTGTTATACATATGCTTGTGTGTCATAAAAAGTTATGGATTGATTATGAATAAAGTTGGTGTAGCTGGATGAAACATTCGTTTGGTCTCCAAATATTTTAATAAACTATTATACATAGCTTACATGAATCCCAAATTATCAAAGTCTTTTATTAAAATTAATCTAGAAATATGGTCCCACATATTTCATATCCGATGCTAAGTTGTGATGTTTCGAATACTGGCAAATAAAAAAAAATCATTTACAAACCAAAGGCCGATGATGGCGGAGTCCTCACATTTGGCAAAAGAAGAGTCCTCACATGCCAAAAAATAGATGAAGAAATCGTTTGTAGTCGGGAAAGGCTACAACTAGGGATGTCATGACATACGATATAACAAAAGAAACCTTGAATATATTAAAAACATGTTTAAATACAGATTATAACAACGACACTAGTACAACACAACTAGTCCACGAGCTCGGTCGAAACAATGTTGTTAATGTATTGTATATTAATCTCTTAGCACTTGGGAGTTGGAGCTTGACAATATTTGATAAGCCTCATAGCAGGTGCTTTAAGCGAAGGGTACTTAAATAACAAACACATACATTGTTGAGGGCCTGTCTTTCTCAGTCTGGGACAACAGTCTTTTTGCACGAGACTCCATTCATTTTTATTCATCGCGGTTATGCATTTATCGAGTTGAGTGTCGCAGCCAACGATACCTTGAGCTTTGATCGGATCCAGAAATGATATCAAGAGTATGAAGAAGACGATGGACATCAACGGCATGATCTTCATGTCTGATTAATTAGTAGTTGGTGAATTATGATCAGGAAAATCTAACACAATTCCTTTTATAGAGAAATTTTTTTCTTTTTTTTGTTATTTAAGATTTAGTGAATGAGTCAAACAAAATATGAGAATATAGACGGTGGGAATTGATTCCTATATCTAAGGGAGAATGCTGATTCTATTTTTAGTTTACAAACAATTTTTTAATATGAACAAAACAAGCAATTGACTTGTTCTAAAGAGCGATTCAATAGGAAGTGAGGAGGAAGTTATTGAATTGGTTTTTATTGTCCAATGCAAAATCCATGCGGTTTGATTTGTTACCAGAAACGTGATTGATAGCCATGCATTTATCTTATACTTATCTAGGCTCGTATCACTTAAATTTGTGCTGGCCAATTATAAACTAATAGAATTGAAGCATCGTATTTTGACGACTAGTTATTTTGTGATATTATATCATTTTCTATGTCTTGATTATGCTAATTGTACGATAACTTCGCAAATTATCATATATTTACGATAACTTAATCCATTTACTTGCTTTTTATCTAAAAAATTGTAACCTTAAAGTGTTGAACATAACAAAATAGTTTATGTCCAGTGTGAGCCTCATATCCGGATAGGCGTCTCTAAAACCGAATTTAACCGATTAGAAGAATGTTGTTATAACAAGGTTTCAACTAAAATATAGAAAAGGAAAAAACCTACGATTCCTCTTTAAACCTTTAGAAGAGTTGCATCTACCAACCGTCAGATTCTTTTCGCATTATAATCATGGAGAAACATTCTTGTGGTGATTACCAAAAAGAATAAATTCTTGTGGGTTGAGACAACATGAGTAAATACATTTTCACCGCTTTCAGAATTCACATGGTTTATCACATCTCACACCTCACAGCTCCCCGCCAGAAAATTGTTTACCCAAGCAGACATTCAAAGAAACGTCTGAATCATCCAAATGGAACCCTAAATCAAGAAAGCAAGTTTTAGACTTACAAAAATAAATAAATAGATTTTGCCACCACTCCAAATCAAACTAACCAATGAAAGTCTAACAAAAAAGGTCTTCAGTATCACGGGAACAATATTATACACTACAAATTTGAAAACTATCCTTAGAGAACTAAATTATCATTACTTTAGCTAGTTTGAGTCTAAGTTTCGACCCAAATTGTTTACATGGTGAACCATAACAGATGATTGGTCCACTTATGGCATTAGTCGGAAAGTATTACAAACTCAAATCAGACAATGTGATATGCTTTCGGGCTAGTCCACTCTGTAACACTAAATGCGTTTCTTCCGGAGCCGATCGGATCAGCCGAGTTTATAAAAAAAAGAACAAGTTACCACAATACCACTCGAAACAGATGTTTTAGCAACCTATTTTTTTTTTTTTTGAACGGCAAATTATTAGCAACCTAGTTAAAAAAAAAAGACTGTTTTAAAAAGATTCACTTTCCTGTCCCTGTAACAATATAGCACGCGCGACAACAGCGCGTGAAATAAAAACAGAGGTTTACTGCCTCAACCTCGAAATGAAACAAGAACTCATTTTGTCCAAAAAATAATTTGTCCAAAAAAAAAAAGAAAAAACAAGAACTCAGAAAAACCAAAAAAAAAGAAAGGTTGAAATGAATCAGAACAAAGTTCTTGTGATCTCCAGAATCTGCTGAAGTCTCTCGAGAGAGAGCAATCTCTCTTTATCAGGTAACGATCTTACGTCTTCATTGATTGATTTGACATTCATCTTTTCTTCCCCCAATTCTCTTCTGTGTTAATTGATTGATTGATTGATGCCGACGTTTTTCCTTTGACTTTTAGGGTTTCACAATTCGATGAACTCTAGATCCCAATGTTTCATCATTTCTCCAGAAAACCAAAACATGCATGCTGTTTTTCATAGAACTTAGAGAGACAATGAAACAATTAACTGTAGGACTGTGTTCTGTTGTAACGCTGTAACATTTTATCATGAAAAAGGTTTAAACTTGATCCAACTATGTAACTTTTTTTTTTAACAATGTGCTCCCTTTATGCAGTTCCTTTGATGCATAAACAATAATGCAACAACAACAAGATGGTGATGAAGAGCAACAATATGACAGATTATGAAAACAATCTGTACAAAAAGCTCAAGAGCGGAAAGCTCGAGGTCAGAGTCTCCTACCGCACTTTCCTCTGTCCTTACTGCCCCAAGCAGAAGGTTGGTCTCTACATCGACATCCTTCAGCACGCCTCTGGAGTCGGTAACAGCAGCTCCAAGAAACGAAGTCTCACGGAGAAGGCTTGCCACCGTGCTCTCGCCAAGTACCTTCGTAAAGATCTCGCGGATTACGCTACGGCTACAGTCTCTAGGCGCTCAAAGGCCTTGGCATCGTTAACTGGCGATATTCCTCTAGCTTATGATGATCAGTTCGAGAAACTTGTGTGGCCTTGGAAAGGTAAGGCCCTCATCTCTAAGGCATTCATGTTAGCATATTACTAATAGAAGTTGTATCTGTGTGTTGGGGTTAAGGTATTTTGGTTAATATACCAACAAAGATGGGACATGATGGTCTGTGTTGTACTGGGGAGAGTGGACCACAGCTTAAGGATGAACTGATCAGAAGAGGATTCAACCCTATTAGAGTACGTACCGTGTGGGACTGTTTCGGCCATTCAGGAACTGGGATAGTTGAGTTTAACAGAGACTGGAATGGACTTAACGATGCTTTGCTGTTCAAGAAGGCTTATCAAGAAGATGGCCATGGTAAAAAAGATTGGCTGAGTAGTGGTGGTGGTGCTGCTGACTCGAGTCTTTACGCATGGCTTGCCAATGCTGATGATTATTATAGGGCTAACTATGTAGGAGAGTACTTGCGGAAGATGGGTGACCTCAAAAGTATTTCTAGGTTTGCAGAAGAAGAGGCTAGGAAAGATCATAAGCTTGTGCAGCGTCTGAACTTAATCTCTGAGAACATACAGAGTCAGTTGAGGATGCTAGAGGAAAAATTCTCAAAGACTTCTATTGCACTTAAGTGTGAGACTGAAGAAAAAGATAAGATTCTCCATGGTTACAATCAAGGTGAGCTTTTACCATATAGCTTCAAGATCCACATCCTTATGTGTATTGCTTTTGTTTATGTCTTTTGTTTTGCATCTGAAGATCTCACGGGAAGACAACAAAGATCGACTGATCATTTCAATAGAATCTTTGCTGATCATGAAAAGCAAAAGGCGCAGCTGGAGTCTCAGATGAAGGAACTTCAAATTAGAGAATCTGTTTTGGCGAAACGTGACGCAGAGAATGAAACACAGAGGAAAAACGTGGCAAAAGAGCTTGAACAGGTATATAAATGCTAACTTCCTCATTTCTTAAACTAAGATCTGGTTTGAAATCTTTCTTCTGAAATTTTTTCCATTTGCCATATATAATCAGAGCGCAGCTAAGTATAGTTACGTTCAACTAGTAGCCGTGGAACAACAAAAGACCAGAGAGAAAGTTAAGAAAATGGCTGTTGATCACAAGGTCTGATCGAAAACACTTCCTTCAAAAAGAAAAAAAGTTTTCTCTTTAAACTTTATGTGACAGGGTCCTGCCTTGTTTTTTTAACCATAGATGCAAAAGGAAAAGCTTCGTGAGAGAATCACTGCACTGGAAAGAGAGCTTGGTCAGAAACAAGATCTTGAACTTGTGGTTGAACATCTGAAACGACAGTTGAGCGTGATGAGGCACATGGAGTTGGACGGTGGTACTGAAATTGTGAACAAGGTGGAGACCTACCTCAGAGACCTTAGTGAGAAGGAAGGAGAGCTTGCGCATGTAAACAAATTTAATCAAGATCTTGTCGTACGGGAGCGGAAGACCAATGATGAGCTTCAAGAAGCTAGAAGAGCACTCATCAGCGTATGTAGATCTATTTTATACCAACAACTTCATGATGTTTCCCCTAAATGTTTTTTCTTAATTTGATTGCATTTGTAGAATTTGAGAGACATGAGATCGCATATTGGTGTAAGGAGAATGGGGGAGCTTGACACGAAACCTTTCATGGAAGCAATGAGAAGAAAGTATTGTCAAGAAGATCTAGAGGATTGGGCAGTTGAAATTATCCAGCTCTGGGAAGAATATCTCAAGGATCCAGATTGGCATCCTTTCAAACGGATAAAGCTTGATGCTGCAGAAACTATAGTGGTACCTAAATAATATGCTTCATGTGCATGTTGGACTTGGTTTATGAATTGGTGCTTGATAATATTTTTTGTCAGGAAGTGATAGATGAGGAGGACGAGAAGTTGAGAACACTGAAGATTGAACTGGGGGATGATGCGTACCAAGCAGTGGCAAATGCATTGCAGGAGATAAACGAGTATAACCCGAGTGGAAGGTATGTTTCCTCAGAGCTGTGGAACTTTAGAGAAGAGAGGAAGGCTACGCTGGAGGAGGGTGTTACTTGTTTGCTGGAGCAATGGAATCAAGCAAAGCGTCATAAGCCTTAACACTGACCTGGTACACTAACTGCTCCATCAAAGTTCTGCCTCCTTGATTATAACTTGACTTCTTTCGAAATTTGCTAATCTGAGGCCGTTCTTTCGATGTTGCAGCAAACGGAGATTGAAAAAAAACTTGTGCGCATGGAGGATGTCAAGAACTGTGAGGCGTTCTTGCCAGAGATGACATGCTCAATAAATGTCTGTTTTTGATGCACTAAGGGTCTTAGAATAGGGATTAGTTGTTAGAATATAAGGAACTTGGTTGGCGAATCGTTAAAATATTGTAGAAAAATAAGTAACAGATTGTTAGAAGCTTCTAAGCCTTACAGAAGGTCATTCATTTGTGAAGAACTGCAAAATGTTTTCTTTGTAAGTATATCACTAATAAGTTAATAACCAACACTCACTGTGTTCTCTCACTTGTAGGAAAGGATAAACAATTATAAAAGAATGTCTAGAATTACATTCTGGACTGACCATATTACACAACATGATCAGTTCGAAGTAAAACAAGTACAGAAAAGCTAAACGTTGCTGAGTCATTTACAAAATGCCAAAGCAGAAAAAAAAATGTATTTAGGAGAAAGACGATTAGTCTATGCAGAAACTGAGTTTACAATTATTCTTGTTTTCATATGTACACCCACCACCCACCAATGCTTGCCTCCTTTTTACACTGAAACACCTGATTCAAGAGCTCTACCTCTGTTCATGTCTGGATCCTTAGGTGCTCCTCTCGCCTGATGTTTCCCTTGGTGCTGCGACCAATACCCGTATGCCTTCAACACTCTGTCTAGCAGTTCTTGTGGCACCGGCTCTCCTCTTCTTTGCTGCGGTGATATACTTGCTGTGTGAACCAGCGTCTTCCATTTGTCCTGTAAAGAAAATCACATTTTCTTGCAACGTTAAGCTACTTTGAGACTTGATATGTTTGTGATTAATGTTTTTTACCTTCAAGTCCACGTAGGTTCGGTGATCAGCATTCTCGAAAGCACGCAATTTCACATCACGCCATCTGTGTGTGATGAGATACATCGACCATTATTAGCTTTTTGAGTTTTGACATTAACTCACTAGTAAAACCACATGAAGCTAACTATATACCTTCCAGTCCCGAGTTCCTCAACTGCTTGTACGAGAGCTTCTACCTCTGTGACAGAGAAAGGCCTCCTGGCTCTGCGCTGGGCAAGCTCAGTACGCTTAGGTTTCTGGTTCAATGGAACTATGGCAAGCGCCTTAACTTCCTCCAAGGCTGGGAGTGGAACAAGCGCTCTTGAGTCTGATGAAGGTTCGTCAACAGATACCTCACTCTGATATGGAACTAACTCGAGGTTATTGTCCACAACATTCCCTGAGTTAAACACATCATCTGCATGGGGAACTCCAGAATCTAACGTCGGAGAAGCCGCCGCAGACCTGGGGAGATCATCAAGAAGTGCTTTTGCTTAGGAATCTTCTGCGGGATTAAAGAAAATCCCGCAGCAGAACAATGACAAGTTAGTGAGTTTCTTTAGTACCGTTCACACAAGCTTGCCAGCTCTGTTGTTGGCACCACAGGATCTTTGGAACATAAAGGTATCGGGACTTTGCTGGTACCACCAGGCTCCAAGGTGAACCCAAGGTTGTTTAGATTCTCTTCAGATGAGATCCCAGTCTGTGACAGAGTTCTCTTGTCATCTCTGACCTTCTTCCCATGTACCAATACCCCAACACGTATTCCACCGCTGAGTAACACACTGACTGCCTCCATCACTGTCCTCTGTAACCAAAACGGTCAAAGGTCACGACTCCGTTATATTAATACCTTAATGTCCACACACACGAAAACTAATCATACAGTTACCATGTACCTTAAGTGATCCTACTGTTGCAGTTTTTGGAACTTCAATAAAAAGCTCTGGAATCCTAAAGGACTTGATGCTTAGCTTTACTGCACCAGAGATTTAAAAAAATACATGAGAACCACAACAGCTAAATAAGATAACTGAAGAGTTGCAAACTTGCAATAACCACCTGAGTCTCGCTTTTGAGGTAACTTGGAAACACTTCCATTACAAAGTCCACCATCAGAAGTTACAACCGAGCTTCGGTCCGGTGATCTTCTCCTCTTATAAATGGTCTCATGTTTCCATGTGTTGTATCCATAACATGATTTTCTTTTGCGGTAAAGAGCCTTTATGCCAACATCTAGACACTCGTGAACCAAAAGTAAGTATAGGGCATAATAGAAAAAAATGAAGAAATGTATTTAGATACTTACCAGCTCTGTAGTGTCCAAAATCCTTGGAGACTTGTTTCCAGTATTTGGACTTTCTTATTCTTCTAATAGCTGGAGACTTATAAGACGTAAACTTATTGCTACATTTACGATAACTATATAATTTTTCATCATCATCTCTACCTAGGTTAGTACGATTCCCATGTCTAGCAAGGGAACCATTAGGGGTCATATTCACGAAGGATGGCGATTTCAGATCACCATCATCCACGCAGACTGGTTTAGGAAACTGCACATCTAATGCAGTTTTATCCTCTAAGTTGCAAGTGTTAGTGGTTAAGCCACCGGTTGCTTCTCCTTGTTCGAACCCAGGATTCACATGAACATCACCCGTCTCCCCATGAATCTTCTTGTGATCAGACATCGGAGTGCGCTCCAAAATGCCGTCGTTATCAGGAAATGAGAAGCTATTTACCGCACACTTGTCGCTAGTGTTTTCATATGTAGGCATTGAAACAGAGTTTCCTTGGTCAGACGACTCAGATTTAAGAGGCTTGTCATGATCTTCTCGTTCAGTTTTGATTTCTTTTCCGAAGTTCTCGTGAGTATTCCCTTCAAATGCATTGGAAGAGGCTGAGGAGCTCTGGCCTTCCTCTAGTATCTTTCCAGCCAGAGAAGCGAGCAAGTCCATTGCACACATCTTAGCGTCATCATCATCATCGGTTCTCTTGTTTTGAACCTTCCTCTGAAAAAAATCAACCGAGAGTCATTCATGACACAGAGAACTAACAAAGATGCAGAAGAGAATCAATGACATGAACGGTTTTTTACCCTGCAAGAACGAGGAGCCTTGGGAATATTGGGGTAATCAAAGGCAACAGATACGCAGTCTAACTTCCTCTTGAACACCATCTCTCACATATGCATAACACTAGCAACACACACAAAACAATGAGAATCAGCACAAAAACATTAAACCTTAAGAAGATCATCCCTAGCTAAAATGAAGTAAGCATAATGAGAGACCAAAGTAACTTGAGACTATAGATCCATTGTTATTCAGTTTATTGGTGTCTAATTATTTCAAAACCGAAAAGCGAAATTCAATTATTCCAAAACATCAAACTGGACACAAAGCAGGAAGATCAGACACGGAGAAACAAGAATCAGCCATAAGAATCAATCAGTAACCCAGTTTACAAATCAGATCAACACAACCAAACCCGAGCCCGTGATCTAAGAACACGAGAAATGGATCATGGGAATACAAAAGGATAAAACTGAACAAGAGCAAAATTTAAAGACACAAATGAGAGAATTTTCTTACAACTCCAATCAACAAAATCACATTCAAGCTGAAAAAACAAAACAAAGAGTAACCTGATCAGATCTCGATCAAATTGCCAATTTTTTGTCGACCCAATAAAAAAAATCGGAACTTGCAAGAAAAAATCACCAAAACCCACCTGAAAAACCTCAGAGTTAACAGATCGAAACTTACCTAATTAGACCTCACCAGCTCCTCGATCACGATCAGGGACCACTTCAATTACAGATCAGGCAAACAGATTTGATATTTTTGTATGTATATATAAATAATGTACAAAAGGAGAAACAAGAAGGGATCTATACAGAGAGAGTTGGAGATTCTGAGATTTAAGAAAAGGAAGGATTTTTCGAGTTTCGTTCGGTCTGTTTGTCCCTATAAAGGAAAAGAAGGAGGAAGACGAAAACAGAATAAAGAAAAAAAACCTTTTTTTATATATTCTCATTAATAAATAAATAAATAATAAAGAATTTTTATTTATTGACCACACAAATGACAATGGGTTTTGGGATCAGGCAGTTGGTGTAAACCGGTTAACCGGATATTGCAATTTGTAGTAAAACTCTAAACCCCGCTACCTACCGGTTAACCGGTTCTTGAGGGTGACCCCTCACTCTCGGACCATTTCTTAATGAAGATAGGTTTTGTCAGAGGAATCTTGATTTTAGGGATCGGATAAAAAAACAATAAAATAGTGTTTTGTGATTGGTGTGGGGTCTGTCTTTTTAATACAACAAAAGTAGTCTCTCTCTCTCTCTCACTCCACCATGTGGTTGAGAAAGTCCATTAGCTTTGGTAATAATGTCGTCACGAGGTTCAGTAATCTGAGTGAAATAACATGAACGAACTCCTCGGTGATTTGTTTATATGTTTAGATG
This sequence comes from Brassica napus, assembly GCF_020379485.1. Lineage (NCBI taxonomy): Eukaryota > Viridiplantae > Streptophyta > Magnoliopsida > Brassicales > Brassicaceae > Brassica > Brassica napus. Next base: position 24,920,619 of record NC_063438.1, on the reverse strand, counting down.
TGTAGATGCATGTGCTGATGTGGCTGAAATTAACGTGCTCTGTGCTTTTTAAGGTTGCATAATTGAGTATTTGAGTGTGAATGAATGATCATGTTCTTGTCTTGGATGCCCGGCTATTTTAGAATTTTTTACCCTTTAAGACACATTTCCACTTTCTATTTACACAATCAGACACATGTTGATGGAGACACACTTTCTGTGTGTCGATTGTCTCTTATACCCTTAACTTTGTTTTTCCTCAATATCCTTTCTTTTGTATTTAACTTTTCCTAACGAAAACAACAATTTGTCTGATTGGACACACTTCTCAATTAAAAGTAAAATAAAATCCATCTTTTATCTCTCATATTTCGAGACAAAAATTGAAATCACTTTCATAATTTCTGACGATCCCCTTTCATCTTCTACCCCCAAACCTTGTTCAGCTTCAAAAAACCATAGCAAAATCAAAGTCGAAGAAGAAAGGGAAGCTCAATAGTCAACTTTATTCACCGCATATCGACATTGGAGGTTTGTATTTCAAATTCCTTAACTCTTTTTGACTTGTTGTAATTTCCCAATTGAATCAAATCTTTTAGATTTTGTGGATGGGAGAGAAGACGAACAGATCCGAGCTCCGGTGTGGAGAGGACGATGCGACGGCGAGCAGGTCCGAGATCCGTTGTGTAGAGGACGACGGGACGGCGAGCAGGTCCGAGCTCCGTTGTGGAGTGGACGCGACGACGAGCTCAATTTTGATATTTACATGTTCAAATATCAATTTCTTTCTTCGTATCAGAATGTCAATCGGGATGGTCCGTATATTTTGTTAAGGAAAGATATGAGAAGTTGGTAAAAGCTTCTGTTTTAAAATTAGTAATTGTTATGGTTTTGTTCACGAGGTTGTTGGAGAAACCTAATGATGAAACAGCACTCAATCTGATGAATTCATGTCCTGTTGCTGTTTTAGAAGAGTATCCTAATATCATCTTTGCATATGGATAGTCATTTTCACAGGTAATAGCTGTCCACAAAAAGAATTTTAGGAGATTATAACTTGTATATAAGAGTTTTTCAAGTTTTTCTCCATCCATCCATGTCCACATCTTTTCTATTAACATTAGTTAACAAGACTTTGGCATTTTTGATCTAGTATACTTGTTTGGCATTTTAATTGATTGTTTGTATGTCGTGTCAATACTCCTTTGTGTTTGGTTACTAGTGGCTCAATTCACAGTTTAGTTGTTTCAATGTCTTGCAGGAGCTCGATCATACGCAAGTGAAGGACCTAAAGACTACAATCTACTTGGTAACGTGAAACCACGTTTCTCAAATCAACATTAATCCTTGTGCACATTTTTTTATATACATTAATTGTGTCCATGTCTACACCTACTTCTCCTGAACTTGATGTGACGAAACCCCAAGACATGGTTCGTCTGGGAGTTTGAGTTTGTTAGCTGAAGCTTATGATCGATGCGTTCAAGTGTGTGCTGAATATGCTAAAACTTTTTTATCTTGGTTAGGATCTTCTTCTTGTTTTATTGCTGAGTTTTATGTTCACAACATATATGTCCACATTTTATTTGTCCTCATTTTTTGGTGTTAACAGAAATGCACACTGTTTCATTTCAGAGAAAGCACACTTACAAGATGAGGGCATCTTCCAGTACTCATATTTCTACACTCGGCAGCTTCTAGAGTTTATATACATTTGCTAAACCTCATTCACGTGTACACAACTTTCTCACCCGTGTTTTGTTCGACCGATAAAGCTTTTATCCATATGTTTTATGTCCACGTCCACGAAGACATATTCAATAACTTATACTTTGCAGTATTTAATAAAATATTAAAATATAAAGTATATGGATATCAAAATATATATATAAATCATTTTATACATATATTACATTTGAATTTACATATTAGAAAACAAATAATAAGGAACATAATATGATGGGATATAAAAGATGATCCAAATGTTAGCAAAATAAAATAAAGATAATCTCTAATATGAATTTATACACAACACTCTTATCAAACATTCCATAAGTCAACAAAATTCACATCCACATTTTTTATGTACATATGAAGCCATTAACTAGTAAAATAAAATTCGAAAATATAATAAAATATTAAAACTATATATATATGGATATCAAAATAAAAAGAAAAAAAATTAGACATTTATACAGTTATTGTATATTTATTTACATATTAGGAAATGAAATAATAATGAATTAAATATGATGGAGGTAAAAAATACTACAACAAATCTTGACGCTCAGATTAATTTGTATGCCCACCATCTAACGGTTGCAATTTGTCACTATTTCCTATATGTACTTTTTTTCTTCACTAGATTACAAACTGATTTTTCATCGCCTAACTAAACAAAAGAAAATCAATTACACTATTTTGTTTCATGTGTTTGGGCAAAGGGTATTTCTGTACAAAAGCTGTCTGGAAAACCGTGAAAGTGTGCCTCCAGCACAATGTGTCTTATAATGTCAAAAAAGATAAAAATGTGTCCTATAGAGAAATCAACTCGCTATTTTATGTAGACTAATTAATATATTTTTGCTGATGTGAGAGCGAAAATGTGTTGATTTCTAATGTATATATGGTTTAAGTGTTGCCGACAAAAAAATGGTTAAAGTGTTCTCTTGCATAGTTATGGCCAGGTGTTGAATCGAATATACTTTGTTTATACCTTCGTGAGTCGTGACCTACTAGATGTGTCTACTACGCCATGTGGATGGGTGGTCGACCCTTTTGTAACCTTGGTGATTATGGGCCGCAAGATAATAGGCTAATGGGCCAGATTGGACCATTCGTTAATCAAAACATTTTTAATCTCAACGGACTGTTACTATTTTCTTCTCAGTTTGTTTGAAAACAGTTTACAAAAAAGCCTTAGAACATCCACAATGGGAACTCTTAAGGGAATCCTTAGAAAAGGTAGAACCCACTTTCTTAGAGTTTGTGCAAAAAAGAATCCTTAAAATCCTTTGATAAGGATTGATCCTTACACTATTCACGGGTCTCATTGACTACGTGACGGCCCGTGAATGGTCATCTTTTTTTTTTTTTTTTAAATCCAAAATATCCAAGATTAGTCCGAAATGCCCTTGTGCTAAGGACTCCAATGAGTCTCACCATTGCGGATGGTCTTACATCATCTAAATTTTCATTACTCAAGTCGCCTCGTACTTGGGATCAGAAGCTACGTAATGATAAGCAATTACCAAGGCGAAGATGGAGACGCCGAGAAAATTGACTATAAACCCCAAGTCTTGATCGTCGATCATCTGCACACCGACACAAACAACATCTGAGCAAAACAATTATTGTTTCATCAATAAACAACAAAACAGAATAAACAACCCTTTTGTAACACTAAACTGAGTCAGTGTTCTTCTTTTATCTAAGGAACACCCAGATCGTTCCACTTACTTGACCATTTAACCAAACACAAACTTCACATAGAAAGAAAATGTATTAACTACACTAAATTGCATTGCAATTCATAACGGTAAACAACAACATACAGCTGAGCTCCATAAACACAACTAGAGCTAGACCTAAATTCAATTGATCATTGCTTAGAGAACAAGTTGATTGATAAAAAAGGCACAAAAAGCATGGAAAACAAATGATCCCAGTGGGATCGAACCCACGACCTTTAGATTCGGAGTCTAACGCGATATCCACTCCGCTATGGGATCACATTGCAGAGAAAAGTTGAGACTCAAATCATCTAAAACCCAAAACGTGACACAATCCGACAACAGCACTTGACATTCCTCTCGTCGATAGAAACGGGTTCAAAGGACCATCACACACAGATGTCGCCAAGAGAAACCATTCCATCGGGAGAAACACACAAACTCAGACTCATAATGACCAGATCAAAAACCAAACACACTTGTTGGAATCAGATCTCCTTAACAACACTTGCTGGAATCGGATCAAAAAACAAACACACTTGAGGGGGAGTTTCTTTACTTAACGTTTCACTAACCGGTTCAATTAAAAAAGATTAAACCGCTTCACATAATCCAAACACTCTGATAAAAGTGGGCCCATGGGCCCAATAAGCTGTCACATAACCCACGTAACTACCTGACGGTGCCGATCCGTTCTTCGCGCCCTCGGTTTGCTTCTTCCTTCCCCCACAGTGGCCCGATTAAATAAAATTATTCGACTTCTCTTCCAAACCCTAGATCTAACACCCCAGCCGTCAGATCAGATCAATGGGGAGATCTCTTCTCAACCGTTGGAGACAGCAATGGTGGAGGTAGAAGAAGCGCATTTGTTGGTATCCAAAAGATTATCGTCTCCTCGACTAGCCTCTGTGTTTTTTCTTTCTCCTCCTCATCTTGATGGCCAATAATTCGAATATCCTCTAGCTATATTTTTTTTTTGTTATTTCGGTGGTGGTGGTGATGTGTGATTTGGTCGCGCGTACGGGTCGGCTCCAGCAACGGTACAAGGATGGCTCACGTCTCATTGCCGGGTACTGTGTTCTTACACGTGCCTATGTATTGTCTCTTTCGAGTTCATGCTTTGGTTCTGTAATGTTATTCCAGATCGTGATTATACTGCGTCGTTATATTTAATTGTCTTTGTATCGGATTCATGCTTTTGGTTTTACGAGAGAGAGAGAGAGAGACAGATAAGAACAATATTATTAGTGAGTAAGATGTTGACATGCTTGGTTTTTATGACACGACATGCTGTCTTTAAATTTAGTTTTCGGTCGGAGATGGTGGAATCTTTCTAAACAAGTTCAATGGCACGCGTTTTGTAGGTGTATTCCGTTTAGGTATATAAAAGATGGTAATTCTGAATCTGGGAAAGTGGTTCAAGTGTTGATGATCAGCTCTTCTAGTGGACCTGGGCTTTTGTTTCCCAAGGTACATAGCAAATGCACTTTCTTCTCGCTTTTGATTCATTTTCCTTTGAGAACGAAGTGACGTATTTGATTCATGGATTCTTGTATAGGGAGGATGGGAGAATGATGAGACTGTCAAAGAAGCTGCGGTAAGAGAAGCTGTGGAAGAAGCAGGAGTCCGTGGCATTTTGATGGTAAGATCCTTTCACTCACTCACCAAATGTTAGCAGCCGCCTGGTGGTGCTGAATGTAAAAAAAAACATGTTTTTTTGCAGGATTTCTTGGGAGATTATGAGTTCAAGAGCAAGACACACCAAGATGAGTTTAGCCCTGAAGGCTTATGTAAAGCGGCAATGTACGCCTTGTATGTCAAGGAAGAGCTAGAGACTTGGCCGGAACAGAAGACGAGAACAAGGACATGGCTGACTATTGGAGAAGCTGTAGAGAGTTGCAGGCACGCTTGGATGAAGGATGCGTTGGTTGATGGGTTCTGTAAATGGCATAAGGAGAAGATGGGTAAAGGAGATGAAGATTGAAACTCTGAAGTTGGTTTCCTTTCGATTTTGTTTTTTTTTTAACTCTGAAGTTGGGTTTTATTTCCTTCTCGCTTTTAATTTTTTAACAATGTCAATGCTGTAACATTTTTTTAGAGTTCTGAACAAAAGATATATATATTTACCTTTATAACGTTTTTTTGACTATTAAAAAGAAGAAAAATCGGATATAACGAATTAGACCGGTTCAGTCAAACCGGGATCATATGCTTTTATTTTCTAAACATGTCTTCATCAAAGGCCCACCTTGCTGATAACTTCAAAACTTCACATCAATAAAGCATTATATGACTAATTGTGGTTGATAATGTACCGGTGATTAGAGACAACACTTAATAAAACAAATACTTCATAAATACTTTTACACGTGATTCATGCGGTCTTACGGAAGCATTTAAGCATCTCCCCTGTTGCAATTGATCTGATTAGCTCTTATGATAATAATAGAGAGAAATTCCATAGGGTAACATTTTAAATTTATTTTTACAAAAATAATATTTAAAAAGAAAAATGATTACAAAAAGTTTTATTTAAAAGTAAAACTATATTTTTATACCCTAAAAAAAAATTATGTTGGTTTTTAAAAACCGTTTTGTGACAAAAACTAAAATGGGTTATCTGAGAGAATTGTCCAAATATTTACGTGCAACTATTTGTTTATCAACTGCGTCACATATAACCAACTGCTTCACATATAACCTGGATGAGAGAATACTAAGCACTAAATTATCAGAGCTTTTCCAGCATTTATGACCTAAAACTCCTCATTCGCGTTGTCTTGGTTATGACATTATTCAACGGCCATCACATGCCAAGGTGACAAGATCCGTTTTCATGGAGTGTCTTTCTCTGTTTTTTTATATGTATGGTTTTACTCATTTTCAATAATATCCTTCATCAGTACTATAACAATTCGTAAACACACAGCATTTAACAATATATCAAAAAAAAATGGAAGATGATGCAGTCAGTAAATCAAATATTTCCAACAAATGATAAATCTCTTTATCGTAATAATTAATAAACTCAGTTTGCCAAGAGACCTATACATTTGTGTCTCAACTCATCATTTTGTTTGGAAATGAATTAAAATGAAATTTTGTTATATATAAAGAAAAAAGGAGCTTGAAGTGCTTCTCTGCAATGTGTTATATATATAAAGTGGATATGTAAATATAGAATATTTATAGGTTGTGGTGCGAGTGTGTCAAGTGGTAGAAGGTCCACCAGCCAAGTCACCACCGCCTGAGATAGAGATGAGTGGTCGTCGTGAGACACTTTTACTGACAAGATGTGAATCAAGAAACACGACGATGACTGTTATATCATCATGAAAATGTCTCCTCACTCCTCTATCAATCTTTTTTAGATCTGAATATCTCATCTCTCTCTTCTTTGCTGCTTCTCTTAGAGCTGTTTTTATCAGCTTCCTCGCAATTCCCTGCATCTATACGTTTCAGTCTACATTCATAGGAAAAGATAAGTGAGAGAAAGAGCGAGAAGTGTCTTACATTACGAGGGTTAGTGTTCACAATGTCAACAGCTTCCTGATTGCTTAAGTGCTCCCACAAGCCGTCTGATGCAAATATAAGAAACTGATCCTCTGGATGTATTTTGTGTACTGAAATCGCAGGCTCTGCTCTAAGGATCGGCGTTTGAAAAGCCTCAGGCACCCTAAACTTTGCTAATAGCGGCTCCCTGTTGAACTCTGATCTCTTTAAGTATGCATCACCAATTGATCGTGAGACCTTTGAGAAACAAAACAAATGTTTCAAAAGACTTAGAATTTGGCAAGAAAACTTCTATTCAACACTTCCTAAAGTGATAAAGACATTGTAAATCTCTTCTTATTCTCTAATTTTAGAAACATAGTATCAATGTTCTAAAAATCGGTCTAGGCGTCACCTAGTCGGGAAATCAGATCTAAACGAAACAATTTTTCTAGAACAATTTTTAAATAATCGGTATAGCCGCCTACCTAATCAATAATCTCATATAAAACACCTAACGATTTCTCGAACATTGCATAGAACTAACGATGCATAGAAATCGACAATCTGCATTATTTTTTTTTACCTGTATAATACCTTTGACACGCCACACTTTGTGCTTCAAGACAACAATCTGAGGATCATCAGGATGCAACAGCCGCAACTCCTCTCTCACAGATTCAAGACTAGCATTATGCTCTGACGACAGCTGAACAGCCTTGACAGCTTTAAACGCTTTCTCCAGTCTCCCTAACACAACCCGAGAATCCCCCGCGTTAGCAATGTACAACGACCCACTACATATGATCCCTACAAGACAACACGCTCCAACAGAAGCAATCTGAGGCTTCGTCTGCCACTGCCGCCGCACAAGAGAAAGAAACTCCTCTTCCGTAGCTAAAAACGCTTTCGTTATAACAGATGCAGACATTCCATGATTCTCCGACGTAAACTCTGCATCCAATAGATAGTATCAACACACAATCTTATCCATCACGCAAAGCAAGACAACAGCATACTTACTTCGGATGTTATCGAAGAGGTGTTTATTAACGAACCGAGCTGCTTCAGGACCTCCATGACCATCATAAACACCAACGAAAGTAGCTTGAGGACCCGAATCGAACATACTAACGGGTCCGGACTCGAGTTTGCTATGATCTTCGAGAAGATTGTTAGCTTGGATCACAGACATTGAGAAATCTCCAGCGACATGGTTACCAGAATCTTTATACCAAAGAAGACCGTCGCATCTTCCGTTAGCGTCTCCTCTCGTAGAATGTTCTCCTTTCACAGAAGGCCGTTTCCAACATGGTGCTATCATCCGTAATATAGTTTCCGATACCATAAAGAAAGATACTTTATTTAACAGCACCCAACAGATCAAAACTTGCTATTTTCCTCCTTCCCTAACAAAATAAGAAAACATATATTTATATGTAATAAAACAGATCGATTTGTAATCAGACAGAACATGAGTAATGAATACCTTTTGTGTTGAGGGAGAACTGGATCGAGATTGGAAGCAGATTGATTCTGAGGAGGAGTTACGATACAGGGGGGAGAGATCGTAACTCCGGTTGGATGGATTTACGAGGGAGATGACAAATCTACTGTCTGAATTCCATATTTGGGATGTTCGATTTTTCTCTGTGTTTTTTTCTCTCTTTTTTATTTTTTGAATTTTTATTCTTTTCGTTTGATGCTTTTTTGATTTTGGGTTTAGCTGTTTAGGCATTGACCTTTAGAAACAACCCGACGTTTTAGGCAGCCTTTTCTCCTAATTTTAGCAACTTTTTTTTTCTTTTTTAATAAATAAATTATTACTAATTAAGATGTTTTAAAAGGATTAAGCATAAGCTACATTGTTACCGATCCTCGTCAGCACCTCTAAATATATATGAGAGAATTGAGAACTACTGTATGTTGTTTTGTTTCATTGTATCTCAGTTTAAAAATAAGACAGAGAAACATGATCTGTAAACTGTAAGCAACTTGGCCCATATCCTTAAAAGATGAGAGAGAGAGAGAGAAACCTGATCTGTAAACTGTAAGCAACTTGGCCCATATCGCATCGATCTCCATATCTCAATGATAATAAAATAATTTAAGAGTATAGTCAAAGAAAATCAGAAATAAAAATAAAAACAAAAAATATGAAAGAGACCCACATATTGTCCGCTTTATGGTGTCATTAAGGCATTCTAGAATCATTGAAATGTACTGTAATATTTAAAATCATCTGTAATTCCGCGAAAGCGGAGAGGGTATTTAGGTAATTTTACAAGAGGAAGACGGAAAGTGAGCGTGGTGGAGAGAGATGATAAGAGAGAGGGAAACGCGTCTCCATGAGGCTCACATTCCATTCATTTCCTCTCTCTCTCTCTCTCTCTCTCTCTCTCATTCTCTCTATACGACCCGTGAGCTCGCCGGAGGAGAGTGAAATCAATATAAGATGGCGCAGAGAACAGAGAAGGAAGAGACGGAGTTCAAGGTCCTCGAGACCTTAACGACCCCCGCCACCGCCACGACCACGCTCTGCTCTAATAACTGCGGCGTTACAGCGAATCCAGCCACCAACAACATGTGTCAGAAATGTTTCAACGCTTCCATCGCCGCCGCCGGCGTAGACTCCGGCTCGACGTCGAAGAGAGCGTCGAGATCCGTTAATCTTAGGCCATCACCAGCCAAAGTCGTGATCCGTCCCAGGGAGATCGATCCGGTTAAGAGAGATCAGCAGACGGTAAACCGGTGTTCCGGCTGTCGGAAGAAGGTGGGGCTGACCGGGTTCAGATGCCGATGCGGTGACCTTTTCTGCTCCGAGCACCGTTACTCCGATCGCCATGAGTGCAGCTACGACTATAAAACCGCCGGTCGCGAGGCGATCGCTAGAGAGAATCCGGTGGTCAAGGCGGCGAAGATGGTCAAAGTTTAAAAGTTAAAATTCGAATTTGATTTAAAAAAAAAACAATCTTCAGTCGTGGTTCAAGCTCCGATCTATAAAGTTCGGACAGGGAGATGCTCTCGCAGACAATTGATTTGATGTTGTCTGTTTTGTAATGAAAGATCAGAGAGATTCTCTTCTCGATTTGAATTTGAAACTAAATTTATTGTTTAGTGAATGGTGATTATTATTGTTGTAGCTTTTAGGGACTTTTATGGATTCGTGAATTTTATTTGCGTAAGATGCGATATCCTCGATCATCAAAGACGAGTTATCGAGTGGTATGTGTGTGTAGATTCGATAAAAATGAAAGGGTGTTTTGGTAATTTAGGGAACGTGTCTCTTGTTTCGTGTGCGTCACAACTCACATCCTCTCGACAAGTTTGCTTGGCGTGTGAAAGAGCGGCCAATAACGTGTTTGAGTTGTATGGCTTATTTTAAGTTTGATTATCTTCTAAAGATTATATAAACAAGATTTTACGCATTCTTATAAAAAGAAACAAGTTGTAGCATAACTTTATTAGCTTAACTCTCTTTAATATGATGCAGCATCATGTGATTGCACTAGATTTATCTCGTGAAAGAAAAAAGTGTGATATCTCATGATGACTATTACACGCAGGTACACGTATAGAACCCAGCCCTACTAGAAAAGTCTATTTTACTTAGGCCTAGTCTTTGTCCAATAAATAATGCAACTACACGGATTAGTTTAAGTGTCAAACATCAGCTCGGAATGAGAGGAGAGTAGACTATTGGTGGAATGTTGTATAAGTTGAGGAATGAAACTTCAAGTTGGGATGAGAAAAAAAAGAAAAACTTCAAGTTGAAAACTGCGCATTTTCTTATACAGTATACAACTTGTCATATTAAAGTGTTACTATTTCGTTTCATAAAACATTTTTTACTGTTCGTATTACCTAGCAAATATATTGTCCAAAGCCGGAGGGCCTAATACATGTTGGCCCATCCCTATTATGAGAGGAGAGTAGACAATTGGTGGAATGTTGTGTAAGTGTTTGATCTGTGCACAAAAAAAAAAAAGGTATAAGTGATTGATCTGATGGAGCAGGTATTGTTGAATTTGACATTATATTGATCAACCAAACGCTTAACTGTTTTTCTTAAAAAAACTTGAAAGTCTGAGGTGGAAGTGAATAGGCTTGACAAGCTGAAAGCTAGCATAATGAAGGAAATTGCATTCAAGAAGCAAACCGAGCTCGGGGAGATATATGCTCGTGCTCCTATCGAGATTAAACCAGATGTGGTTCCTGAGAAGATCATGTCATTGATTGATTCCGGAAACACTGAACCGCTGAGATACTAGCTCAAATGGATAGTGAGATTGCAAAGGCTAAGGAAGTGAACCTCCCTGACTTAAAAAATACAAGGTTCCACATGGACATATATGGCTCCTAAATTATGCTTATTCTCCAGTGTTAATGCATGGTAGGATACGTACAGACTTGGCTTCTCTTTCCTTTTTTTACTTGTTCCAGTTATCAGAAGTGAACCCTATCACTCCCTTGATACCTTACAATATAAGATTGTTTTGATACCAATTAAGGTCTCTCTTCAATGCTAAGAGAGTTTGTTAAACATTTTTTTGACATCGTTTCATATAACGTTAACCGAACTTTAAATACAAAATACATAAACTAACCAATATGTGATGAATAAGGAAACATAAATTCCACTAAACAAAACAGAAATAAAAATAAATTATTGAAACCTTTTTTTTTCCATTTGTCCTATTCCTATTCCCCTCAATGAGTTGGTCTAAAGATAATATATTCTCAAAATGGAATCTATATCAGATATATATATATATATATATATATGCCATAGCTCTTTACTTCGACAAACTACAAATATCATTTGCAAGACATTATCTACTGCCCCCCATTTGGAAGATGCTAATTCTCGAACAATCTTTGTTGCCAATGTAATGATTGATACTCCATCCGTTCAATAATATAAAATGTTTTACATAGGAAATAAATATTGTTAATATTATAAATTTAAAATAAGTTGACCAATCATAAACAATGCAGTAAAATAATATTGATCAACCAGTATTCAATAAAATCAAAATACTTTGAAAATATCAAAGCATATTAAATCCTCGCTATATAGAGTTGGATGTAAGATGTGCTCGAAGGAAAATTGGATTGTCCAACTTGGAGTGGGAAGAGTTGGATTTGGAGTTTTATAAAATCAAATTTTTTTTAAAACATTTAATATTATGGAACGGAGGGTGTACTGTTTATTCCCACTCAAAAGTGGAATTGAGCACAATGTTTTCATTTGGTGGATTTGATTTGAATGTGGTTGGTCGTAAAACATGTTCACTTTGCTGCCACCAAGGATAGCCTTTCGAGGCATTTTAACAAGTTTGGTGAAGTGCTTAAAGCTGTCATAGTAACCGATCCAGCGACTAGGCAACCAAGTGGGTAAGTTGTCTGCCATAATATGTGGTCGTTATGCCACAGTTCAGTTACCAGAGACACATTAGTGACAGAAGTTGTTCGCCTAGTATGACTGATGTCCGAACAGAATCACAATCAGACTTTCTAATTTTGCTTGATAGATAAAAAGAGGAGCATAGGAAACATAATCACACAATCGGATTTTCAAATTTTATTTCTTTCTCTATAAATAATCATTCTCAAAACCTATTTGATAACGTGTTCTTTTGTAATGAAATTAAAACAACAATAAAAATGTATATATTTGCTCCATTTTCACGGAGACAACAAGAGGAACACGTTTCCACAAGACAACCCAACAACGCACAAGATAGACACAACACGAGCTCTAACGAACAACACATTAAGACTCTTCGCAACCTGTAACGTCAAAGTCAGAATCTGCAACCTCCCAGCTTCCTCCATCTCCTTGAAAAAACACATCGGCTTCAACGACCGTCTCAGCATCAACGCCACAGCAAACGGGAACCCGAACGCCACGCAGCTCTGAATCGTCATGCCATGCAGCATCGGATTCGATCGAGTCACGTAGAGAATAGTCCCTCCGACGATCAATTGGGTTAAACCGAGAAGACCCATGGCTCCGCTTAGACTGTACATGTTCTTCATCATCCCTTCGAAGACTTGTCTCGTCTCGTTCCCTAGCGCTGACACGTCGCGTTCCACCGTTGGGCCTTCGATCTCCTGATGCTTCATTTTGGCCGGATCCTCCTCCGGCTTCGGGTTGGCTTCTCCGCTCGGTGTTGAGAAGTACCTCGTTGACGACCATGTTTGAGAACGCAGCTTCTCTAAAGCAGAGAAGGATCTTAAGAGACTTAGTTTGTTAATTTTGGATTCGTGGATCAAATGGTTTCTTATAGGAGAAGAGTAGTGGAGATGATGATGAAGAGAGGCGTTGAGGGATGAAGAAGAAGAAGATAAGGGTTTAAGGAATTTGGAAGCTAATCGACGAGAGATCATCATCGTCGTCGTCACTGAGAGAAGCTCTTCATAATTAGGGTTTATTAATCATTTCAATTGGTTGACTTACGAGAAAAGACCCAAAATGTCTGGGCTCACTCTTTCCTTTTTTTTTGTGATTAGTGGGCCAGACAAGGTTTCACTAAAGGCCCATAACTTCGTTAAGCGTAACAATGTTACCTTTATGGATTACACATTTACACCATCTCTAGTGCATACAAATGGCTATGCAATTTAGCATCAGGGAATAGCACAAATACTTACTATCCCTATGTGCTAAATTGATGTTTAAAGATTTACACAGATATATTAATAAAGATTAAATGCATATACTTATCTATTGGTTTTTGTTTTTTTTTTTCAAAAAAAAATTATTTGATTCCTGAATAATATTATACTCTTCATATTTTTAGATTTTAATTTATTTTTAATTTTAAAGTAAATTGCGTTAATTAAAATTGAAAACATCAATTTTTCAAATGCAAAATGAAATCTAAAACATCAATTTTTTACATACAAAAGAAGTAAAATATTACCACTATAATCGGTCCTTGACACAGACACAAGTTTCCTCAAAGTTTGGAGTAACACACTCTCTTCCTCATGCCTAAATAAAGACACCAAATCAAACTTGGAGATCTCCACTATATAAAGCTCACACCATACAGCAAACATCAACCAACCTCATCAACAACAATGTCTTCTTCTTCACTTACACTCTTCTTCTTCTTCTTCTTTGCTTCCACATTCCTCTACACATCAACAAACTCATTCAACATCACAAACATCTTAAACCAGAACAATGAGTTCTCCACTTTCAACAACCTTCTCACCCAAACCAACCTCGCCTCCGCCATCAACTCCCGTCAAACCATAACCGTCCTCGCCCTTTCCAACGACGCAGTGTCCCACTTCTCCGACCAATCAGCCGAAGACAACAAGAAAGTCCTCAGCCTCCTCATCATTTTAGATTACTACGACATCAAGAAACTCAGAAGCCTGAACAAAAAATCAGTAATACTCACCACTCTCTTCCAAGCAAGCGGCCAAGCCAAAGGCGAACAAGGGTTCGTAAACGCAACCGTTATGGACAACGGTGACGTTATGTTTGGATCTGCGGTTCCTGGATCTATCCTTGACTCTAAGCTTATAGACTCTGTTGCCACACATCCATATAACATCTCGGTGCTTCATATTGATAGTTCCATACGTTTCATGAATCCTGATGGTTCTTTTGATGTTGGTTCATCATCTAAACCACTTCCTCCACAACCTCCTAATGATGATGATTATGAATTTGACGAGCCACCATCCCCACCTTCCTCTACTACTAAGCCCGTTGTTGCTGATGCTACTGCCGCTACTGCTAAGCCACCTTCTGCTGCTACCGCTAAGCCACCTTCTGCTGCAAAAGCCAACTCAACAAGTGGGGTTTCAGCGATTAGTACTCCTAACTTTGCGTCTGCGTTCGTGATCTCATCATTTTGGTTGTTCATGACGGTCTGGTGATGTGATGGTTAAGACTTGACGGCCATGAATAACAGAATGCAAGAATCAAAAATATCAGATCAGCTTTTTGAGAGCCAGAAAAAAAAGAGGAGATTGGAAGCAAAGCTTTTTCACCCAAAACACAAAGAACACTTCAAGCTTCAGAAGTTCTATGGAATAAGGCAACAATATCTCTAGAAGAAATAAAGTGATTGATGATTCAATAAGGAGAGAGGAAGTTGTAAAACTCAAAAGCTGTTTATTTATTTGGATGCTTGGATAAGTTGTAAGAGATTTTAATTGGAAGCCAATAAAGAAAACACAAACTTGCAAGGCTTTTCTTTTTACAAATGATTCATTGTTGTTTGGTTGCATTATCCGAAACAAATTTCTTAAAATTGGTTTAAATCATCATAAATTAATTTAAACCGTTTAATTCGATCTAAACTAGTTTTAATCTGTTAAATTAAATAATAATACTACTATAAATCTGCAAATTTGTCTATTTTGGTTTCATATATCTAATTTTGATAATTCATCAAAAATAATTTTATAACAAGATCCAAAACTTAAAATATCTTATATAATAATATAAATATTTAATACACAGAATAAATTAATAATTTGTTAACACCTAAGCGACATCATAATTAATATAGTTGCTAGTCTTTCTATCTGTCTACCAATCTTTTTAATATTGATTACATGTATAATCAAAGAAACAAAGGAATGCAACACTAGATTAAAGATGTTTATTACTTTAAGCTATGAAAAGGCAAAAGCACCACAAGAACATGAAGCACATTTGACATCCATGTCTATCCCCAAAACCAGACAACAAAGTCTTCAAAGACAAGGAAACAAAACTCAGGCGCTATACATGCATAGTGGCTTTGATTAAAGGGAAACCAAAAACGAAGAGAGAGCTTAAAATCCAGTGAAAATTTCTCCTTTCTTGAGTCAGTGATGTAACCCGTTTCCATTGCTATACACATTCCCGTTCTGGTAAACTTTCCCCGTTGCTGCTCCATTGGCCACTCTAGTTGTTGAAACTTTACTCACCTTGCCACTTGCTTGCAGAACTGCCTCTAGACACCCAGACGCTGCTGCTATAAGACCTGTTTGTATCAAAGTGTTTTCTTAGCAAGCCCACAAAAAACCATCAAATACAGGTTCTTGCCATTATGCTATATAACCGAGAAATTACCTAGAAACAAAGCAGAAGGTTTTCCGGGTCTGGACTTGAACTCAGGATGAAACTGAACACCCACAAAGTATGGATGATTTTGAAGCTCCACAATCTGCACACCACACACGCAGAACAATGAAGCACAACATCAACAGATGATATATTGTTCCAAGCTCACTGAAGTTAAACATTAAACAAGAATATACCTCCATACGACGCCCAGTCTCATCCTTCCCAACAAATGAGAGCCCAGCATTCTCAATTTCTTGTATCATATCTGGATTTACCTGCCATTATAAAAAACATATTCCAAGTTTAACGACTGAGGAGAGAGCTCAAGGAAAAGAATATGTAGAATATAAAACATTACCTCATATCTGTGCCTGTGTCGCTCATCAACGAACTTCGCATTACCGTACCTAAAAGTAGAGATAAGAAGTTATATAGGCTTTGGAAACGAGCCTTAAGAGTTATCATGTGCTATGAAGCTGTTATGTGCTTACAACTTAGCAGACTTGCAATCAGGAACCTGAAAGTAAGTCCTCCTTGATCCTAAGCGCATTGTGCCACCCATATGAGTTGTAGATCCCTTAAAAATAAGATTAAACCAAGGTTAAGAAGACACTTGAGAAAATGAAAGCATGTAATCAGTCAGATGAAAAGACTATATGGTCTAATTACCTCTGGCATAAAAATGACGCAAGGGCTTGGCGTTTCTGGTTCAAACTCTGTGCTGTTTGCATCCTCAAAGCCAAGAATGGAGCGGGCGAATTCAACAACAGCCAGCTGCATTCCCAGACATATGCCAAGGAAAGGGACTTGATTTGTACGGGCGTACTTTGTAGCAAGTATCTTCCCTTGCACTCCTCTGTCACCGAAACCTCCTGGTACTAGAATACCATCAGCACCCTGAAACAAGCAAAAGGCTGAGTCTCAACATATTTACTGAATTGGCGCGTACCAGTCTCTATTAGGATTAACCTACCTTCAAAAGATCCCATGCAGCTTTATGGACATCTGGCGTCTGCAATGGCAAGTCGTACAAACTCTCATGAGATTAAATACAGTTGTAGTAGACTGAGAGAAACGAAGAAAAGACTCACTTCCTGTGCTGTAATATCTTCAAGGTCACTGGCTGCAACCCAATCTACAATAAGCTTCTTGTGACATGCAACAGAAGCATGCAAAAGGGCCTGTAGACAATCAGAATATTCAGTACTACACCCAGTTAGGGCATAACTAAAGGTTGGGTTTAAAATGCATAACTATTTTTTGGTTTAATCAAAGACAAGAGAGATCAAGTTACCTTCAACACGGAAAGGTAAGAATCAGTAAGGCCAGTGTACTTTCCAACCATAGCAATCCTGACCTGAAAGAGAAGACCATTGAGAATGAACGATGGTTTCCATAATCTAGACACGCTGCCATCAAATAAATAATTAGAAAAAAGTTGACTAACAGGATCTTGCAGGGTATCATAGATTTTAGTTCTTGCAGTCCATTCCGTAACGTCAGCCTCTACAGCTTTGCTGCAAAGAAACAAATGTCAATTAGTAGAGAAAAAGTCATCACAGCTAAAGTGTGGAACCCAGAGCAGGATAAAGATTACACTTATTATTTTTATTTTTTGAAAGAATTTTAAATTTATTCAAATAAAAAAAAACATTCTGTACAGAGTTTTACTGCTTCCTTGTTACAATTTTTTTTTTAAACTGCAAACTTCTTCATAGACATGAAAAAAACGAAAAGATGGTCTAGAGACAAACCCAAGGAGGTTCAACTCTTTTAAGATTGCTTCATGCGCCTTTTGATCCTATTGAAAGAGAAGTTAACACCAAAAGAGTAAGACGAAGAAAAAATTTAACGCCACAACAAGTTCCTTTGATTTTGTAATTAGTATTAGAAACTATTCAAGGACAAATTTACTTACCCTTAGAAGCAAAGGAACGTGCCAGATATTTGGAACGTCGTAGAGTGTTACAATATTCTCTTCCTAGGAAACCAAAGAAAAGCAGACAGAATGTTTACTTAAGACTTAAATGAGAGATAACGTCTCTGCTCTAAGAGGTTAAGAAATTAAACAAAAAGTACCGGAACATGGCAAAACTGAGATAGTTTCGTCTTCACATTGTCTTCAAGTGCCTGTTTCAAAACAAGAACTGATAAGATGAAAAACCAAATTTATAGCTATTCATTAATACTGAATTAAATGACTACAGCAGAACAGTGTTGGAGAGGTCAGTACCTTCGTGCTGCGACATGCAAGGATATTTGGAGTCAAACCAAGGCTTCTGAGTCCTCGCACGCTATGCTGAGTTGGCTTTGTTTTCTGCAATAAAAATGTTGAAACATCAACTGTTACAAATTAATAAAATACAATCTCAATGGAAGATATGAAAACCACAGAAAATTACCTGCTCACCAACAACGCTGAGAACAGGCACAAGGCTCACATGAACCAGGCAGAAATTACCAGGCCCTAAGAACAAAAGACAGAAGGTTATGAAGCCGATAATCAATAGCCTAAGAACACTAGTGGATCTTCAAAAAGTTAATACAAATTTAGAGCACAGCTTACCAACTTTATAGGAGAATTGACCAAGGGCCTCAATGAAGGGCATAGATTCAATATCACCTGCACAGAACATAAGTAAATAAAAGCCACTCATCTGAGTAATATCAGTCAATAAAAAGTACCTACCTATAGTCCCTCCTAGTTCAATGACACAGACATCAGGAGGACCGTCCTTTCCATCCACTGGAACATTAGCAACACGCTCAATCCACTCTTGGATTGCATCAGTTATATGCGGAACCACCTTCAAAAAAAAAAAATTAAAACGCTTTGTTCAAACACACAGCCAAATTAGAACCAGCATAAAGTTCAGAGGCACAAGTAGATAATGTAATGAACCTGTACAGTTCTTCCAAGGTAGTCCCCTTTCCTTTCCTTGTCAATGACTGACTGCAAAAAGCAAGACAAAAACTTTCTAAACCAGGTTCTAACATGAGATGATAATTGAGGTAGTAGTCAACTAGGCATACCTGGTATATCTTTCCGGTTGTTAAATTGTTGTCACGGGTCAATGTACTGTCTAAAAAACGCTCATAGTTTCCAAGGTCCAAGTCCACCTAAATGCTCACCGGTTAGATACACAATGACATCAGTTTTATGAGTAGCAAGCAATACAGGACAATCTGACATACCTCTCCACCATCATCCAGAACAAATACTTCTCCATGCTCAAACGGAGACATTGTCCCAGCATCAGTGTTAAGATAAGGATCTGCGTAAACATTGTAAAATGATCATATAGCTAGGAACCAACAAAAACCAGTCAAGAAAGTTTTCATCCTTGGTAGCAAATTGACTCATATAGGCAAACACAATACAAGTGGTCACATGAACAAAAAGATGTCTCCTTTAGTTGTTACATGCAATCTCAAGAGCCAAAAACACAGGATGTATATAAAATAGTCTCACCAATCTTGATGGAAGTAACACGAAGGCCACAGGCTTGAAGGAGAAGTCCAATGCTACTTGCAGTGACTCCTTTCCCAAGTCCACTCACCACTCCTCCTGTCACCAAAACATACTTCATTTTTCCTGGTTTTGTCTCTCAGCTTCTTCTTACTCTTCACCTAAACCATCAAGAATAGACACAGTAAGCATAAGACGAACAATATCTTCCTAAGAAAAAAGATAACGGTTAGGTATGAATCAAACACACAATAAAGTGGGAAGAAGAAATGCAAATTTCTACCTTCGTCAAGAAACAATAGCCTTTCTGGATTTTTTTCAAGGCGGCGGCTTATAAGCTTATAACCTGCGAGACCCTTCCCTCTTTATTTAAACCTCTAAAAAAAAAGAATAAAAAAAGTTTGTTACTTTTATTTTAAATTTTATTTAATTTCGACATAGTTTGTGGCTTTGACCCATCTGAGCTGTAGATTTCATTCAATACCATGGAGACACCCGTGTTGAAGCTGTGGGAGAGGTTGCATAGTGTTTCGGTAAGATAGGCCCAGAAGAGGGTCTTGGTAACTGTGCGTCCAATTTTAAAACCAATCAAAAAGTTTTTAAAAGAGAGATGGGAAAGGTATCAAACTTTTTTGAGTCTTTTCTCTGCTACATCTTTGATCGTTTGTCCTTTTTGTCATTAATAGAGGCATTCACATGTTTTCAATCAAAACTAGAGACAAGAGTCTATATAACTCCATGTACTCTTCCTCTGCCTTTGTTTGACGTCTCTTCTCCTTCTGCTGATAAGAACCAAATGCTAACAAACAAATCTTTGGTTCCACTAGCAGTTGGCATCGACATGTTTCTTGCTGAAGAAGCATGTTTTCAAGAACTACTGGCTTCTCTCTGTTACATCTGTATGCAAATGAACGGTTGGCTGTATAATAATATTATTGTATAATTTGGTTGGAGTTTACTGATTATTGCTTTCATATTAAGTATCGAATCACTGAGATGAGAATAACGGTAATGGTGGAAAACTTAGACCCACTTTGTTGCCTTTATAAACACAGAAGCTCTAGTGCATGACCAATTGTAGAGAGGATACTCAGGAAAGTAGACTCACTCGATCTCTTCTTTTGGTTTTAGGATGTGATAAAAGGGATTTGAGAAAGGAGAAACAGATGCAGAACATAGCAAGTAAAACAAGATTACAACACGCTTATCATCTTATCTTACACAAAGATAGCTACTCACTGAGTCGTGTCAGTCGCTCCACCAGCAGCAGCATCAGCTTCAGCTTCTGAAGCGGTTTTAGCCATAACTTCACCTGGAGGAGGATGGTCAAACTTGCATGTTGCCCCGTACTTGCAAGTCCCTGTCTTCATGTAATACGGGCAATTTTGCGCACCCTGCAACAGATTCCTCTACTGGATTAGCACACAAACTCAATACAAGTAACGTAGTGTGAGTTTCTATTAGGCACCTCTCTTCTGGGATACCCTGCAAGACTCAGCTTCACATTCGGCTGCTGAGGAGCTTGTTTACTCGTTGCGTTTAACCTATCTGCTGGGTGATGGAACCTGCACCTCTCTCCAAACTTGCACTCCCCTGTCTTCATGTAGTACTATATGAAAGATAGTGAGGGGTTTTTAGTAAAAGTCCAACGGACATGTCAACAATCTAAGAAGTTGCACAAGAATACTCACGTCACATTCTGGTTGTCCAGGTCTTTGGGGATAAGTTGCTGTAAGGGCTCCTAGCTGCAACAAGTTCTACTTTAATTAAACCTCCAGCATCTTAGAAGGAGCATTTAAATATTTCTTACAGCATGATTGTAGACATCTACCGAGGGTTGAGCAAGAGTCTGATAGAGGGAGGCAGCTGAGTTAATCAACCCAAGGTTTACACTCGCACTGGTCGGGGACACTAGAGGATAATTTATCCCACCAGCCTGGGGAGTGAATGCTGTAACCAAAATCAAAACAGCAAGAGGCACACAGAAGATACCGTAAAGATTATGAGAAAAGTAAGTGGTACATTAAAGATTCTACGAACACAAATATTTAAATGAGACACGCTCACAAACCAGTCCTCTCAGGGTGATTGTAGCGACAGGTGGCGCCATACTTGCAGCTGATCGTGGAAATGGAAAACAAATTAAAACGTTAGTATCACTTTTTATTTTATTTTCAAGGTTGTAAACAACGACTTTGTATTTGATATTCACCTTCCGGTCTTGAGATAGAACGGGCAGTCTACTTCAGCCTGTAAAAGCTAACAATCTAATTAGTGAAACTTCATTCTAAGATGACAGAACAGGTCAGCATACAATCAGTTATAAGAATAGTAACTAGACACTAGATAGTTCACCAATTCTGACTATTAAGATAATATGTATGAAACTTGAAGCTGAAACCATTACCGGCCTAGCTGGAAGTCCCTTCGAGTTGTAATATGCTGCCGGAGCAAATGTCACATGCGGATTGTTGGTAACATCAGGTTCACTGGTTACAGCCTCAGTACTGCCATTATCTTGACTAGACGATGGTAGTTGGATATCCTTTGGGTGGTGGAACTTGCATGTTAAACCAAATTTACATTTTCCAGTCTTCATGTAGAACTGTTGCAGAGTAGAAAGATCAGTGAACTTAATAATTAGGATTAGATTCATCTTTGAAAACGGATAAGTTATGTTGCTATATGTGTATATCTTACAGTGCACGGGGGCTCAGAAGGCCTCTCAGGTAAGGCATCTGGAGTTTCAACAGTAACCTGATTTACAGAAGAGCATCAAGTAGCATATATTAGAAGCACAAGATCTTATTCGGAGTGCCTGCAGCCACATACAAAAAAACTGAGGAATATAATTGGGAGATGGAAAAGTCACTTACTGCAGCCGCTGTTTTGGGATGATTAAACTTGCACCTTAGACCATATTTGCAACGTTGTGTTTTTATATAATACTGCCCAGCAGTGAAGAGAAGACAATGATGGTCAGATCCTAAGGAAGAAACAGAGCTAAAATAGGAGAGAAGTTTTCAGAAACAGCTTACCGGACAATCTGGTTCACCTGGTCTCTCAGGGTACTCATCGTTTGGAACAACTGGTGCCTGAATGAAAAAAAAAAAAAAAAAATGATTTTATCATCTTATCCTTGAATGCCTAGACAATGTCACTTTCAAGTCAAGAAACGATCTGACAAAAGAGAAATGCAAGAATAACAAACATAGTTGCAGAAACAGAAACTGAAGCCTTGAGTCACTATCAAGATACCTAAACAGTATAGATATATTGTACTAAGTACTGACAAAAAAAAAAAAATATATATATATATATATATATATTGTACTAAGTTTATGAGCCCAGACACCAAGCAAAAAGAGTATAGGTATAGTTTAAAAAGTAATCAGACACAAACTCTCGTGGTATAAACATATAAGTACATAGCCTAAATCCAAAGAAGAGAAAAACGTAATTCATTATAATGTAAATACTTAGATAGTAGTAAACGATCACCTCTTTCCAATCTGGGATTCCACCTTCAGGAACCCAAACAGGATGATCAAACTTGCAGCCCTCTCCAAATTTACAAGTTCTTGTTTGCATATAGTGTGTACAATCCTTCTCCCCTGCCCGCTGCGGATAGACAGGCAAATGGCTCGTACTCTCCAACTTAAGTCGCTTGGTTAAATAGTCCGTAGTATACCAAGCTTCCGTCTGACCCATTGGATTATGGGCACCGTAGAGAGTCGGATAGTAGAGCGCTATATTACATAATAAACAGTAATATACAACAACATGAGAAGGTACTATATATATATATATGCTGCTGTATATTTATATCTTGAAAATAAACTTGAGGATAATGAAATATACGAAATAATACAGCAGAAAACATAACTTAGAGTTTACAGTAGGTATGTCTTCCTTTTGAAAAAGTTTATTGGAAAGAGTTGCAAGAAAAGATAACTTTTAAGGGAACAAAAAACTAACTGTCTTTTCTAAAATATTAAAGCAAACAAAGACTAATTAATAACATTACAGTAGTCAAATATACTTCAGAGATGTAATTAATAGCATTACAGTAGTCAAATATCCTTAGAGATGATTCTAACTTCTGTAAAGCTTAGTGGTATCCCAAACACAAAAGAACCCATTGACTAACCAATTTAAATATCGTTGGGGTAAGTAACACAAACAGTGTAAGTCAAGATCTATCCTAGAATAGCAAGCAGTGTGTTCTAATGCCTTAATCTCAGTTAAAGCAACGTTTTTTAATGCTGCAATTGAAGGAACCATCAAGATTGAATCACGATGAGAGCATAGGAAACGGAAAGGTGAAGACTTTAAGGCTCTCCAAAAGCAATAAAGGTGAAGACTTTAATGAATCAAACGATGCAGATCTGAGAATTGGTAAAAGGACAGACCTTCAGAGGTGCGTTTGACTCCAGGAGGAAGAGGCTCGACGGCGGCGGCGGCGGGAGGCTCGACGCCAGGCGGCCAAGCTTCCTGATGCATCAGCTGAGGAGGGTAAGCCAAATGCGCCGCCGCGTTGGGGAGATGGTGGTGGTACATGGCGGAAGAAGAGGAGGAAGAAGCAACCGTTGGTTGGTAGTTGTTGGTCAAAGATTCGGATCCGTCGCGGGATAAGAAGCGGAACGTGGCGTCGGGGTAGTAGCGGTCGGTGGCGGAGGAGGGGTAGAGAGAAGAAAGGGAGAGGTTTTGCTGCGGTTGTGGTTGCGGAGGAGGAGGAGCGGGGGAAGCGGTGGAGGCGGCGGCGAGAGAAGGTTGGAGGGCGTAGGTGAACAATTGGTGACGATGTGCTGCCATTCGGATTTTGATTGAAAACCCTAAAGAGAGAGAGGTTTGTTTCTCTCTTCTCTCTCTCTCTCTCTCTCTCTCTCTCTCTCTCTCTCAGATCCCACGAAACTGATTTGACATCTCTTCACTGATTCTCTTTAGTTTCTTTTTTTTAATTTAATTTAAATTACTCTTTATTTCTTATCATTATCAATTAATAGTTTGGAGCTTTTTTTGTTTTATTACATAATAGAACACCCAAGTTAACAAAAGAGACCGGACAGAGACTTCAACTTCACTATGTCCTTCCTATTGATTCTTTGTCTGATATTGCAAAAGCTTTAGCGTTTGTTGCGCTATAAACTCATCTCTTCAACTCTTTTGAGCATTAGTTTGTTGTTCAACACCTTCGCATGCTTACTAATTTCTATAGATAAACGAGAGAAAGAAAGTTCGAGTTTTGGCATAGAGGATCAAATTTACCTAAGCATCATACATGATAAGGGAACCATAAACCATAGTTAGGCCAAGAAGTAAATCCCTTGGAGCCTAAAACCATATTAAGTTGGAAACATTTTTGGGGTAACTCAGAAGAGAAAGGTTTCAAGCTAAGCACCTTTCAGAACCAATTAAAGATAACAAGCAAAAACTGACAGAGAAGTAGACGAACACAACTTAACAGTAAAAGATAAGAGAACCTTACAGATGAATGTGTTGAAGGATTTTGGATACTTTTTAAGTAACATAGACCATAATGAAACCATCAAATCTGATGTTATTCAAAAGCTACTGATTATTCGGTTAAGAAACATTTGATGAAAGGATTTTGGATACTTTATTAAAAACATAAGCTTTGTAAAATTTGAGCTAAACGAAAGGTTCAAATGTTATTCTCAAACTCTGTTTAAAGCTACACTTCTTTGTCTTCCACTTTACAAATCACAATCAGTATCCATCAAAAAGAATATGAACAAAAAAAAACACACATAGTAGAGTATATTACTTTGTATTAGTTCTAAAAGTACTCGAAGTCTACATAAGCAGTATCATCAGTAGGAGTGGCAGGACCAGCAGCACAAGCAACCTGAGCATCATGCTTAACCGAGTTATGATGATCACCACTTCCATAACCCTTAGCCTTCCCTCTCGCAGCCGTCAACGGCCCCAAGTCAACAGGGTCAGGAATATGAGGCGGAGATGCGCTACGCACCAGAGCCCAGTTCACACCTTCAAAGAAAGGATGCTGCTTTATCTCCGTAGCTCCCCGTGTATAAGCTATTCTCCTATGAGGATCTTTCGCTAAAAGGCCACGGATAAGATCACGAGCCGCAGAGCTAACATGAGGAGTGTCAGGAAACTTCAGTGGCTTGCCCACCACGTTTTGTAACGTAGCTCTGTTGCCCTGACCTTTGAACGGTGTTGTCCCGTGCAAGAGCTCGTATAGGAAGATCCCGAACGTCCACCAGTCAACAGCACTGCCGTGTCCTTCTCCACGTATGATCTCTGGAGCTAAGTACTCGTGTGTGCCCACAAAGGACATTGACCGCACGTCCGTTGGCTCAGCCATGAGCTCTGGCATGGAGAGGCCGCCTAGGCCGGAGTCTGATTTGGCTTTACGGGTTTTCTTGGAAGGGAGGAGGCGTGGGAGGAAGGCTGCGGGATGCATGCAGCCGTTGACGGCGAACTCTTCGTTGAGGATAGCGCTTCCTGTGCTGCAGACTGAGGAGGACTTGACGAGTGTGGGGTTGAATGAGCAACGGAGGGAGAGGTCAAAGTCTGAAAGCATTATGTGGCCTTCGTCTCGGACTAGGATGTTCTCTGGCTTCAAGTCTCTGTATACAACCCCCAACATGTGTAGATACTCTAGGGCTAGCAACACTTCAGAAGTGTAGAACCTGTCAAAGAAACTCATCAGAGAGACTCAAAATTAGTGTTGGGCATTCGGGTTAACGGTTCGGGTCGGATTGGGTTATTCGGATTCCGAGTTGTTCGAGTCGGGGTGTTTAGGATCTGTCTAGGAACAGGACATTTTCGGATCAGATCAGTTTTCGGGTCAGGTTTCTGTTTTTCTATAAAATTTAAAACAGAACCGAGTTAAAAATGGTTCGGATTTAGTTCGGGTTTAGAGTCGAGAAAACTGAAAAAAACATTCGAGCACTTCAGATTTTCTAATAAATTTTTTGATTATAAACTATGTTTTTTTAATATAGTTAGTTTGTCAAGGATATGGTAATTTTAACATTTAAAATAGTTAATATTTTATTATATTTCAGATATTTGGGTAACCTCTCGATTTTTCGGTCTTCGAGTTTAAAAAGTAGAAACCATTTTTTGTGAATTTTGGTCTATTTTGGTTCGGTTTCGGGGTTTCGGATAATATGTCTAGGACTACTCCAAATAGATTGAATGTTTTCTCTCACCTCGCAGCTTCTTCAGTGAAACGCCTGTTGGGCTGCTTCTGTCTGAGAGAATGGAGATTGCCTCCGCTGCAAAACTCCATGACCAAGCAGTAGAACTTCTCAGTCTCAAAGTAAGAATATAGCGTTGGCAAGAAAGGATGATCAAGCAAGGATAAGATCTCTCTTTCGGTCTGAGCCCTCAGCAACTTGTTTCTACTAGCCAACGAGGCCTTATCCATCACCTTCATGGCAAAAACCGCGTTGGTCCCTTGCAGGTCAGCGAGATAGACACTGCCTATGTCCCCATACCCTAGACGTTTCAGAAGCCTGAAGCTGTCTAGACCTATCTGAGGACCTCTTGAAGTGACTGAGTTAATAGCCTCCCACCTCACGTCTCCTCCCGTGTGGGGCTTGAACGGTGTAGCTGATGGGCCCATATCGCCATAACCATAATCTCCATTCTGTCTAGGGGCTCTCTTCTTGTCTGGAGACTTTGTCTTGTGTTGGTGATGATGAGCTCTGGCGCTTGGGGATTGTGTTTCAGGTGTGGTTAAAGGAACAATCTTCTTGGGATCGTAATAGAGATTTTTAAGAGCATTTTTCTTGGCTCCCAAGCTATCACTCTCGTTGGTTCCTCTAGCTGAGGAAGGAGGTTCAGGAGACTTTGAGGGTGGTTGATGTCTGACGAGAGGATCCATCTTCTTGAGATCAAAATGAGGATTCCTGGGAACATTGTCTCCTAGTTTAAGCGAAAATGGAGAGGCTTGTGTGTTGCTTGGTCTAGGCGACTTAGGTTTTACGGTTGGGTCTATATCATTAGAGTTAGCTGTTGTGTTCTTATTGGAAGCTAAGTCCATGTCTCCAGGCTTGTGATGATTCTTTTGGCTTATAAAGTAGCTCTCACCTGCGGAATCAATGACATTCACCTTAAGATGCTTATTTAAAAAACAGACTAAAAATGTGTTGGGATGATCACACGCTTACTTGATGATTTAAAAGACAAGTTGAGAGAAAATCAAACCATAATCAAACTGCCGCCAGAAAACAACGAACAACATGCATAGAAAGAGAGATTGTAATGTGTCATATAAACAGATATAATCACACAGAATAAATAATGTTTCAAGAAATCAAGAATGCAGACCATGTTTAAAATATCCGTGTCATGAGTGTAGTTCAGAGGATACGAATCACAAAATCATCTAAACAAAACCGTTGTTATAATAGTATGTTACAACATTCCAATCAAAAAGAAAACATGAAAGAAGGGGAGCTTTAATTGGCTTGTCTTTTGTAAAACATTGGTTTATCCTCTTAATAGTATCTCCACCTGGTAAAGCAGAGAGAGAGGAAGAGACATGAGGAGATGCAAAAGAGATGGAGCGAGTGAAATGTTCTTAGCCTCTCATCTCATTAATGCATGTCTTTTGCCGTCAATTTCTCTCTCTTGACTAAATTAGCCAGTTTTATTGGTCCATTGAGAGAGACATATCTTCTTCTTTTTAACAAAAATATGGTGCGACAGAGACATATCTTATCAAGAAATAGTTATAAAAAATGAATTCAAAAATTTCTAATGGTAAAGGTCACCTGGTCATTAAACATTCTCCTCATCTTCTGCTTCGTCTATACGTAATTATGTATGGTCTCTTGGTCTCTCTCTCTCTCTCACCAACAGAGCAAAATATAATTTTCCGACAGCAACCTGTCCCAATGGATATTCTTCTGGACGGCGTCCAAGACGCAGTTGCAACGGTCGTAGAAAAAAGAAGTTCCGTTTAAGAAGTTGCGGGAAAAGAAACTGACCGGAGAATTTAGAAACATGTTTGTCGTGTTTGGGTCTACCCTTTTTAGTTGATGAATTTGACATGTCTATCAATACTTTATGGGCTTATTTAGTAAAGCCCATCTTAGGTTTTAATCAACAGAAGCCCATAACGAATTTTAGGTCCGTTCTAACATTGTTGGCAAATTTTTAAGCTATGTGAATACTCTGTTTTTGTTTTTCAACTTATCAACTGAAATAGAGAGATAAAGATTATACCATTATGTAAGCAAAATTGCAGTAAGCCAGTAACATTTTAAAAAACACTTGAAAATCTAGTTGACATATGAAACTGATCAAGTGGACCGTTGTCCAAGTTATATGATGAGTAGAAGGAATAGAAATATGAATTGTGTGTTGTGATTTGTGAATATTGGTCAAAGAGATAAACACTCTCACAACCAACAAATATAAGATAGATGATCGTTGACGTTTAAGCTATTGGCTACAATACTTTCTCATTATGATATTCTTTTCTTGTCAAAATAAAACTCTTGTTAATATTATCACTGAATTGAAATAAATAGTCTTTTCTGATAGACACGTAATTGCACTAACATTTAAAAATAATCAAATACACTTGAAAATTTAATGAAACATGCAGTGGGACAAAGAAAACTGATCAAGTTTAGTGGACTAATTTCTAAAATAGATGATGATTTGAAGGAATAGAAATAAGTTGTGTCTGTGAATAGCAGCATACAAACAAAAAGATAAATACAAAAAAAAGTCCCTGATATATGATCCGGAAAATAAGCAAATGGCGGGGAATGGATGATGTCATGATACCACTACACACCTCCTCTTTCCTTGTACCATACGTTTATAAAAATATGTGGCATTCTAAGTTCTAATAATCAAGTACTTGTTATCTTTCTTTTTTCTTGTAGCTGGAGTACTTGTTATCTACTTATCTTTATGTCATACGAATGCTAGAACATGACGTTTCTTTCTTAGAGTTTTATAGAATTAAGCTGGTTTTGTAAACAAGCCACAAAAACAAAAAGAAAATTATAATATATGTTGACGCGGTGACAATTGACTGTTTCCACAATAACTCGCAACGTGGAATTAAGAGCTGGTCATAGGTGTGAGCAACGATGTTATGGGTAGACTGTTCCGCGATTTGCGGACCAAATCAGTATTGGATCTAAAAACACAAAAGCATGCATGCATGCATGCATGAATGAATGAGGGTCATAGTACTAGATTAGGTTTTAGTTCAATACAAATCGCATCAAAACCGTTTCGCTCATTGCACATCTTTAGGTGTGAGTCGTTCTAGATGGGATCGAAACTATAAGCTCGAGTGACAAACAAAGTGATCAGATATCCATTTGTACCTATGATCATTTTCACGTTTATCATATCAAAAACCTCCATAAATGGTAATTAATGACTACTGAACAAACAAGTATCGCCATGTGGCTACTTGCTTGTAATTATCAAGGTAATTCGTTTTTTTAAGGAAAAAAGTTTCTCAGCTACACCATGTTTAGTATAATATGGTGCAAACCATCCAGAGTTTAGAAATGTGTCGAAACCTATACGAAATATATGATAATACATGTCACATATACGACGTTAATAAAAATATGGTGCCAACATCATAACGAGGTTTAATTGATTTTAGCTTAAATAATTGGGGTCAGAGCGTAATTTCTTAAAGTTAAACTCCAATTAACAAAACCCGACCCGACCCGTTCGATAAACCCGACCCACACTTAACCATTTCCCCCAAATCGATTTCATTAGGGTTCTAAACAAGAAAAAAAATTGGGAATTTTGAAAAGAGAGTGAGAGATTCGTCAGAGACAAAGAGAGATTGCAGAGACAGAGAGAGAGATCGATTCAGTTTCCATGGGTCGTAAGACTTCTTCGTTGTCCAGACTTGGTTTGATTTTGATGGTCTTGTATATACATCTCGGCTAAGGCAGCAAACACTGCAGATCCAATGGGAAGAACATTTTCATCAAGGAAGAAATAAGGTGAATGAACCGAATGCACAGAACCGACTTGTTCGTTTCTGATACCGATTCCTAGATAGTAACCAGGTATTTTCTGTTGATAGAAGGCAAAATCTTCGCCCGCCATTATCTTCTCACCTGGTGAGACCTTCAATTACCACATCCGGATTCGTCGCCGAAACTGAATCGATCTCTCTCTATGTCTCTGCAATCTCTCTTTGTCTCTGACGAATCTCTCACTCTCTTTTCAAAATTTCGAATTTTTTCTTGTTTAGAACCCTAATGAAATCGATTTGGGGGAAATGGTTAAGTGTGGGTCGGGTTTATCGAACGGATCGGGTCGGGTTTTGTTAATTGGAGTTTAACTTTAAGAAATTACGCTCTGACCCCAATTATTTAAGCTAAAATCAATTAAACCTCGTTATGATGTTGGCACCATGATTTTATTAACGTCGTATATGTGGCATGTATTATCATATACATCGTGTAGGTTTCGACACATTTCTAAACTCTGGATGGTTTGCACCATATTATACTAAACATGGTGTAGCTGATAAACTTTTTTCCTTTTTTTAAATACTTGCGGCGGAGAATCAACACTGGCCTTCCCTGGCTTTATCATTAGCTTCTCAATGCATTTGGTCTCAAGTAATAGTATTAAAATCAGTTTGCTAGATTTTCTTTTGATATATATATAGACGTACCTTTGTGTTAAAAAAAGTCATATAGACGTCCCTTTCGTAAATATTTTTTCTTGCGGATACATCATTTATTTTAAACCTTATCGCTTTCTGTTCCTTGCACATTTAGTTTTATTTAAATCACCAAAAAGACCCGTAATTTAATCAAGCATCAAAACCCAATTCAAGCTTCAACCCAGTAATTTATCAACGCTGTCCAGTTATTATTATGACACAAATGACATAAAAGAAGAAGAATAGAGTTGAATGGTGCCGCTATACAGTACCCTAAAGGCACTAGGCTACATACAAAATATATCGAACATATTGCTATTTGAATTAAAGTGCAATTATATTCGTAATAAAATAGGGGCTATGTAAGCCATGCTAGCCTATAAGCCTATATCGTGAATTAAGATATCGAAAGCAGCGGTGTTTGTGTTCAAAACAGAAAAAAAGAGCTGCTACGACGTGTCTTATATTAAGCTAAGAGACCTGCAATAAACATGTTCTTGTTCTTTATTTTTTTGGTAAAAAATCTTCAAGGTTTTTATAAATTTTTTTTTTGTCGTCACATTAAGATTGTTGTAATTTTATAAATAATTACTTACTGGGTGCAAGCAAACTGCAGTTTGAATTAATCTCGCTTCCTCCACTTGTCTTCGTCATTCGTTACATATTTTCGGAAGCAGTTAGGATATTCTACTATCTATGTAGCTCTGTTACTTTCACAATCACAATCTCAATTTATAAGTTCGGTGATATCAATGATTAATGAATATCATAAGAAACAAGTTTCAGTGTTGGTTTAATAAACGCATGCATATACAACATATACGAGGTCACAAATATCAAATAGCATATAAACTGAGACAATAGATTGTACAACCGTGGCTTGGATTGGAGTTCAACGCATCACAGTGTACACGCATCTCTCTGGATTTGGATAATCCAAATTATTTTGTGTCTATCTTCTATCTTCTAATTTTGCAGTTTTTGTTAGTATAAAATTTGAACCTATGAATGTAATAAAATCTATATGAATTTTAGAGGAATCCAAGGATTCAACAGCCAACCTGTGACAATAAGACAGCTGCAAATCTTCCTCTCGCCCTTGTGACAAAGAGAAGAAATCCACAAGTCAAATTAGCCCAAATGATTTGTTCTCTTAAAATTATATATCTAATATTCTAACTTTAGTTATGAATAATCTCCACATAGCTAATTGGACAGTCTAGTTTCGTTTAAAGTCTTTGATTATTATCGAGATCCCAAAAGAAGAAAAACGATGCCACCACACTTATTTTTTTACTAGATGTTTTTATGCACCATATGCAGTAATAAAATGTTTTAATTTAAATTATATTTAAAAATAAAATTTTATTAATATCGCATAATTTATTATTTCTTATAAATATTTTAATATAAATTTGATTTAGTTAAGCATAAAATTAAGGTAAAGATAATTTTGTTTATTTTAAATTAAATTTAAAATATATATGTATATATTTAAAATTATTATCTTAGATAGATTTTGTATCTATTTCTTTTGGTTAAATATATTAAATCAACTTGAATAAAATTAATTAAAAAATTTGATATAAAAATTGTATAATTATCAAAAATTAAACCTAAACAGTATTTATAAAAATTGTATATATATATAAAAGAAACTAACGATATTATAATTAAAAATTTATAATTTTAAAAAAATTGTAGAAAATTTTAAAAATTTTAGTAATAAAAATGTATAATTATAAAAAATAAAACAATAATATTTCGAAATTTGCAATGCCATATTTGAATATATTTATTTTAGTGATGATATATGAGTTATTACCATATTTTGAAATGTTTACCAAAAATAAAAATCAACACTAAATGTAATATATGAATTATTACTATATTCTAAAAGATTTACAAAAAAATATAAATCAACATTAAATGTAATTATGAATGTCATATTTAGCTATATGTCATTATCAATTTTAGTAATTATGTCATATTTTTTTTGTAAAAGTGATTATAGAGAGAACATGTGGTAAATTGCTTTTTAAATAACATCTAAGGATTTTTTTTGCTTTCAGGCCTCAAATAACATATAGTAGCCCATATATGATAAGGACTTTCACAAAATCCAGTCACCAATCGAGTTAGCAAGTTATATATAGAGAGAGTATTTAAAAGTTGTGAGGTTAAGTATCTTTGAATGACACACTTAAATATAATTTGTTTGATTTTTTGTTAATAGAATGGTCAATGAATTGAATGTTTCCTACTATTTTAGTGTCATCTGAAGATATTCGACAAATTTAAGTATTCTAAAAAAGGAAATTAAGATTTACAATATCATAAATGAAAATTTGGTCTTATCGTTCAGTGCAATATTTAGTTGCATTCTTACCTTAATTTCCCAAAGAAATATTGACTTGCTAGTGAATTGATAAGATTGTCATTAAACCCTAAATCAAGGAGTCAAACATGAATATTTTTAAATTAATAGCTTTAAAATACAAAAGGAATTGTAGGACTGAAAAATCTAAAACACATAGAAAAGATGGTTTTGACTTTTGATCTGTAAGCCTCAAATGTTTAATTATTAGTTTATGGAAGATGTTTGCAGCCTTTAAAAAAGTTTATGAATTTTGGATAATAGCAAAAATATTTTTAAATATAATAATTATAAATACTATATTTACTCTCGATTAAAAAATAGGAGTACTGTTTTTTAATAAGAAACCCAAATAACATGGTCTTTTAAAAAAAAAAATTCGAAAAGCTAGCTATAAAAATTAGTCTCCCTAATTTTCAGGCAAATAACATCTACAAAATCTTGATAAATATGGTGATTTCCGAAACTAAATCTAATTAGAAGTGTATATTTCCTAAACTAAAACAATTCTAAAAACTACAAAATATTTTAAGGTTTTAGATAATGATTTTAAAAAGAAGAGAGAAAAAGACGTGTTGGTCAGTGTATATAAATACCCTGTTCTAGTCTTTTAGAAACGGACAACCCAAAAAGGAGCATAACAAACAAAAAAAAAAACAGAACAAGAGGACGAAAATGAAGCCAATGACAATGCTCTTCTGTCTCATCACGATGTTCCTAATAGCCTCCGCATATTCCAACACGGTGATGCGTCTCGACATGACGCACCGCGACACACTCTCCCCGATACATACACCTTACCATCGCATTGAAGACATTTTCGGCGAGGACAAGAGGCGTCACAGCCTCATTTCTCAGAAAATAAAAACAACCAAAAGTGGAGCGAGAATGTCTCTGGGATCAGGTTTCGACTTCGGAGCCGCGCAGTATTTCTCGGAGATTATGGTCGGAACGCCGGCGAAGAAGTTCCGGGTGGTGGTGGACACAGGGAGCGAGCTGACATGGGTGAATTGTAGGTTCCAAGGTAAAGGAAAGGAGAACCGTGAAGTCTTTCGAGCAGAGGGGTCGTCGAGTTTTAAAACAGTTGGATGCATGACAAAGACTTGCAAGGTTGATTTGATGAACCTCTTCTCCCTCTCCATTTGCCCTACCCCTCAATCTCCATGCTCTTATGATTACAGGTACATGTCACATAAATAATCTCTCTTTCATTGGTCGTGATTGCATTCTTGATCCATAGTCAAAATGTGATTAGGTAGAGTTTATTTAAGGATAAACAATCTGATTAGCTTGTTTGTTATGACTTATATACCAAAGAGGTATTGTGTGTGTGTTTCATTTCGTGGTGGTGATTACAATATAGATCCGTAGTCAAAATGTGATTAGGTAGAGTCTAATCAGGAGATGCTTAGTATAACAATGTTGCTTAAATATGTAGTGGTTATATGCCAAAGAGGAAATGATGGTGATGGTCATGAATGAGAGAAGAAGAGGGACCTCTCTCTATTATTACCGCATCCTTCTCGCTGTTTTCTCCAACTATCTAGAGAACTTGCTGGAGGCATAGATTTAGATGCAAGTGTATGTAAGGGATAAGATGTGAAATTAAATGTCTTGTTACTATTCATTACAGTACATAAATGTCACTTATTGTAACTTGTGAGTTAGGTTTGCCTTTTGAGTAATAGATAAAACTCTAGCCTCTCTTATTGTAATAGTTAAACCTAATGCAAATATTCCATGTTTATGCATTCTTACTAATACTAATTTGGATCGTGTGAAACAGATACGCAGATGGGTCAACAGCACAAGGTGTATTCGCTACGGATACATTCACACTTGGCCTCACCAACGGCAGCCCTACTAGTATCCCTGGCCTACTCATTGGCTGCAGCAGCTCCACAAAAGGTGACAGCCTCCGTGCATCGGACGGTGTTCTTGGTCTAGCCTTTAGCGATCAGTCCTTCACTGCAAAAGCCACTAACATCTTCGGAGCCAAATTCTCATACTGCCTCGTTGACCATACTTCCAACAAAAACATCTCCAACTATCTCACCTTCGGTTCTAACCCCACGTCTACCCTCAAACCCCCCGCAAGACGAACCGCTCGGCTTGAACTCAATCTTCTCCCTCCCTTCTACGCCGTCAGCATCGTCGGAATCTCCATCGGAAATACCATGCTCAACATCCCTCCCGTAGTGTGGGAGGTAAGAAAAGGTGGTGGGACCATCTTGGACTCAGGAAGCAGCCTCACGTTCTTGGCTGATGCGGCGTACAAGGCGGTTGTGTCGGGGCTGGAGCGTCACCTTGTCGGCTTGAAAAGAGTCAAACCAGAAGGACTACCAATGGAGTATTGTTTTGATACCAGCAAGTTCGACGATAGCAAGCTGCCGCAGCTGTCGTTTCACTTCAAGGGCGGTGCTCGTTTCGCGCCTTATCGTAAAAGCTACCTAATAGCTACTGCTTCTCCAGGAATCAGGTGTTTAGGGTTTGTGCCGGCCGGAGCTCCGGCTCCTAATGTCATCGGGAATATAATGCAGCAGAAACATTTGTGGGAGTTTGATCTTGCAGCCTCGACCTTGTCTTTCTCTCCTTCTACCTGCCTTTAGATATATTTATCTTGGCGTTTTATTACTTGACAATATTAAAAAATTGTTAGTGAAAGATCAAATAATGTTCACAAAACTGGTTAAGGCATTTTCACTTTAAGATCATTTTCGTTCTTTCTAAATGAATTGGAGTTTCACTCATTTATCCTTTTGAAAAAGAATATTGTAAATATATTTTATTATTAATACTTTTTATTAGCTCTAATAATGTGTTGCACAAAAAAAGTTCTAATAATGTTTGTTATTTTATAATTTTACAAATTTTATCCAAAATAATTATATTTTAACGAACTTTATTATATACATAAATTTAGTCTTTACAAAAATATTAAATTATTTTTAGAAATTTATAATTGTATTATGAAAATATTAATAATTTATTAAAGCATAAAACACAAATACTGAATTAGTTTTGATACAAACAAAACTATATAAAAATTGAAAGATCAATTTATAAATAAAAAGCTCTGCTTGGCTTGACCTTTCCACTCGACTCACTTAGGGTCAGCCTCTCTTGCTCTTGTTCACTCAAGACTGTTTTGTTCAGTCTCTGTTTTTGTTCTCACTCACTCTCTCTCTCTCTCTAAGTGGTGACGTAGAGAATTAAAGGGAATAGTCAATTCCTATTATTCTTTAAAAATTATACTATTTATGGAAAAAATTTCGCTGCATTTGATTCTGTCATTCCTTGAATTTAAAAAAACTATAGAAAAAAAATATTTTTTTATCAAGTGATATGGAACCAAAGGATTAAATATTTATTTTAATTGTTCTTATTCATTCTTTTCCTACTTATTCTTATTCTTATTCTTATTTTAATGGTCATCAGTTAGACTTAGAGCCATTTGTTTTGCATGTTTTGCATTCCTACCTTAATTTTCCAAAAAAATGTTAGACTTGCTAAGAATTGATCACAACTTAAGTAATCTAAACGAATACTGTATTTCTAAATTAATAGCTTTAAAATAAAAAAAGTAATTATAGGACTTAAAAAACTAAAATACATAGAAAACATGGTTTTGACTTTTGACATGCTAGCCTCAAATGTTTTCTTTTTAATTTGCGGAAGATGTTTGAAGCCTTTAAAATAGTTTTTGAATATTGGATAATAACAAAAATATGTTATAAAATAATAATCATAAATAACAAATAAACTCTCGTTGGAAAAAATAGGCTTTTTAATAAGAAACCCAAATAACATGGTGTGTTTTTGTTTTTATTGTAGCTACAAAAATGAGTCTCCCTTTTTTTCAGGAAAACCACATTTTCAAAATCTTGATATATATGGTAATTTCAGAAACTAAAACAAATCTAAAAACTATAACTCAATCAAGGTTTTTTAGATTTATGATTAAAAAAAGAATAGAGAGAGAAAGGCGTGTTGGTCAATGTATATAAATACTCTGTTTTAGAAACGGACAACCCTAAAAGGAGCAAAACAAAAAAAAAAACAGAACAAGAGGACGAAAAAAATGAAGACAACGACAACAATGCTCTTGTGTCTCATCACGATGCTCCTAATAGCCTCCGCACATTCCAAGGAAGAAACGGCTATGCGTCTCGACATGAAGCACCGTGACTCACTCTCACCGAATCCGTCACCTTACCATCGCATCGAAGACATTATGGGCATGGACCAGAAGCGTCACAACGTCATTTCTCAGAAAATAAAAACAACTAAAGGTGGAGTGAAAATGTCGCTGGGATCAGGTTTCGACTACGGAGCGGCCCAGTATTTCTCGGAGATCATGGTTGGAACGCCGGCGAAGAGGTTCAGGGTGGTGGTGGACACAGGGAGCGAGCTGACATGGGTGAATTGTAGGTTCCATGGGCAAGGGCCAGAGAAACTTGAGAATCGTCATGTCTTCAGAGCAGAGAATTCGTCCAGTTTCAGAAAAGTTGGATGCATGACGAAGACTTGTTCGGAAGATTTGGCTAAACTATTCTCCATCGCTATATGCCCTACCCCTAGAACTCCATGCGCATACGATTACAGGTACACGGATAAAGAAACTCTCTTTTAGTGGTTGTGTTTGTATTATCTACGAAAATCTGTTCGGATTTAGTTAGGTTATTTCGGTTTTTAGTTCAGTTCGGGTAATAATTATAAGAACAGGCTAATATCCAATAAATTTTTGGTTTCAATTCGGTTCCGTTTTGTCGATTAGTTTTAGATATTCGAGGGTACAAAAACAGATATTTTTCAGGTTTTTAGATTAAAAAATTGGATAATTCGGATAAATTTTAAATTTTTGGATAAAACTATTTGAGTAATTTGGTTTTAGGGTAATTCGGAAATTTTTAAATACTTTGGATAAAAAATATTTGGGTAATTCGGTTTATAAGTAATATTTTTAGAAAATTTGCTAATTTTAATACTATATATAATTGTTCTCGATTCAGTTCACTCCGGTTTCAGTTTTTGGGTTATAGAAATATAGGAACCGTTCAATCATTTTTGAATATTGTTCGGTTTTGGGTTCGATTTTTTCGGTTCTCGGTTTTTATGCCCATGCCTAAACATGAGGGAGACATAGAGTTAGATGCAAGTGTATGTAAGGAGAAGATGTGAAAATTAAATGTGTCTTGTGCTACTATTCATCACAGTATATAAATGTTACTTATTGTGACTTGGGAGTTAGGTTTGCCTCTTTAGTAATAATCCATCCATGTTTTTTGCATTCTTACTTAGATTTGGTGTAACAGATATGTTGATGGATCATCAGCACAAGGTGTATTCGCTAAGGAGACCTTCACTCTTGGTCTCACCAACGGCAGCGTTACTAGTATCCGTGGCCTCCTCATTGGCTGCAGCAGCAACTCCGAAGGTGGTGCCAGCTTCCGTGAAACAGACGGTATCCTTGGTCTAGCCTTGAGCGATTACTCCTTCACTGCAAAAGCCACTAACATCTTCGGAGGCAAATTCTCATACTGCCTCGTTGACCATACCTCACACAAAAACGTCTCCAACTATCTCATCTTCGGCTCTACCCCCTCGTCTACCACCACCAAAGCCCCCGCAAGACGAACCACTCGGCTTGATCTCAGTATCCTTCCTCCCTTCTACGCCGTCAACATCGTTGGAATCTCCATCGGAGAGGAAATGCTCAACATCCCTCCACAAGTATGGGGCGTAAAGAAAGGTGGTGGGACCATTTTGGACTCAGGAAGCAGCCTCACGTTCTTAGCTGAGGCCGCGTACAAGGCCGTGGTTACAGGGCTACAGCGTCACCTTGTTGGTGTGAAAAGAATCAAACCAGAAGGACTACCAATAGAGTTTTGTTATTATACCACCAAGTTCGACGACAGAAAGCTGCCACAACTAACGTTTCATTTCAAGGGCGGTACTCGTTTCGCTCCTTATCGTAGAAGCTACCTGATAAATGCTGCGCCAGGAATCAGGTGTTTAGGGTTTGTGGAGGCTAAAGGTGAGGCTACTAATGTCATTGGGAATATAATGCAGCAGAATCATTTGTGGGAGTTTGATATTGCGGCCTCAACTTTGTCTTTTTCTCCTTCTACCTGCCTTTAGATTGGTGTTTTATTACTTGACAAAATTAAAATTTTTAGTGAAAAAGTAAATAATGCTATCAAAACTTGTTAGATAGCATTCATTTCCTTAAAATCACTATTGGGCCTTGTAAATAATAGCCTCTTAGTGGGCCGTTGAGAGAGCAGGTTGGGCCCATCACTTCATTAGCTTGGTCTTTACTCGTTACTAAGTTTACCCGCTCTGACAAAGAAGGGCTGCTTCTGTGTTACGGTGTTGAGGAAAGTAGGAATCTGATGCATCGTTGTTTCAGTCTCATGTGCTCTCTTCTCAAAGCATATTTGATGTTTCTTTTTCATTTTTACATTCTCTCAACATTAACAAAACTTGTCGAGTACTCTGTTTTATACCAAAAGTCACATCCTTACTTAAAGACCACATCTTCTATAAAAACATACGATAATGGTAAATATTCAAATAATATCAAGAGTAAATTAGCTAAATATATTAATAAAGGTGGGATATCATTGAATGGAGGGAAAAAAATTGGAGGAATATAGGATATGGAGTGCAAATAGGGAAAAAGTGGTGTATAGAGAGTACAAATTCGCTAATATCAATGATTATATAAACAGAGAGAGTGAAGGAAGGAGGAGCCTTGTCTTTGGAACTTGAGTAAATAATTGAAAGGGTAGAACTGGGAAAGAAGTTATATTTAGGGATGGGGAGAATGACCCAATCCAATGGGCATTGACCAATCCCATCATGGCATCCACTAAAATGATGCAATCATTATTGGTGACAGAGAAGCATCACATGCTTCATCATCATTCTATTTGCTTCTACGAACACCAATCACCATTTTTTTGTTATTGTACTCTTCTTTCAAGTCTCAATACAAATTTTAAAACAATAAAATAAATATCTTGGATAAAAGATCGGATAGAGACGATATTTTGAAAACCCAAGAGGATATTGAATTTTCCCATGCACATTAGTCTTTTTTTGTGGCTAAGAATGCACATTAGTCTTAAGTTATTATAAGATAAGTTAAACTCAAATGAAAATCAATTACTAATTCAATTTGTCACACCACACATACATCAAAAACCCTTATACATGTGATTATAATAAAAACCTCACACAAAAGAAAAAAAAAACACAAACTACACCAGCTACCCCAGCTGGTTTATCTTACATGGCAAATTAAAATCACACAATCCATTTCCTCCTACACCTACATTTGTTGTACACAAATCACCCGAAAGTTGAAAAACACACTTTCAATTAAGTAAATAAATAAGAAATGAGTTCTTTTAGGGATTGGTACTGACGAGAGTGCAAGGAATGTGACGGTAACAAGTGAGCAAGTGGTCATTGGTTAGACCAGCGGCTTGCATGAAGGAGTGAACCACAGTGGGACCCACGTACCTGAAGCCTCGACGCACCATGTCTTTGCTTATGCTCTCCGACTTGGATGTCTTGACCGGAATCTTGTGGCCAAACTTGTAGTTCGTGGAGATGGGTTTGTGGTTCACAAAACCCCAAATGTACTTCTCTAGCGACTCGAAGTTTTTCTTGATCTCTAGGATCTTTGTTGCGTTCTCCACAATGCCTCTCACTTTGCTCATCTCTATCTTGTATTCGGTGCTTATTTCATTCATCTCTTTCTCGCTAATCTTTGCAACCGCTTCCGCTTCAAACTCCATAAACGCTTTCCTGAAGTCATGGCGTTTTCTCAAGGTTGAAGTCCAATCGGAGCCTACTTGTGCGCCACTTAGGGTTAGCAGTTCGAACAACGTCCTGAAATAGAGATAATTAGTTTATTATTTGGATAAAATGAAAATGTGTTGTTTATATATAGTAAGATATAAAAAACTAAGGAGCAAAAGAAAGCTAATCACTTTTAGTTCCAAATATATAAGGGGATATAGATTTAAGATTAGCAGGTTACCAAATCATTTAGGATTCTATCCTAATTTCCAAGATTTTAATACAC
This sequence comes from Brassica napus, assembly GCF_020379485.1. Classification (NCBI taxonomy): domain Eukaryota; kingdom Viridiplantae; phylum Streptophyta; class Magnoliopsida; order Brassicales; family Brassicaceae; genus Brassica; species Brassica napus. Next base: position 24,878,999 of record NC_063438.1, on the reverse strand, counting down.
TCAATAAACTAAATTTTGTTGCAATTATGAAAAATAAAAGTGATAGTATTAAAATTGTAAGAAAAAAATTATGTAACGCACTTGTCATCATGGACAGGGACTCCCCATTCTTCATCATGGTAGGCAACGTAAATAGGATCAGAATTTTGAAGAGAGACTAATACACCAAGTAAAAGAAAATGGAAAGGCTAATATACCAGAAGTAGGGGTGATGAAGCTGCACCTCTGAGGATGAGGATGAGGGCTAGGGTGAACAAGAGGGACAACTTTGGAGGAGGTGAAATTAGTTAGGGTTGATTTAGATCTACCGTAATGAGCAATCTTCAGCTTCCTTAGGGCTTGTTGTGCAGCCACTTGCTCCCTCCTCACGGCGGCTATACTCCCAGGAGCCTCCGTTATGAGCCAAGAAGAATAGCTTTCTCCTTCTTTAAAACTCTTTGATTTCTTGCGCTCCAAGGTTCCTTTCACTTTAGCTGAACCACCATTGCTCATCACACTGTCCCTCTTGAGAGACTCGGAACGGCCTATAAGGCGATTGCAACTACTTGACTGCAACGTTTCACTTTTGGCCAAACCCATTGTCTCCATTCTGCTCATATTTTCTATGTATCAACTCTTAAGACTTAAGTTATATAAAGAAAGTTATATATGATGTGGAAGAAATAAACTGTATGTTTAGTAAGACGAGAGAAGGGCTGAGTTGCTTATGATAAAATGGAGAAGAGAAGTGGTTGCGTACGTATATATATTACAATGGAGATAGAGAGTTGAAAAGTGTTGTAACTAATGATAATTACATTCTTACAGAGTGTAACATTATTCTAAAACTAAAACCGTGTGGGATATTAAATTATCAAATAACAACAAGCAACAACAAAAGAACAGGAATATGAAAAAAAAATTAGAGGCAGTGGCATGTGCAGAATTTGATGCAATGATGCCATCAAATCACATCCCATGTGACCTTTATTTATGTCTTCCTCAAACTATTTGTGTTTACTTTTCTTTTGGTACTTCAATATTCTTTCCTGTATTATTTTCGGCTTCTATCCTTTATTCATTTTTTGTATCACATTCACATGCACAAAACCATATCTATAGCGTTACTATTCACGCAACTTATTTTTTTGAAGAATAGAAATCACGCAACTTAAATTATCTATTATCAACTTCCCATCTTGAATTTTATTTATGTTTTTTATTTATATTAATTAGTTTACAGAGACAATACAACTCTTTAATGGAAAGTTTGTTTTTCAATTGTTTGTCACCGGATCAATTCTATATATTCATGTGCAATTTTGTATGCATATTGCAGCTTAAACATTTTGCAGAAAAGGAATGGAAATTAGGAAATTTTTTTTTTTGCCAAAAGGTTGAATTTCATATAAAATGATGCTGGTTTGTAAAATATTACAAATTAAAAAGATCATACTAGGAAATTAGGAATTTCAAAAGGACTGTTTAGGATGGATGAGATAAGATAAGAGAGTAAGAGACAGACCATGTGGTTTCACATATCCTATTTCTAAATATCTTATTTTTATCAGTTTTATAATATTAAACACTACCTAATACTCTAATACATATCTTTATTCTCCATCTTCTGTGCCTCGGTGTGGTCTTCCCGTTGCTCCCAAGTCCTTTTTAAATTCATGATATGTTTGCTTCCTCCGTTATGTCCATTCCAATCAAATATCTATTATGCAGAATAATTATACGTTGAATGCCATCTTGTGAATCATTCTTCAGAATAACACAATTGACTTTCTCAACGCTTATGCTAGTTCATGTACAACTAATCAACTATAAGCCTACAAACAAATTAGAAGAATGTGGTTACAGGTGAGAGAAAATGTGACGATGTTGCACGTTGCCTCTTTGCCTTCGCGCTTCGCACGAAGTTTCATCAGCACTTTGCATAATTATTTCCACACGATCAACATCATTGGGGAATACGTATAATTGAATCTTGAAGAACAGAAAAATAAACGTACGTATATATGAATCATAGGAATGTTTTGACCAAAAAAAATAAAAAATCAATCATATGAATGCAATATATAATTGAGTCTATTAGGTCACACTGTTTAGTGGTATGGATTTGGCACTTTTCTTCCCCATGTACAACCTTAGAGCCCTACTAATCCGGCCCATCATTATATGGGCCTTTATGTAAATAGATAAAATTGGAGTTAACAAGCCCAACTTTATGTAATAGAAAGCAATAACGTATACGAAAATAGTGAGAAAATGACAAACTGATTTTGGTAAAATCTCTTTCAGCTTTCAAAACTAGTGACAACAACAAGTGGAACTTATTCGTACAAATTATATACATTTTAGAAAATTAAAAAAAAATTGTAAAGTAAAACTAAAAGGTCCAGCCAAGATCATCCATGGGATTGAAATCCATAGACATTGCTGAAGAAAACATGGAGCCAAAATCAGGATCAAATGTAGAAGAAGAAGGCGTATTAAACAAAATGTCCATGTTGAGATCATCATCTTCAACACCCATCACTGCCTTTTCACTTGAAAACATGGGAGCTTCTTCGTGGATTGGTGCCATTCCATCAACATTTGACCAGTTAGGAATCATATTTTCATCATTTAAAAGACTTGACATGGTATGGTCGATAGGGATCACGGTTTGGGAGGGGATTGTAGTCTGGTTAGGAGATTTAACTTTGTTTGGTTTATTGGAAGAGTAAGGATTGACGTTTGTGATTGAGAAAGTTGTGGTTGATTGATCAAAAGTAGGGTTTGTCATGATGGACTTCGTCTTGCTTGGCTTAGGTGTATTATTACTAGAAGAAGAAGCAGATCTTTTGTGTGAAGGCATGAGGTTATGAGTGGAAGGATCTAAGCCTTGAGAAAGAAGCTTCTTCTTAATGCATGAGTTCCAAAAGTTCTTCACTTCATTATCAGTGCGTCCTGGTAAGTGCTTAGCAATTTGAGCCCATTTGTTACCAAGAATACGATGAACATCAATGATAGTCTGCTCTTCCTCCGCGGTAAAGGATCCTCTCTTCAGATCAGGCCTCAAGTAGTTTATCCACCTTAATCTACAACTCTTCCCACATCTCTGTAATCCTATATACACACACATATAATATATATAAATCATACGTCGAAAATGTAAATGGACCAACATTAATATATAAATAACATGTATCGATATGTTTAATTGTCAATTAGTTTTGGGTTGGAAACTCGCGTGATTCCTATATATATGTAGTCAAAGAGTTAGAGAGAGATGTAAAACCGGCAAGCTTGGGAACAGAACTCCAACTAGGATGACCATGAGTGGTGATATAACGAAGAAGCTTGGCGTCTTCCTCTGGAGACCAAAGCCCTCTCTTCACTTTGTGCTTCCCACAACATCGATGTCCCATTTCATCTCTTTTCATTTCCCACTTCTCACTCATCTTCCTAATTTATATATGCAACATACAAGCTAAGACTCTTGGTGTTAATAAACCACCAGGGTCACTATTTAATTAATTTTCCCTGGGCAGTTTTATTTTCTTTTTCGGATAATTAATCTAATATGATTAACCAAACTTGTGTTGTTTCTCTTTTTCTCTGCGTGTCTTCAAATGAAAGCCTGTTTTAGAGACATTAGCAGTTCACGTCACTTTCCTTGACAAGGAAAAAAAATCCATTCATGTATCTATTTAACTTGTTTTCTGATTAATGATTGTCATACATTGCATGCATGGTTCCTGTAATTATCAATGTAGTTTAATGGAATGGTTTAATACTATATGTTCTTTATAAGACGCTAACTTGCTAAATTATACAGAGTTTTAAGTTTTGATTAGTAACTAGACTTCAACATACATGGCCTGAGTCATTGACTCATTGGTAAGAAGAATAGTAGATATATTATCTTTGGATCATTACTTAATATAGAATGACCCATTGGATTTTAGATTAGTTGTGCACATGATCACGCACCTTTGTAAACTAAAATTCAATACGCATAAACGCAGTATGATATGGCAAATGAAGTAGACTAGTAAAACCAAATAGAAATAAAAAAATGCAGCAGAGTATCATTAACTCTACAAACAATCAACAAGAGTATTAAGATCATCAAATATGTACCTTTAATATATTATTAATTTATTTTCTTCTTTTTTCAAACGAATTTATTAAAAGGCTACTAGAACTCGATCTTCCACCGCCAATGGATCAAGCTTTCTTTGCGGTGATAAATCTTTAGAACCCGTGTTTAAATTTTGACCTAAACTGATATGAACAAAAAGATTATAGGCTTCCCACATGATCGTTATCAACTTATCATGTGAAAGGGTTTTTGCAAATGCGTTACTTTTGGTAGTTTGAATATTGGAATCCATGACTAGTATACGTACTATCTATCAGTAAATACGTTTCATTTACTAACATAATAGTTAAACTAAGAGGTAAAGTAAGGAGCACGATTGCAATATTTTCCGACCTAATCGCAACTACTAGAAAATTGGAGCATGAGAGGAATTAGAACAATCCTTGGAGCTTCCAAATAACACTTCCGCTCAAGTAAGCCACGTACGGTCAAGCTTAATATATGTCTTTAACGCAATCGTTTGTTTGAATCCGTCAAGTTAACTGTAATAATAAACTAATCAATATATGGGTGTCGAAAAGCGGTTAATTAACATAATATATAGTACTAATCCATCGCTGTTAATTACCATATCATGTAAAATCTTCGTATTGATGAAGCTACATATATTTAACTATACCACATTTGTTTTGGTTTTCCATTATACTATAAAGTAGTACTTATCTGGCAGCCTTTCTTTCTTTTAGTTAAATATTTTTTATTTATTGATAAACCCTAATCAAGAGTAAACTGATGGAATAGACCACTTGGTAATCTTTAAATTTTCTATTAAAAAAAACTAAAAAAAAAATAGAGGTAATTGTTGGGCAATTCTGGTATCAATTTGACAACATGAAGTTAGAATGATGTAATACAATTCATTTTGCTAATAAATAACTGGGTAATCATGATTCATGAGTCTGTTTTCTCCAAGACACGTACGTCATTTGATTGTAGGAGTAGTGACTAAGAAGATCTCTGTCTATACCGACTGGTCGTAGCGTTAAATTTGTCTTGGTTTAACATTTTTTCTTAATTAATCATTTCCAAATGTTTAGCTTGACGTACAAGCTTTTATTAACACGAAACATTGTCAACATAACAACACTGTCTTCTGGATCATTTGTTGTGTTAACTACTTTTGTGAATTATTTTGTGTTGAGTAGTTTTTTTTGTAAATTTTAATAAGAACCTGAAGGATAAAACGAGACCTAACTATACAATAACGTTAACTTTATTGATGGACTGAGAAACTTTCAACGCGTTAGGACTGAGAAACTTTCAACGCCTTAGGGCTGCCATGGACTGAGAAACGTTAACTATACAATAACCTAACTCTACAATAAGCTCGATTATCTCTCCCGTCTTCAACGCGTTAGGCCTGCAGCGGTCTCCTTTTTGTCGACGTGGTAATGTGGTATCTTCTTTTTTTTTTTAGTAGGTAGTGCTAGCTAGCTTCTAGCCATTTTTTGTAATGCGGTTCCTTGATGGACTGAAAAACTTTGTACTATAATCCTGCTTGGATGTATTAGTTATGAATGTAATGTTTAAGAAAAAAATAACGTTAACTTTATGTTTTGAAAAAGAAAAGAAACAACGAATAATAACAGAGAATTGAAAGCTGGTGAAGTGTGAGAGCAAACAAATAACACATTTACTCCATCGTTGAATCTTATCTCTAAGTTATGTAATAAGTCTCCCTCCTTGGAGAATTGGAGAAGATTAATAAAACATCCTTTTTTGACCGTTTCATATCCGCGAGACTTCCATTGACTCGTCAACCGACAGACTTTGAGTGTTAAGACTATAACTTTGCCTAGTTGCCTTGATCAGACTCTTGTTTGTCTCAAGATCCTCAAATATATTGACCCTTTTAATGTGGCCCATCTAAGGTTATCACTTCAAAATTCAATACATTGGGTTTTTGATCTTTTGGCCCACATTTCATCAGATTGTGAGGGGATAGATATATTATTGAGTGATGAAAAGTTAAAGTGGTGTTGGGTGGTGATTTTATGACTACAAGTTACAACAGTGACTAGAAAGACAAAATCTTTAAAATTTCAGTGTGCAAGTAACACACATATATATAATAAACACACAAGAATTGAGAAATACATGGGGCATCCCACTTCACCATCTATTGCACATCATCACATCTATTAGAGTGGATAACGAAGATCTACTTCATTGTTTGGCAGAATTATTACATGTGAGTTTGTGCATTTATGCACATTAGAATACTAGAGTAGGAAGAGTCAAATAACTAGACCAACATATGTATTCTCTAACCGAGACAAACCGTACGGTTCTTGGTGATAGAGCTCCGAGAATCTTGGAGAGAGAAGTTGAGACTGATATCAGAAAGATTCAATGTAGAATCCATGGAGGAAGACGAGGGAAAATGATCCTCGAACCATGGAATTGGGAGGGGTGATGTGTTGTTGAAAAAGAGAGTAGAGTAGTCTTTGGTGAGACTTGCTTCTTGTGTTTCACATGCTTTCTCCAACATGCTCTCCATGTATTTCCCTTGTGCTTCTATCCTTTGATTCACCTGTCTTTCTACTTCTACCTCTTCCTCTATTCTTCTTTTCACTTCCATTTGCATCCTTCATCACCAATTCATCATTTATAATTTACCATTTAATCATATACTATAATAAAAAATTTAATTAAGTTTTAAGTATATTTGAATCAATAGTTAGGAATGGGAAGTGGAAAGCACATACTCGTTCATATTGCGACCAATGATGTTAGGAGTACTGAATACAACATTCCTTTGAAGATCCAACATGGAAGCTGCATGTGTAATCGATCGATGTCGATTAACAACTAGATAAGGCATTCATTGTCACAAATTAACCAATATATGGAGTGATTTTGATTAATTAAGAAGGCTGATGAATTATGCGCACCTCTATTAGTATCCCTAATATTAGTGGAGTGACCATGACTATGTTCCTTGTGAGGCTGCTTTCCAAGTCTGAACTTCTGTAAACACATATACATATAAAGTTATAGTTACCGGTATGTTATACTTTTAATTCTAATTTCTAAGTATACATGCAAAACTAACTAATTAAGAAGGAACACAAGAACAGTAAAGTAGGAAGAATGATGTATGAAGCAAGACAGAGACCTGGAGATGGCTCTTGAGATGGTAAAGTGTAAGACCCTTCACAGCCATCACTCTCATAATCGTCTTTGGTGTAGCTTCTGTTGATATAATATCACAATTATAGTTAATGTTTACTATTAGTGTAAATAATCACCAACCACATACTATACTACATACATACATACATATGAGTACAAATGAATGAAGCAATAAAAGAAATGATAATGATGATGAAAACGTACTGTCAGGGCCTCCAAGGTGAGTGACGGCGTCAACGAAACGTTCATGAAGCTCAGCGGTCCAGCGGAGTCGAGGTTTAGGGTCGGTGGTGAGAACGAGACCTGATGGTGACTCGGCTCTCCTCTCCTCCCTCGACTGCATCATGATTAACAAATGCCGATAGGTGATGCAATATTCAACACAAGCGAATATTAAGTATTTATGAAAGATGAAAAAATAGAAACACACAACGTCTTGCAAACTATAAAGTTAAATTATGGACTGACATTGACACATGTAACCTTTAGATAAATATTTAAAGGTAGGGATGTATATCTATAGACTATATGTACAAATGCAATATGGTTTACGCTTTGAAGTTGTAAACCATGCAGGCGATTTTACATCTACACATGTCTATTGTCTAAGTACCGTTGAATCCAAATTATAGCATGTCCCAGTCCTTTTATTGTTGATTTTTAACGCATCTGCCTTATACATTCATACGATAAAAATTTGCTTAGTACCATCAAATCCAAATGTCTAAGTCGTCATATTTTGATGTATTGACGCATACAGCCTTACACCTTCATTCGATAATATATTGCTTTTAGATATATGCAATGCACATGCGTGTGGGAGTAAAGAGCGCATAAGCATCTTGTTTGTTTAAAAAAATTGTTTTAATCTCGATGAGAGGATTCGTGTGCGGTGTGCTTTGAATAAAGATGACAAGTGGAATAAAGCTGATGTTTAACTTTGATCTCAACAATTAAGTTATGTGTGCAAATACGAATCATTCAGGTTGGAAAAAAAAATAAAAAAATATTTATTTTGTTTGCTTAGTTTTCAAGCGGCCTCTTGTCTCCTTTATTTGATAGGAATCTTCTTGTATGTATAAGATGAATCTATTCCCTTTCATATCACACAAACCACTAATGACTCAAACACAACTCAACCAAAAATGTAGACTTCACTCTCGTTATTGAGCAATACAAACATTAGACCCAAGAAGAAACGTGATTAAGCCCATTTAAAAAATCTTCAAGCCCAATCCAATAAACGTAATGCCCAATTGAGTTAGGCCCCCTTTCGTTAATTTTTTTCTTGTGGTGTGCCTAACATGACAATTGCAATTCATAATTTTGTCATTTTTCCTACCCACTCTACTTTCTATTGCTTATTCTATTTCTACTCATCAATCACCAAAGAATCTTAGCAATAGATCAAAAAAAAAAAAAAGATCATATACTTTTTTTTTTTACTTTTTTTCTGATTTATGTTGTCTGAACAGTGAACACAATCAAATAATTGGCTATAACATGTGATAGATCAAACTTAGGAAGTTAATTCGTGAACCAAACAAAGTAAGAGGACTATTATATAAATCCAGTTAAATTTAAAAAAGGAACAAACAAACAAAAAAAAGGAGCGACTTTGACCAAATCAGCCATGGGAGAGGGAGGAGAGGAGGATCTACGAAACTTCGATTTGGGGGTTTTCTTTTCTTCTAGATCGTACCTTAATTCGTCTTAAAGCCGTCGCCTTTGACGACGACCAAGCTTCCTTCATCTTCCTACTCCCTTTCTCTATTTCCTCCTTCCTCCCACGCACAATCCCTCCCACTTTTCCCTCAGCCATGCCTTCCAATACGGCGTCGTCTAGCTCCGCCCCTGCCGGATCTTCAAAATCCAAGCGACCCAAGTGTAAATCTCTCTTCTTTTTGATCCTCGTTGACTCTAATTTTCAGCTTCTTGCGTAGAAAAAAGTTAGAGTCTTTAGCCATGTTTATGAATTGAATCAAGCTCTCGTTGATGTTTGGTTTTGGCAGATTCGAAATTTACACAACAGGAGCTTCCTGCTTGCAAACCAATTCTCACGCCTGGTTGGGTATATAGCTTCTTTCTATTCTTCGAGAAACATTTTAAAAAAGTTTCCTTTTTTTTTTAATTATTTAAATTTTGCAGGTGATTCTGACGTTTTTAGTCATTAGTGTTATCTTCATCCCCCTTGGAGTTGTCTCTCTTTTCGCTTCCCAGGATGTAAGTGAGGATGAAGATCCTACTAATCGTTTTTTTTTTTATCCACCTTAACCAAATGTTTCGTCTCTTTATGTGATAATAATAGGTTGTTGAGATCGTTGATCGGTATGATAATGACTGCGTCCCGACGCCTGCTAGGACTAACAAGGTTGCTTATATTCAAGGAGGTTCAGACAAATCTTGTAACCGGACACTAGTGGTGAGTTTTCCCTACGCAACAAGAGAACAACACTGTTAGCCACTGAATGTCTTTTGTTTACTTGGGTGGGTATCTTCAGGTTCCTAAGAAGATGAAGCAGCCTATCTACGTTTATTACCAGCTTGAGAACTTCTACCAGAATCACCGCAGGTATTCTATGGGGGTTACTATAGTGCTTGACATTGAGTATGTGACTTTGATTCCTTAAATCCTTTTGTTTCTTGCATATTACAGGTATGTGAAAAGCAGAAGTGATTCTCAGTTGAGGAGTGTGAAAGATGAGAATCAAATAGATGCGTGCAAGCCTGAGGATGATGTTAATGGGCGGCCTATTGTGCCATGTGGTTTAATTGCTTGGAGTCTCTTTAATGACACATACGCTTTATCAAAAAACAACCAGCCTTTAACTGTAAACAAGAGAGGGATTGCTTGGAAGAGTGACAGGGAACACAAGTTTGGCAAAAATGTATTCCCCAAGAACTTTCAGGAGGGCAATATCACCGGTGGTGGCAGGCTAGATGCAAATAAATCGGTAAGGCCTTTAATGCTTTGGTAGAGTCTCAAAACTTGACTTTGAATCTCTACCTCTCTCTGTGTCTCTTATGGTGTTTCAGCTGAGTGAGCAAGAGGATCTGATTGTGTGGATGAGAACTGCAGCTTTGCCAACGTTTAGAAAACTATACGGGAAGATAGAGAGTGACCTGGAGAAAGGTGATACCATACACGTGACTCTGTTAAACAACTACAACACGTACAGTTTCGATGGGAAGAAGAAGCTTGTTCTGTCAACAACTAGTTGGCTCGGTGGGAAGAATGACTTCCTCGGCATTGCTTACCTCACAGTTGGAGGAATCTGTTTCTTCTTGGCACTTGTGTTTACCATCATGTATCTTGTGAAACCAAGGTACATACATATGATTCTTTATCCTTGTTGGCTATTATAACAGCAAAGCGTAGATAGATTTTGATTTGGTGTTGGTGTTTTTTGGCAGGCGTCTTGGAGATCCTACTTACTTGTCATGGAACAGAGTTCCCGGTGGTGGTCGGTAAACAAAAGACTCTTTAAATGATCTGTGTATGTAAATCTCTTTATCCATGATTGTAATATTTAGCTAAAACTGCGAGTGATAGTTTGTATTTATAGATGTGTAAGTGCTATGATGATGTTACAGTTGAAAGATGCCCACCATGATTGATGCTTCCTATCATTTTCATTTACCTTTTCTCCTTTTTCTCTTCCTCCATCCATATAACGAATAAAGCACTTAGCTAGCCTCTCACTCTCTGCCTTTAACTAATGTTTGTCTATCGAAAAGCAAGCCATTGAGTTCAAAACAGAATAGTATTGATTCCAAGATTACAGATTTGAGAGAAAGAAAAAAGAGCAGCATTGTGTGCTTGTTTGCTTGCTAGTATCTGTGGACACAATGTATCACGCCCAAATGGCTAAGAGAGACATTGAAGCAGCCCCGAGGAGGAGGGAGAGGAAAGCAGCCAAGTGAAGCCAGAGATTAGATTGCAATCTTGGGTTAACAAAGTCAGGAGCAAGAAGATCAACGAGTGACATGTAAATGAGTATCCCAGCTGATGCAGCGTTCAGCATTCCTTCCACCATGATTGCCTCTTTGCTCTCTCTCCCGTAGCCTAAACCACTCGACATCCCCATACCTATCCCTATCCCCAGAGGCGCCGTCACTGAGAAAAATGCCGCCATTATCACTGTTGATTTGGACTGTAACTCCGCCTATACAATCATAACACTGTCAGAAGTTTTCGAATCAAAACCAATTGGAAGTAAGTGGATTTGATGCTTACGAGAGAGATGCAGCCACCGAGGCCAAGACCTTCGAAGAACTGATGGAAAGAAAGTGCAGCCATGAGCGGCTTTATAGTGTCAATACTCTGTGAAGCTCCAAGAGATATCCCTATTATAACCGAATGCACTACTATCCCAATCTCAAGAACCTGAGAAACAATCCGTCTCCTGATCAACTCCGTCGACCCATGCGAGTGTCCATGACTCGCATGAGTATGGACATGAACGTGACCCGCATGCTCTTCATCCTCAACCACGCTCACTTGCTTGTTCCCCATACTATGCTGCCTCTTGTAATACGCCGTCGCGAACGTATCGATCATAAGCGTCCCCATCGCTGACAGCATCGCGACAAAGCCAGCAAACGGGAACTTGCCAGCTGCAGTGGTCTCAAGACAAGGCGAGCTTAGTCTCTCGAACGCGTCTGGTAGTATATGGACGAACCCTGTACATAGGATCACTCCTGCGGCGAAGGCTTTCACCAAGAAGAAGATATCATTCTCCGGCTGTAACGCCGGGATCTTTTTTCCTATCAACGGTAGACTCACGCCGACTCCTCCTGCTACAAGAAGCAAAGCGATAGAACCGAGCTTCAGCGTTGTTGCTCTCTCTGCTTCCTCTTGTGACACAACGTCGTGTTCATCGTGACTTGTACAATCACTAGACGCGCAACAAACATGCATACATATCACTAGTATTACATAAACTCTTAACATGTTTGTGGAGAAACAGAAACTGTATTCAGACATGGGTTTAGTTTAGATATTTTCTGGTTCTTGTGTTGTGTAAGAAAGTAAAGTGTGGAGTGTTATGGAGAAGTAGGGGAAGCTTTTTATAATGAGAAAGCGAGAGAACCTTTAACTTTATTAGCGAGTGGTCTGTAAATGATAATAGCAGAATATAAACTTACGTAGAGTTGACCACTATACATTACATACTAACTTCGTTGTCACGCACAAAAAAAAACTCTTAGTACTCTGAATTATTGTATAACTTTAACTTATTAACAAAGACTAATCATATAAATGGAACGAACAAAAGAAAGTATTGCTCTTTTGGTATTTTAAGCTTTTGTTATTTATGGGACAAGACGACTGAAGAATTTTTCATTGGTTAGTACAAGAAGTTCCTTAAGCATCTTAGGTTGTAGTTTATGGATGGTTGATATTAGACGCCCTTTCGATATCTTCTAATCATTATCTGTTTATATGTTCTTGATATACAATAATAAAACTACAGTGACAATTCAAAGATATATATACTAAGAAAGAGGCATGGTTATTGAGTTTGGAGTTTGATTGACCTAACATAACTAGCATACTGTTTTCTTCTACGTTTGGTCTTAAAGGAGATACGTTGTGAATTATTTCTAACCCTTGTAATTGCTAGTCAAGTGTCATGATCATGGTGACTACATCTCTTTTCACTACTTTATCAAAAGCAAAAAGAAAAATGTATACAAATTGTACTTTTTAACCAGAAAGTAAAATGTGAAGACAGAATGTCGTCATGGTAGTATGTGAGCCGTGAGAAGAGTGATTTTTATTTGATTTTTCCATTTACTTTTGGCTTCAAAATGTTACGATGGTATCATCGTCCTCACAAGGTGGTATTGGTGGGTAGTGTTGGGCCAATGAAGCCACGTGTTTCGGATTTTGATTTCACTGTCACCATTACGTTGAGTGCGATGGTTACCTGAACCTAATGTTGGCTACATTTTTCTTGTCAGCAGCTGCAATTTCAATAATTGAAGAGTCTTCCATCTTGGGATGTAGTCATGAGAAAAAATAATATGACTATAATTAGCTTCCAAGCTAACAAATGTACATTCGTAGAATAGAGTTTATAATACAAAAGGAACTCCATCTCCATGCATGCATTCTTGGCAAATCATCATGAACTTCTCAAACTGTAGTGACAGATAAGACCATTCTTGTACATTTCATTGTTCAAATCAAAGTTTGAAGCTCCTAATGAAGCAATGTCATTACCTGTGAGTATAAGGCCTAAAATATCCATATTTTCAGATGATTATCAACTGAATGACGATCCATCCATAACAACATGTGGTATTTTATGATTCATCAAACCTGCATGACAAATCACTCACATGCATCTACATGTGCATTGTCCATTATTTATATCACGGATATATTGTTCATATTGTTTTACATAAGATACGAAATGTGTACTTTAATTTGAAATTATTACTAGCTTTAAGCTGCATTTTACGGATGAAATTTATATAAAATATTCACCGTCTTTGGGTCAGAAATCTACACTTTTATATATGAATTCTTCTACTAAATCAGAATTTCATAGACTGTTTTTTTTTTGTCAACTCATACACTGTATTTATTATTGAGAAATAATGTTTTTATTTATTATTTATTAGGTATTCTGGTTTTATTTATATTTTTAGACTTTTTTATTTTCTATCTACTGGATATTATTTTTTAAAAAATATAATTACATTTTATATAGTTATGACATGTTTATCATAACTATGTAAAATGTAATTAAGCTGTATACTATTAAGTTGGATCAAATAACATCCATTCATATTCAATAAAATCTTTAATTTTTAGACTAATATAAAAAATGAATAATCTAATAGTATAACAAAATTATTAAATTTATTACTCTTTTAAATAAATAGTGTTGAATGTTTTTTAGCTTTACGATGTAAAATATGACAAACATTCTTCATATTTTATGATAATAATCTGTTTATAGATATTAAAATTTAGTTAAAATTATGTATTTATATGAAATAGATTTAGATGATAAAAGAAAATTTTACTAGCAAAAAGCCAAAAACATTGAAAATGTACCGGTTACAAAAATACCGAAATACAAGTCTTCCGGTTTAATACCGAGATACAATTCTTCCGGTCCAGTACCAAGATATTTTACTATATACCGATTTTCGAGATATTTTACTATGTACCGGTTTGATCAAACCGAGTCTTTGCAAATGGAAAAAAAAAATCTCCAGAGTATATAAAAAAAAGCATTGAAGAAGAGAGAGAGAGGCGGACAAGAAGAGGAAAGTGAGAAAGCTTAAAGCAATCGTCGTGAGAGACTCTCGAGTCTTCCCTGAGTCACTTCCCTCTCTTCGTTCGATTAGGGTTTTTGTGTCACCTTGCAGATTCTTCATCACACAATGGTACGGCGCTTTCTCCTTTCTTCCTTCAGCTCTTGATTCTTCGGATCCACTTAATCTTTGTATCTGACGCTGTAAAGCTTTTGTCTTTTGATAATTCAATTCCAAAGTAGAATCGAAAGTCCCTTTCTTTTGGTTTATCGATCATCTTTTGTGTGTAATTTTGATTAAATCATATGATCTTGTGCCAGCATAAGTTGAGTAGAAGCAACCGGGATAAACTTCAGCAGTTCGTGGCTATCACTGGAGCTAGGTAACTGGATCTATCTTTACCTTATCGCTAGTTTACTGTAGATTCGATGTTTTGTAATCAAGGGCTAGAAACAGTGTTTAGTACTGTAGCGGCATCATTCTTGGGTTTTTTTTTTTACCATAAATCTTGAAACGTTTGGTTTGGTGACTTTGTTTAATGATGTGGGCAGTGATAAGAATGCTCTTCAGGCTCTCAAAGCCAGCGATTGGCAGCTGGAAGCAGCTTTTGATATGTTTTACAGCCAGCCCCAGCCAAGAAGCAATGGTGATATGAGACGCTTGGAGGAGCTCTACAATAGATATAAAGGCGAGCGGCCTTCTTTCTCTTGAGTTGATTAAAAAGCCTATGTTTTGATATCTATCATTTGTGTACTTTTATGGTTTAAAAGTTTCATGTTACATTCTGCAGACCCATATTCTGATATGATTCTGGCCGAAGGTATCTCGGTTCTGTGTAGTGATCTTCAGGTATTTTTTATCTCCTTGAATAGTCCTAAGAATGATGTGGTTTATTATGCTTAGCATTAATAACAACTGACGTGGTTTTTCTCTCCAGGTGGAACCCCAAGACATTGTCACGGTATGTCTATCCTTTTCATACGACTTGCTTGTGTTCCTATGTTTCTTGCGTTGGTCTCTGACTACCAAAAAACTACCTAGTATTAGTTAATAAGTACTGACTTGAAAAGCTATGATTGACAAAAATTGAGATCCCTGGAGGGACAGATTAAAATAGGTTTTTAAGCTCATTGGTTTCTTTCACTGGTTCTGCCTTTTCTTGTTCATCTTCTGACCATTTAGTTAAATGTGTACTTACTTCTGTTTCAGTTGGTTCTTTCGTGGCATATGAATGCTGCCACAGCGTGTGAATTTTCCAAGGAAGAATTTTTTGGTGGATTACAGGCATTAGGGTGAGTGAACTCTAGTCCTAATGATGTTAACGTTGTGGCCTGTTCTAGTATCTTTTGGTTCGGAGTTTAACTTTGACCCAATTTTGTGATGGCAGCGTAGATTCCATTGGGAAGTTGCAAGAAAAGCTGTCATTTATGCGTTCTGAGCTTAAAGATGAACGTAAGAAGCAAACTGAAATATCCATTCGTTATCCTGTTTTATGATTTGTGTTTATCGAATGTTCCATGTTGGCTGAAATGTTCATCTTGTGCGTTTATGTTTGTTCAGAAAAGTTCCATGAAATATACAACTTTGCTTTTGGGTGGGCGAAAGAGAAGGTAAACAAAGCTTGTTCTGAAGTAGTAGCCATCGCGAGGTGTTCTCTCTTTGTTAGTGACAATCTTCATTTGTAAAACTGTTTCAGGGACAGAAGTCTCTTGCTTTAGATACAGCTATTGGTATGTGGCAGCTGCTTTTTGCAGAAAGAGAGTGGCCATTAGTAAACCACTGGTGTGATTTCTTGCAGGTAAACAAACACTCGTGAGTTTAGTATTTCATCAAAAGGCATGTTCTTATTGCTTCTGATACAATTTTGCTTCCCTAAATCAGGATCGTCACAACAAGGCCATATCTAAAGACACATGGGCACAGCTCCTGGAGTTTGCAAGGGTAATAGAAAAACACTAGATATAATTGTGTCATTGAGCTTACATATTGATTGCAAGTTGCAACTAGGGCTTAGCGTTGATATATGGATTGAGACAGTAGTTTGTTTTGCAGACGGTGGACCCGGCGCTTTCGAACTACGATGCAGAAGGAGCATGGCCTTACCTCATCGATGAGTTCGTTGAGTACCTGTATGACAAGAGCGTTGTTGAGAAGTAACATGCCAATTGGGAGAAGTACTCAGCTCTATTTTTACAGTGGTCCTTGCTCATTATTTATGAATAGACTTGTGTGTTCTTGTCCGAATCTTCATCTTCTTATTTTGATGATCAAATAACTAAGATGTTCCAACTTTCAGACTAATCCAGTTTCTATCTTCTATTACCAATAATCACCGCACGAACAAATTCCATCCTTGAAATGGTGGAACCGATTAGTGTCTCTCACAACAATCTCTCTACCCACAAGCTTCGAGATGACTTTTGTAGCAGCGTGACAGTTCACACAAGCTCTAAGATTCTTTGTGATCCGCAGTGTTGTCCCTTGGGGCGTACTTACAAGTCCATATGCAATGGCTATCCTCTCGCTGTGGCTGCACAGAGTCTCCTCAGCTTCTTCATCGTTGAGATCGTGTAACGAAGCGTCCTTGTACGCCACAAATCCACTTTCCTTCAGTTTATTCTCAATCCACTCCACTTGTCTCTCAATCTCTTCATATCTTGGATGCGACTTATCACCAACTCGAAAAGCCTCCAACCTTCCCCTTACTTCAACCCAGCTGCATCCAACGTCTTTGCTCAATCCCTTCTCCTTCATTCTCAGTCGCACCTCTGCAACGCGGTCCCACAAACGAGCTGCAGCATACAGATTAGATAGCTGCACGTAATGGCCAGTGTTGGTTGGGTCTATTGAGAAAAGTTGCTGAGCTGCGTACTCTCCCAAACTCACGTGGCGATGCTTCTTGCACGCGCTTAGGAGCGCTCCCCAAACCGTTACACCGGGCTGGATAGGCATGCATCTGATCACCTCGTAAGCTTGATCAAGATGACCAGCACGCCCGAGAAGATCAATAACGCATGCGTAGTGTTGCTGCTGCGGGTTTATCTTGTGGTCTGTCATCCTGTTGAAGAACCACCAGCCTTCTCTTACTAAGCCTGAATGGTTACAAGCCATGAGAAGCCCCAGGAAAGTGACGTCATTGGGTTGCACTCCACCACGCTCCATCGCACGGTATAGACTGATTGCTTCTCTTGCACGCCCGTGGAGTCCATACCCAACGATCATAGCACTCCACACCACAACGTCTCTATCAAGTGTTCTGTCGAAAACTGATCTTGCGCACTCTACACTTCCACATTTAGCAAACATATCGATTAAAGCGCTGCTAATGAAAACGTCGTCTCTGTAGTCGCTCCTGCCTACATATTCGTCCATCCAGCGAGCCTGCTCAAGAGAACCTACTTGAGCACAAGCCGAAACAGCAGATGTTATGGAGATGGTGTCAGGTCTTACACCTTTAATGATCATCTCATGAAACGCATCAATAGCGTCTTTGGCGTAACCGTTTTTCGCATAGCCAGAGATCATGGCGTTCCACAAAATCAAGTTCGGTGACTTCATCTTACCAAACAGAATCTTGGCGGTTTCGACTTGGCCACACTTTGCGTACATGGTGTTGAGAGAGATGAGCAAGTCAGGCTCTGTTTCAAGACCCATCTTCACAACAGAACCATGAACAGCTCTCCCTTGCTCCAAATCCTGCAGGCACGTGAAAGCATTGAGAACGCTGACGAGAGCTACACAATCAAGCTCCACATCCATCTTCCTCATCTGACTGAAAATCTCTAACGCCTCCAGAGGCTCACCGTTCTGAGCATAAGCCGAAACAATAGCCGTCCACGAGACTACTGTTCTCTTAGACACTGGCAGTCCTTCAAACACGGTTCTCGCACTCCCCATACGCCTGCACTTCGCGTACAGTGCAATGAGACCGTTCTGAACAAACCCATCAGCTTCGAAACCGAGCCTGAGCACCTGAGCATGCACGAGCCGACCCATCTGAAGGTTAGGCAAACCGCTGCAAGCTTTGAGAAGATGAGGGAAAGTGAAAGAATCAGGAGAGACGCCAGCGAGTTGCATCTTGGAATACATGAGAAGCGCATCTTGGAAGAGATTGTTTTTTGAGTAACCTGTTATGATAGCATTCCAAGGGAATATCTGAGGGCGAGGCAAACCGTCGAACACCTTGCGTGCGAAACAAATGTCACCAAAGGAAGAACTTGCGCGGATGAGTTTGGTGATCAAGAAACTACTGAGCTGCAAACCCAATACAAATAAACGTGCGTGGATTTGCCTAAGCTGAGGTTTGTGAGTGGAGCTGCCGATAAGCGAGGCGTAGAAAGAATCTGAATGGATCCCACTGTTTGCTACATCAAACATGAACATGTTTTTTCACTTGAAAAGATCAAAGCTTTACATATAGCAAAGCTGTAGAACTGAGGAGTAGCAAAGAGTTCTTACAGTGGAGAAAAGGAGAAGCAAGAAGAGATGCTTCCGACATTTGTTATTACTCTGTCCTCCTGGCAATATCTTTGTCTAAGTATTCGCCATATTCATCTACAAAAGAAAAACTGTATGTTTTCAACAGTGTTTCAAAAAAAAAAAAGTGTTTCAAAAAAAAAAAAAAGTATGTTTTCAACAAAAAAAAATATCTCGTATTAAAAATTGTATTTTTTTACATAATACTCTCACCATTCCATAAAAATAAATATTTTTAAAATTTTATTTGTTTTTCACATATTTTGTTTTCAAATTTTTTTTTGTTTATTTACCTGTTTTAGTCATATTAAATAGATAACTACTACATATATTATTTATTCTTTTCAAATTATAGTATTGTAAAAAGTATTTTAGATATCATGTATTTTTAAAGTACAAAAATCTAAGAAAAATCGAAACTGATAGAATATATAACAGATTCCACTATTGTCCTTAAATTATTAGGGTCAAAAAAAATTTATTAGTTTAATTTACTTATAATTTTTTTTTATAATTTGGAAAATAATCTATAACAGATTACACTGTTTTAAAATTACTAGGTTGACATGTTACCTATGTCAAAGAAATAGAAGTTATCCTTTAACTGTTAGGATTCGAAATATTTACAAATCCTATATCTTAGCGGTTTTTAATTTTGCTATATTATAGGGTTTAGAGTTGTTATTTAATTAGCTTACGAGTTACGACGAAGAACATCACTCGCAAGATAAAGAACAAAATCATGAGCAGTAGTAGCAGTCCTGGTACTCGAAGTTTATTCAAAACCATGAGCAGTAGTAGTAACAGCGACACTGATGATGATGATCTAACAAGAGTGTTACCTGTACAACGCTCTAGGGCAAATTCTGGTAACCGATATAGGTCAAGTTCTGCTGATCTAAACAGGAGACGTGCTGAGAAAGTTAGAACAGTTTCTACTAGAGAAAAGAAAGAAGAGTCCAAACCGGAACCAGAAGAAGAGAAAGTTGGCGACATCGTTCGTCTCGGACGGAACAGCTACTTTGTGGTTGACATCTTCGAGAAGGAGATCATGGAGTTGGGAGATAAGGTGGATTTAAACTTCAAGAGGTTCAACAAGTTCGAAGCTGTTGATGGATGTTGTCCATGGGATCATCACTTCGGCAAGTACAGGTGTTGTTACTCGTCTTGCTGCTGCGTATGTTCAATCAGTACCGTTGAGAGGGAGTGGGGGAAGCTGCAGAGAGAGTTAGAGAAGAGAGATGGTTCTTCCAGTGGAGTCAGCTTCTTTGTTAGAACTTACAACGAAAGAAAAGAGCTGATGAGAGTTGCTGTAACCGATCCGAGTCACAGCTTGTTCTTCTTCGACGTTAAGTTCCCTGTAGACTATCCACACCAAGCGCCGAGTCTCTTCTACCATTCCTATGGCCTTCCTTTGAGTAACTTTGAGACACAAAAGTTACTAAAAGCCAAACTTGATTACAACATATTAGATGTGTTTCTCCACATTGAAGAGATTGTGATGAACAACACCAACAAGTCATGTCATCAGATGCTGGATACGCTCAAGCGTCCTCTCAATGGGTTTGAGGATTTCGTTAAAGGTCATTTTAGGAAGAAGGGTGCTTTTATTCTGAAGAACATGATTGAAGAGATGGATTTGGCAAAGGAGAGGGATAGAAACATGTTCTTCAAGACTTATGTTGCCTTTGAAGACAATAAAACTTACGGTGAGCATCTTCTCAACAGTGATCTTAAAGAAGAGCTGGAGAGGTACAAAGAGAAAGAGTGTTCTCTAAGTGATCACTACTACTCTTCTTCATCTTCCTACTTCCAACCCATTACTAGCAGGTTTGATGATATTCAGAAGACACCCAGATACAAAAACTTCTTGAACAAGATCTTTCTCTTGTAGTTTATCTAGTAGTTGTTTTATAGGTTTTCTTTGAATTCTTAATAATTTATGAGTTTCTTTTATGAGTGACTCTCTTAGGAGACTGTATTCATTTGAGAGTTGTGATTTGGAAACATTTGATTTTAGGGTGTTTATTTTACTGAAACACTAGTTTTAGTGTGTTCTTAGAAGATTTTAAGTGAATTGAATAGTTTAATATGACTTTTGTTAAACAACTCTAAATTTTCATATAAAATGATGGGATTTGGATTTGATATTTATAGCTAAGAAACTTTATCCAAACACCCAAAATAATCTTTTTTTTTTAAAACGTCTTACTCAACCTTTTCCCAATAATATTGGATTACAGAGTATTTGTCATATGAAAAGTTCAATAATAACACTAAATTTTAAAATCATATTATAATAATAGTGAATTTGATATTTTAATACAAAAAACCAAACTCTCACTTCAATACACTTCCCTTCTTGAAAGTCAAAGGTATTGAATACATAGATTTGCAGCAAAAGAAACTCAATGTTGTTATACATAGTTTGCCTCAATCAAAATGTTCTGAGTTTCTATTAAGCTTCATCAAGAGCGATCACACCGGGAAGTACTTTGCCTTCCAAGAGCTCCAAGCTGGCTCCACCACCAGTGGAGATGTGACTCATGACTCCTGCAACTCCTACTTTCTCCACTGCAGCCACTGAGTCTCCTCCTCCTATTATCGTCGTCACTCCTTTTTCACTTAGCTCTGCTAGTTTATTCGCAATGGCCTGCAACAAACCATACTCTTACCAACATATTCATCTACCATGTGTTTTTACTCTATGAGGAATCTTTTTATTACCTCTGTTCCAGCAGCAAACTTCTCCATCTCGAAAACTCCCATAGGTCCATTCCAAATGACTGTCTGTGTTGTGTCTAGAGCTTCGTTGAATGTTTTTATCGAGTCTGGACCGATGTCTAATCCCATCCATCCGTCCTCAATGCCTGATGCAGACACAACCTACAAACATCCACTTCACTTAGAAACATAACTCTACCAATTTTTTAACAACTCTGATTATCTCATCTCTAGTTTAGGATCATCTGTGCAAATGCTTAAGCAAGAGCACTACTTATAACATCCAGTTTTGAGAGAGAGAGAGACCTTGCTGTTGGCATCAGGAGCGAACTTGTCAGCAACCACAACATCCGTTGGCAACAAAAGAGAGACGCCTTTGGCCTTAGCTTTGGCGAGGAGAGATGTAGCCAGCTCGAGTTTGTCTTCTTCAACAAGTGACGAACCAACAGAAAGACCTTGCGCCTTGTAGAATGTAAAGATCATCCCACCACCAAGAAGAAGGATATCACACTTCTCAAGAAGCGACTCAATAACTCCAATCTTGGACGAGACCTTTGAACCACCCACTATGGCTGCAAATGGTCTCTTTGGGCTCGAAACAGCTCCCACAAGGTAATCAAGCTCCTTTTGCAGAAGGAAACCAGCAACAGAAGGCTTCAAGAACTTAGTGACTCCCTCAGTGGAAGCATGAGCTCTGTGAGCAGTTCCAAAAGCATCATTGACATAAAGATCAGCTAGCGAAGCAAGCTTCTTAGCGAACTCCGGATCGTTCTTCTCTTCCTCCTTGTAAAACCTGACGTTCTCAAGAAGCAAAACTCCACCTTCAGGAAGAGAACCCACCAAGCTCTCAACTTCAGGACCAATACAGTCGTCAGCTTTCTTGACCTGCAAACAAACTCAACCCTCAAAAAGAGCTTTTTCAAGAGATTGACTTTCCCACAAAGATAATGACTTTACCTCAATACCAAGAAGCTCAGAGAGTCTAGGGACAAGAGGAGCTAAACTGAACTTTGGTGTGACTCCCTTTGGTCTTCCCTGTAAAAAAGATTGGATAAAAAAGTTCAAAATGCATGAAAGTGTCTAGCTTTACATTCTACAAGGCCCAAAGTGTCTTCGATCTGACGAAACTAATATTACATGTTGTGGTTTCGGGCCCAAGGAATTATGGACCGGACCGTACTCGTGTTAAAAAAAAAAAAATTGCACATTGTAACTAGGTTCAATCCGAATATCAAACCGGATCCGACCCGGAACCGACCCGGAACCGATCCAACCATAAGTCGACCAAGTACTCATTGAATACGTTTTCTAAATAACCGATTTATCTGGAACCGAACGAATACCCGAAATCCCAGCCCTAATTGTAACCAAAAATAAAACGTCCTCGTGTTATAAAAAATATAGAAATTGCACATTGTAACTAATTTCAATCCGAATACCAAACCGAATCTGAACCATAAGTCGACAAAGTACTCACTGGATACGTTTTCTAAATAACCAATTTACCCGGAACCAAGCCGTTCTTACCGGAACCGACCCGAATACCCGAAATCCCAGCCCTAATTGTAACCAAAAATATAACTCAAATTTGCTAACTAACCAAAACCCTCTACTCTCTCTCTCTCTCTTTTCTCTTCCTATCTCTCTCTACAAATCTATTTTTTTGTTTTTTTTGGTTATTTCACCAATTCACCCTATTAAAAAGTGTCTAGCTTTAGTTCAGGCCATGGAGAAGTTTCAAATGTACCAGATGAGTGGAGAGGATGACTTTAGCTCCATTGTCAATCAAGTACTTGATCGTGGGAATGGCGGCACGGATTCTCGTATCGTCAGTGATTGTCTGATTGTCATCGAGAGGTACATTGAGATCAGCTCTCACGAAAACCTTCTTCCCTTTCAAATCAGCAGAGGTCAAGTCTCCGACGCTCTTCTTGGCCATCGAGACGACTCCTCTGGTGCCTTTGCCGCGGAAAGACTGAACCTTTGAGGCGACATGGACGGTGAAACGGGAGTCGAGCACGGCGGAGAAGCCGAGAGGACGCGTGGAGATGGATTTGGATTTGGAGGTGATGGGTAGAAGGGTGGCGCGTGCTCGAGTTGCGGCGGATGAAGCAACGCCGCCGGTTGACTTGAGGAGTGAAAGGGATGGACTTGCGGCGGCGGATGACATGTTGAGTTTAGAGGAGAGAAGAGGATCACGAGATATGGGACAATGAGAGAGAGTGTGACTCACAATCTTCTGTAGGAGATTAGAATAATATATATTTGTTTTCTTATCGTTGATGAGAGGTTCAGACAAGGCTTCTGAGTTTTAAATAATCCATCACAACCATTCTAGATGTTTCTTACTAGGCATGCCGGTTCGGTAGTCTGGTTCGGTTTCTAGCGGAATTGAATCGAAAAAAGTTTGGTTTGTTATTTGGTTCTGTTTAAGTTTTTTACCAAAACTAACAAAGTTTTTTATTTAGATTATATTTTGATTAAAAATTTTGTTAGATTCGATTAAATTCGGATAATTTTGATTAATTTGATTAATTTAATTCAAAATTTTCGGTAAGAAATTCTTTTGAAAAATCAAACTAACCATTTTTTTCTTTACAATTATGAGAAAGATTACATAGACGATCCGACAACCGATAATACTATCTACCTTATAAGGATCTACGCCTAACTGCATCACATGAGCCGTCCTACGAAGATCACGCCAAACCGAATTTACTTGCACCATGTTGAAGATCATTTGTAAGTTTTTCTTCTGTAACCTGCATAATTGTTTAATAAATCGTTTTCTCCGGAAATTGAACCCTTAGTCTAACCATTGGACTAAAGAGGCTTCCACAACTAACCGGTTAATAAACCAAAAACAAAAAGTTTTTAATAAACCTGTCGAATTGAACTCGGCTCGTTCGATTACGAGCAAAACTAGCAGAAAGTTTCAGTTTGGTTTGGCGAGTTCAGTTCAAAACCACAAACCTATTTCTTATTACCAAAGAAGATGTTTCAACCACAGGAACTTATTCACCATGTTGTTTTTCTCCAATGTAATACAATCAATAAACAAAACAAGGGAGTGATAAAAAATGTGCTTTTATTTGAGACGGGAAACACAAATGCTTTTCAAGCTTACTGGTCTCATATCATTACAGTACTGTGTCTTCAACCAACAGAATCTTAATACCATTTCTCGCCTGTCCCCAACATAATACATTAACACAACAACACACTAATTTGGGAACTGGAACTTTAAAGTTTACTGGTCGGCTTGGCCCTGGACCTCTTCTCCACAACACGGGAGAGTTCCTTGACAGCTTCTTTGGGAAGATGACGAGGTCTGCTAAGCCACTGTCCATTATCTACCACCATTGTCAGTCCATTCACATACTTCCCTGTTAACCAAAATCAGCCAAATCTTTCATCATCTAACCAATTTATATACTGTTTCAAAAGTAAAAGACTATGATTTAAACTCAACATACCGGAATCACAGCTGAGGTAGAGTGCAGCCATGGCGATATCCCACTTCTCACCAAGTTTGTAGAGAGGTATATAATCTCCTGCTTTGTTCTCAATCTCGTCTGGTCCAAGTTTACTCATTCCAGGTGTACCTCCAATAGGGCCTGGTGCAATCCCGTTCACTCTAATCTCGTAGTCAGTTCCCCACTCCAATGCCAAGTTCCTTGTCGCAGCATCAACTGCAGCCTATTTCAAAAAAAAAAAACATTTGTTACATTTTGATTGTTTCTTCCCAAACTTAGTTCCTGAAGACTAATGAATTACCTTGGCTGCAGAGACATGGATTTGGTACCAAGAAGCAGTGTAGTGCAGAGTAGCACTAATGTTGAGAATCGAACCACCACCGCTTGATGCGTCTCTACCAGGTCCTCCTTTCTTAAGATACTTGAGTGCTTCACGGCACATGTTGAATGTTCCTACAGCATCAATATCCAAAACTACAAAACAGCAACACACCAAAAAGATGTTTCCTTTAGCCATAGACAAGACTCAAAGTGAACAGAAGGGTGGATGAGAGTTCACCTGTTCGGAACCCATTGGTGGACAAATCCTCAGCTGCGGCAAGGAAGTTTCCAGCGGCGGCGTTGACGAGAATATCAACCTTACCGAAATGGTTAAAAGTTGATTCAACGACTCTTCTCGCATCCTCTGGCTTACGAACATCACCTTCAAACCCAACAGCCTAAGAGACACATGCAAACAGAGAGAGAGAGAGAGAGAGTGAATTAACTAAACAAGCAATCGAAAAAGAAACAAACTTTCGAGGAGTTACCGGAATCCCGAGAGATCGGAGATCAGAGACGGCGGCGTCGAGGACTTGTTTGCGGCGACCCATGATGGCGATGGAACCTCCATGTTTGCCGAACTGAGAGGAGATCTCGAAACCGATGCCGGATCCGCCGCCGGTGATTAGAGCAACCTTGCCTTTGAGTACATCGGGCTTGAACGGAGAGTCCATGATCACGGTTCAAGAGACACGACACGTAAAAGCTAAGAAGAAGAAGAAGAAGAAGAAGAAGAAAAGAAGAATACAAAATGATAAGGCAAAAGACCACTCGTGTTTCGTTTCGCTTCTAGTCACATCCATCACCTGTCACAGTCATGGGCATATTTATTGGAATTGAATAACTGAACCGTACCCAACCGAATAGCCGAAACCAAACCAAGTTGCATGAATCTTATATTTCTAAAACCGAAAAATTAAAATCAAACTTGAACTGATATCCGAATTTTTAAAATACAGATAATATACCTAAAAGTATCAATTATATTTGGTATCTAAATCTTAATATCCTAAAAATATTATTTATAAACCAAATTACCCAAAATTTTAAACTATCAAAATAGTTTTTTATCTTAAATATTTAAAAGTATCCGAATTATCTGATATGTAACTTGAAAACCTAATTATCTAACGTTTTTATTGTTGTTATCCAAAATTATCTAAGAACTTAGAAGCAAGCTGGTTCTTAATTTTTTAGATATTAGCTGGTTCTTAACTTTACTACTTAACCCAAGCTAAAAATTAAAATAACTAAATCAAAACTAAACCAAATTTTATAATTAACTGAATGATTCCTAAATTTTTAATATTTTTGTAGTATACATTAATAAATCTCTTTTCTCTAAGACTTAAAACTTGTATTTTTTATAATTTGTAAAAAATTACATAGTCTAGGTTCGAACCTCAATAGGCTACAGTGCTTCCACACATATGTTTGATTTATTAACTCCTCATTTTTAGTAAAAAATAAAATAGTATAATCTTTCTATTAACAACGATTTTCTACTATAATAACAACAATTTTACAGCCAGATAGTACTAATGTATATCATATACAATCAACTAAATCCACTAAGTATTATTATCACATCCACATCATATGGCAAAAAATCCTAAATATTTTACAAAGGAATTAATCAAAAATAATTTATAATCAACTAAATCCGCCAAGTATTATTATCACATCCACATCTTATAGTAAAAAATCCTAAATATTTTTCAAATGAATTAACTAAACATAATTTATAATCAACTAAATCCGCTAAGTGTTATTATCACATCCACATCATACCGTAAAAAATCCTAAATATTTTACAAGAAACTAATTAAAAAATAATAACTTTAAGGAAAAGAGGGCTACGAGACCCAACAACCCTTCCTTCATCTATCTATCTGCGCCGCGCGCTATCTCTTCTCCTCTCTCCATTTTCTTTTTCGTTGTCGATCTCAAATCACATCACGTATAGATTTTGATAGAGAAAAAAGGAAAAAAAAAAAACAAATCGTTCCTCCCGTTATCTCCGAGAAACCTTCTTTTTAACCTAGATTAGTCGGTAATATCAGCTGTAAATTCCAAGATGCGGAACCGTTTTTTACTGTGATGTTCCTAGTGACGAGCCTTTTAGTTACCGCTGATGTAGAAACCCTAATTTGTAATCCGCTCTGCAGTCACTAGTCATCTTCTCCCTCCTTGGTGGTTTTCTTGGTACGATTCGGTTAAAGAGGCGCTAGTAATGGCGTCTAGAGGTGGAAAGTCGATACCTGATTCAGCAATGTCGTCCAAAGGCTCCAAATCGAGACCTGATAGCGACTCCAAACCTAAGCGACACAAGGTTAGCTAGATTCTTACTCTGAGCTTATCTCGATCTCCAAGAAACGCATTTATATTGATTGTGGCTTTTTGTTTGTTTGTTTCAGACGCTGGAAGCTCCTAAAGAGCCGCGACGACCTAAAACTCACTGGGACCATGTTATCGAGGAGATGATTTGGCTCTCGAAGGTAACGGAAGGGTAGCGTTTGTATGCATGCATGTTGTTTCTTTGCTAAATGAGAGATCTTTTGTTAGGACTTTGAGTCTGAGAGGAAGTGGAAGCTGGCTCAGGCAAAGAAAGTTGCTTTGAGGGCCAGCAAAGGCATGGTAGATCAAGCTTCTAGGGAAGAAAGGAAGCTTAAGGTTCTCTGCCCTCTTCCTCTCTGTTTACTCTACTTACACACACACTCCAGCATTAGTTTTTTTTTTTAAAGTGAGAGTATTGTTTCTTACAGGAAGAAGAACAGAGACTGAGGAAAGTAGCCCTTAATATCTCTAAAGACGTTAAAAAGTTTTGGATCAAAGTTGAGAAACTGGTAATTCTTTCTTCTCTCCCTGCTCTTGAAACTTAAGGTTTTGCGTAACTTTTGAGTATCTGAACTTGTTCTTCTGTGTGGACTGCCAATTTTACAGGTGCTGTACAAGCATCAGCTAGTACGCAATGAGAAAAAGAAGAAGGCTATGGACAAGCAACTTGAGTTTCTGTTAGGCCAGACTGAGAGGTTACTATGAAACTTTTCTTACACATTTTTTCTTTTTGTAATTGTGAATAAAGACTGAGTTTAGTCTGTTGGTTTATGTTAGGTACTCAACTATGTTGGCAGAAAATTTAGTGGAGCCTTATAAACATGGCCACAACGAATCTCCAAAACCTATTCTGGCTATCGAATCAAAAAGTGATGAGGAAAGGGCAGAAGAGACACCTTCGGAGTTGAATGCTTGTGAGCACCACATTACTCAACTCTGCATCTTTTTACTGTAAGCAAGTGAGCTGTATTCTAACAAATCTCATGACATTGTAGCTGCAGGTCTTGAATCAGAAACTCTTGATGTCGATGAGGATTATGATATCAATCCCGAGGATGCGTCAGTGAGTTTCAGTTTATAAATTTTAAATAACTATATATTACCACTTATTGGCAGTTAGTGTGTGTCATAGTTTGAATCGACCTGCACCTTATAGAAAAGATGGATAAAAATTTGTTTTTGCTCTATTTATTAATTATAAGAGATTTAGCAAACGTTAACAAATGGAATCGTTTTGTTTTGTCATGACACCACCCTGTTGAGAATTATATGATTTTATTTATTAGTTATGTATGTCTGATCATTTAAAGAGTAATATGTTCAATATCTAATTTCAAACCCATAATTACACTTAGGAAGATGATGAAGATACTATTGAGGAGGATGAAAAGCACTTCACCAAACAGGAAAGGCAAGAAGAGTTGGAAGCTTTGCAAAATGAAGTGGATTTACCAGTTGAGGAGCTACTCAGACGTTATACTTCTGGTAGAGGTTGGTATAACTGAACACTCTTTATTAATTTGTTTTCCCCGCATTTTGTCATATTTTACTATGATTGCACAAGCTCTATCCTCAATGAGTCTCAACTCTTTGAATTGTATCCTCAGTTAGCGGAGAAACCAGCCCAGAAAGAGATGAAAATGAAGCTAATCTGGCATCAGTAGGTGAAGATGATATAGAGGGTGAGCGGTATTAAGTTCTTATAATGTATTTGAAGCAATGAAACTGCTCTTTGACTTCCTTACCATTTGACGTGCAGGTGACAAAAACAATCTTACAGCTTCTGAAGAAACTGAAGGGAGCCCAAGTGTTCGTCGTTCTGTAAGTTGTATGTCTTTTTAAAATCCTAGTATCTGCTTTGCAATCAAAATTGTGGCTCAAATGTAATATATATCGTTTATTTGTAGAATGATAGCTTTGATCATTTAGCAGTATCCGAGACCCATACACCTGATCACAAGCCAGGCCCAAAAACTGCCTCTGTGAAGTCCGGAAAGGAAGATCAGACCTATGATTTCAACGATGAACAGGTAACTCGAATCTGATTTCCTTTGTGTATCCTTTCTCATGAGTCTCTGATTCTGACTGCAAAAATGCTGAATTTTCTGTTTCTCTGTTATTTGCCATCATGTGCAGGAGGATGTTGATTTTGTTGCTGCCACTGGTGAGGAAAAGGTCAGTCTTTATCAGATGCCTGAGACTGTTATTTCGGGACTTTACTCTTGTAACTTTATTTTCTTAGCCTTGTCGAAGGTTTTTTTTTTGAACGACCATATGGTTTCGAAACTTCAAATTGTATTTTCTCTTGTGGTGCAGGATGATGAGACGACACTGTCCGTTGAAGAGGAACTGGCAAAAGCAGATAGTGTGGACCCTGAGGACGAGGTAACAAGCATATATTGATTATTCTGTTTTCTTGTAATATGAAAACGTTGTTAGCTGGGGAGTTTACAAACAGAAACTTGTCTTTGTACTACAGATTGCTCTGCTACAGAAGGAGAGTGAAATGTCTATTGAAGAATTGCTTGCAAGGTATAAGGAGGTATGCTATTACGTCTCCTGTGTGCTTCAGTTCAGCGGCTTTTGTTCGTTTTTTCTGTAACTCAATTTCCCTGTTATAGGATTTCGGTGGCAAGGATTTATCTGAAGATGATTCGTCAGATATCAGGCAGCAAGCTGATTCAGATGACGAAAATGTTGAATCAGCCGAATGTAAGCCAGCTTTACAGCCTTGCTCAGAAAAAGATGAAGGCACATCCAATGAAATAAAAGAAGATGATGCTAAAGATAGTAGTGACAAAATTGCTGATGCAGCAGCAGCAGCAAGATCTGCACAGCCAACTGGATTTACATACTCTACAACAAAAGTTAGAACGAAATTGCCGTTTCTTCTCAAGCATTCTTTACGTGAGTACCAACACATTGGCTTAGACTGGCTTGTCACGATGTATGAGAAAAGGTTGAATGGGATTTTAGCTGATGAAATGGGTCTTGGAAAGACGATCATGACCATCGCTCTTCTCGCACATCTTGCTTGTGATAAGGGGATATGGGGTCCCCATCTGATCGTGGTTCCAACAAGTGTGATGCTTAATTGGGAAACTGAGTTTCTTAAATGGTGTCCTGCATTCAAAATCCTCACCTACTTTGGGAGTGCAAAGGAGCGAAAACTCAAGAGACAAGGATGGATGAAGCTGAACTCCTTTCATGTATGCATAACAACCTATAGGCTAGTTATCCAGGACAGTAAAATGTTCAAGCGCAAGAAGTGGAAGTACTTGATTCTTGACGAAGCCCATTTAATTAAGAACTGGAAGTCTCAGAGATGGCAAACTCTGTTAAACTTCAATTCTAAACGCAGAATTTTGTTGACTGGTACACCGCTACAGAATGATCTTATGGAATTGTGGTCACTGATGCATTTTCTGATGCCACATGTCTTTCAGTCTCACCAGGAGTTCAAAGATTGGTTCTGTAACCCGATAGCAGGGATGGTGGAGGGCCAAGATAAAATCAACAGAGAAGTTATTGATCGCTTGCATAATGTCCTCCGTCCTTTCCTTCTACGACGCCTTAAAAGAGATGTAGAAAAACAACTTCCTCAGAAGCATGAGCATGTTATTTTCTGCAGATTGTCTAAGAGGCAGCGCAACTTGTATGAGGACTTCATAGCAAGCACAGAAACACAGGCTACGCTTAACAGCGGAAGCTTTTTTGGGATGATAAGTATCATAATGCAACTGCGGAAAGTTTGTAATCATCCTGATCTCTTTGAGGGGCGGCCTATTGTAAGCTCTTTTGATATGCCTGGCATTGATGTGCAGTTGAGTTCGAGAATCTGCTCTCTGCTTTTGAAAAGTCCATTTTCCAGAGTCGATCTTGAAGATCTGGGATTCGTATTCACCCATCATGATTTTTCTATGACTGCTTGGGAAGGGGATGAGATCAAGGCTATTTCAACGCCCTCCGATTTGATCAAGCAGCGGGTGGACTTGAAGGATAATCCAGAAGAAGTTCCTCTGAGTTTAGTAAACCGCAAAAATCTGCAAGGGACAAGTATTTTTGAAGAAATTCGTAAGGCCGTCTTTGAGGAAAGGGTTAAAGAATCGAAGGATCGGGCAGCAGCCATTGCATGGTGGAATTCTTTGAGATGCCGGAGAAAGCCTACTTACTCTACATCTTTAAGAACTCTTCTAACCATTAAGGGTCCTCTTGATGATATACGCCATCTCAAAGCTAATCGTCCATCTTACATGTACTCCTCAATGCTCGCTGACATAGTTCTTTCACCGATCGAGCGTTTTCAGAAGGTAATTGAGCTAGTCGAAGCTTTCACGTTTGCGATTCCTGCTGCAAGAGTGCCTTCACCTGCTTGCTGGTGCAGCAAAAGTGACTCTCCTATTTTTCTTAGTCCATCGTACAAGGAGAAAGTTACAGATCTATTGTCACCTCTTCTGTCTCCGATTAGACCTGCGATTGTTAGGAGACAAGTATATTTTCCAGATAGGCGGCTGATACAGTTTGACTGTGGTAAACTGCAGGAGCTTGCTATGCTACTGAGAAAATTAAAATTTGGGGGTCACAGAGCGTTGATATTCACGCAAATGACCAAGATGCTTGACATCTTGGAGGCTTTCATTAGTTTATACGGTTATACCTACATGCGTCTTGACGGTTCTACTCCACCAGAAGAGAGGCAGACATTAATGCAGCGGTTTAACACAAATCCCAAGATTTTTCTCTTCATCTTGTCAACCCGAAGTGGGGGTGTAGGCATAAACCTTGTTGGTGCAGACACAGTAATCTTCTATGACAGTGACTGGAATCCCGCAATGGATCAACAAGCTCAAGATCGCTGCCACAGGATTGGTCAGACACGGGAAGTGCATATTTATCGGTTAATAAGTGAGAGCACCATTGAAGAGAATATCTTGAAGAAGGCAAACCAGAAGCGTGCGCTTGATAACCTAGTTATTCAGAATGGTGAATATAACACCGAGTTTTTCAAGAAGCTCGACCCAATGGAATTGTTCTCTGGGCATAAAACTCTGACTAGGAAGGATGAAGAAGAAAAGAGCAAGAATTGTGAGGCGGAGCTCTCTCTGTCAAACGCAGATGTCGAGGCTGCTTTAAAACATGCAGAAGATGAAGCAGATTATATGGCTCTCAAAAGAGTAGAAGAAGAAGAAGCTGTGGAGAATCAAGAGTTTACAGAAGAACCTATAGAGAGACCAGAAGACGATGAGCTAGTAAATGAGGATGACATTAAGTCTGATGAGCCTGCTGATCAAGGTGTAGCTGCAGCTGGTTCGGCTAAAGAAGAAGTTTCATTGGTACCTATTGATAACAGGGATGAGAGAGATGACATCATTACTTTAAGCCAAGAAGAAGATAATGATGTACCAGATGATGTCAAGCAAATGGCTGCAGCAGCCGCTGCTGCTGGACAAGCTATCTCATCTTTTGAGAACCAGCTGCGTCCTATTGATAGATATGCGATTAGATTTTTAGAGGTTTGGGACCCCATCATTGTTGAGGCTGCTATTGAAAATGAAGCGGGATTTGAAGAGAAAGAATGGGAACTTGACCACATTGAGAAGTACAAGGAGGAAATGGAAGCTGAAATTGATGATGGTGAAGAGCCTCTTGTTTATGAGAGTAAGTATATTTTTTTCTTATTCCATGCAATTATTTAACTCCTATTCCTAGTGTATCTGTATAATGTTAATACATAGGCTGATTCTTATCTCACATGTGATGTTAATGCTATTTTCAGAATGGGACGCTGATTTTGCAACAGAGGCATACAGGCAGCAAGTTGAAGTTTTAACTCAGCACCAGGTAAAGATTAACTAATGCATCGTAGTGGCGTTCTGCATTTCAGCTTGCTCACGTTGTTACGTATTATTGTAGTTGATGGAAGATCTAGAAAATGAAGCTAGAGAGAGGGAGGCTGCAGAAGAGGCTGAAAGGCGTTTGGCACTGTAAGACACTTTTGAACCAACACAGTTTATTGTCAATATGATTATCTAGGAAATATTATTGGAAATTATATGTCAGCAATAATAGACAAGAACTTAATTCGAGTTATTGGTTCAAACCATTTTTTCCTCAGGAACGAAAGTGCCCATGTACTTAAACCTAAGAAGAAGAAAAAGGTGAAGAAAGCCAAATATAAATCCCTGAAAAAAGGATCACTCGGGTCCGAGTCAAAACAAGCAAAGACAGTGGTGAAAGTTGAAGCTTCGAGTGATGAAGACAATGAAGAATGCGGATATGTGAGTAGCAGTGACTCAGACATGGTCTCACCACGTTTGCAGAAACGTATGAAAGGCAAGAAAAGAGAATTAGTCTTCGACAGTGATGAAGAGAAGAACTCGAAGAAGAAAGCAAAGAAGCATAAGAAGTCTCTTTCACATTCAGATATCAAATGCAAGACTCCGCATGATGAGCTGGTTCCATCAAAGCCGTCTGACAGTATGGCTGTTGATAATGAACTGAAACCCGCAAACAGGGGTAAAACCCTAGGGAAAAAATTCATCATTTCTATGCCAATAAAGCGTGTTCTTATGATCAAGCCAGAGAAATTGAAGAAAGGAAATCTCTGGTCTAGAGACTGTGTTCCCTCGCCTGATTCTTGGTTGCCTCAGGAAGATGCTGTATTGTGTGCTATGGTTCATGAATATGGGTCTAACTGGAGTTTAGTTAGCGAGACTCTTTACGGAATGACTGCTGGTGGAGCTTACAGAGGAAGGCATCGCCATCCTGCATATTGTTGTGAGAGATATAGGGAGCTTATGCAGCGACATGTTTTGTCTGCTTCCGACAGTGTAGTGAACGAAAAGAACCTCAACGCTGGTTCTGGGAAGGCTCTCCTTAAAGTAACTGAGGTAAGGTTGACTATGCCATAGCGTTAGAAATTGATATAAGACAGACAGATTAGCTAACTCACCAGTGTGCATCAAAGTATTATGAATTAGGGATATTCTGAAATTCGTATTGTAAACGAGGTCTTGTTAATCTGCTCAGGAAGATTGTTGTAGTGGAAAGGAGGTGATTTTCACTAATATTCTAATTTTGGTGCAGGAAAATATGCGGGCACTTCTAAATATTGCAGCTGAGCAGCCAGATACGGAGATGCTCCTTCAAAAACACTTTACTTGCTTGCTGTCTTCAATTTGGAGGACGTCAACACGCTCTACAAACAATCAAAAGCTCTCCTTAAATAGTCCCATATTCAATAGACAGGTTATGGGTTCTGCGAATCACGCTCAAGAATTAGCGAGAAAACCTTTTCAGGGGATGAAGATCACCAGCTTAAGTAGCAAGTTGGTAGAATCCGCTCTCCAGGACTCGAGCACGAGTCAGCCAGTCGATACTGCTTCTCGTTCTAGATTACAGGAGGATCAACCTATCAATAAAGTGGGATTAGACCTAACCTTGGAGTTCCCACGTGGCAATGATGATTCCTCGACTCATTTCCCACCCATCATAAAGCTAACTATTGATGGATCAGATTCATTCAATTATGTGAATGACCCTCCAGGGGAAGATAAGCTCAAAGTATCTCGGATTGCTGCAGAGGACCGTTACAGGTTTGTAACTCTATCCATGCCAAAAACTCTCTATAAGTCTTAAGAGTAGTAGTGGTCACTAAAGTATCGGTGGTCTTGTTTGTAGGAATGCTGCAAATGCGTGTATTGAAGATTCATTTGGATGGGCTTCAAACACGTTCCCCGCATATGATCCAAAGTCGAGAAGTGGAGTGAAAGCACCGTCTCTGGGGAAGCACAAGCTATCCGCCTCAGACACACCCAAGTCCTCAAAGAGCAAACAGCGAAAACTCTCAGCAGCAGAACAATCGGAAGTGGCATGGGTGAGGCGAAATGATCCTAACCTCAAGTTCGATTTTACACCTGCGGATAGGGAAGAGGAGGAAGAGGATAAGGAGGTTTCAGAAGAGATAGAGATGATAGGTTGTCCACATTGGTATGATCCCTTGTTAACCTCAGGCCTTGATGATTGCTCATTAGCGTCTGAACCCTCAGGAATAGAGTAGTAAAGGCTTTTGTAAAAGTAAAAACTGCATGCAGACAAAAAAAATGCTGATGATTGTGGATGACCCAGCTTTGTAGGTTTTTTTTTTCGTTTCCAGAGATCATCAAAATATTGAATCTCAAATAGGATTTTATTCTACCTCTGCTTCTGACTTGTATACATTCTAGTTTCCCAAACGTGAGCGTTTTGTATACACTATGATTTGAACATGGTATCTGTCTATTCAAAAACAAAAATATGACATGGTAGATGACTACATTGTGTTAAACGCATCTTAGAGACAGAAGCCCATCTCACAGTTCATAATATCATTCTTTTATGTAATCTTCAACATAATCGCTTCTAATCAATCATGAGGCCAGTCGCTTCTGAAGTACATAATCCCATGCATACTTGAAATGAGCCTGCCCACGCGTCTTCCTGAACAAATAGGAGGCGTGGGTCAACGAATGACATTTTTATTATAAGCTCTGTCATTTCAGTACGTAGTTGCGCTTACCGTTGAAAGATGCTTGATGAATAGTCATGAAGAAAAAAATCGGTTTCACACCTGGACATCATAATGAATATGTTCATGAGAAGAATTTAAGAAAAAAATATAAACTTTCAAATAGTTATTTTTTCTCTTTTGATAACTCAAAAGTAGATCCCAAACTAATCTCTTTAAGGACTTTTATATAGTGTTTTTTAATTAAAACGGGATTTTTAAGAGAAATATTTATTCTGCTTAATCTGCATGATTTGCAATTATTCAGCTTGATTTGTATTTATGTTTGATCTGCATTTTTTTATCTTCGTCATTTATTTTAAGCTAAAAACAGAAAAAACATTTCTATTGTTCGATATGACCACAATGATCTTCCAAAACTAATGATTAATGTTTCCATCAAACAACTAAATGATTTTTTTTTAACTATATGAAACTAAAGATATGTATATGGAAGTGGAGCGGCATACGTGAGTCGATGATTTTGACTATATTAATTAAACATCTACGTACGTGTTAAATCTAACATCACTATGTACGTTGATGTAAATGTTTATACACCGACCGACCGACTTTTAAAAAAAATTCTGGTTACCTTGACTAGTTGGATCAGTCGAGCCGAGTTTTGTGTATATATATAAAACGTATTAATTGGCAATAAATAGAACAAAACAAAAGAAACATACAATTAATGATTGACTGCGGGTGGCTGCTTTATGTAACGTGCATGTGATGCAACATGGGAAATCATATAAATGGACGAAATTTCAAACTCTATTATTACCCTTCCTCAGATTGGTCACGCAACCAATAATTAGTAGTTTTAATTAAACTATGAAAGACTATATTGATACATATTATCATTGAGAATCCATAGATGCGGGACAGTTAAACTTCCACATGTAGTTCACTCGGGTCGTATAAAAGCATATATACACATGTGCTGGGTCTTTTATATTGATGTATGGTTGATTAACATACAACGAAGGTTACCTGAAAAGGTCATAAGAATGATGTGTGTGTATACACGCGAATGATATGCTTCAAATGCAAACAAAGTTAGATGATATATTTACATTTATTGTAGATTATAATATTTGCTTTTGTAGCGAGCTCATCGATTTACCATGTCTAGCTGGTGACGGCTCAAAAAAATCTCCAATACGATAAAATCATTGTTAATCACAGTATATGCAGATCTAACAAGAATAGTATTCAGCTCTTCTACGAACTTCCTGGGATTCTTTAGTTTTATAATTATAACAAGTTGGTGTTTTATATGGTTTTTGTGGCATAGGCTATTGAACTAGACATCAAATTTCAGATTTAATGTGTTTGGATCTGAGAGGATGGAAATCATATGCATCCCACATGACTTTGTATAATTTTCTCGGTAGTTCAATTATATATTTTCAGTATTTACCATTTAGAGCATCTTCAATGTATGTTTCTATATTTTCTTCTAAAATAGATATCTTTATTATAGAGGTGGATTTGCTCCAATGTATGCTTCTATAATAGAGTTCCTCTATTTTAGAGGAAAATATAGAGGAATCCTACTTTTTACCTCTATATTTAGAGATGAAAATAGCAAATCTCTATATTTTCCCGTATAACTAGAAGAACTCTATTATAGAGACATACATTGGAGCAAATCCACCTCTATAATAAAGTTTCTCTATTTTAGAGAAAAATATAGAGATAAAAATAGAGGTGGGTTGGAGATGGTCTTACTATAAGCATTTTGACACTATACCGTACTTATAAAATACGGAAATATAAAAAGAAGACGATAACTAAAAGTAAAAGTAACAGAAAATTAATTAAGACTCGGAGAAATATTTTGTTACAAGAGTCTCCATCTCTATCACCCAAGCATGAAATTTCAAAGAAGCAAGATTTTCGTTTTGTCTCTCAACTACTCTCACTCACTCGTTTATTTGTGTTCAGTTGAAAAAGGATAAAAAACGTAGATACAAAATTTGTAAACCATCGGTTTGATGGTATCCGGAACCAAATTAGCTTTGAAAATTCACTAAAAAGCAGAGTACAGCTCAATCTTGGAACTCATTATACAACATGAGAGATAAAATGAAACTCACAAAAATCAATTGAAGAGCTGGTTAAACAAGAAAAAGTTTGATTTTAATATTTATAATTATAGCACTTGTTTTTTTTTAACATAAAATATACCACTTGTGTACTTAGTAAAATCTCGAAAGCAATAAAATTTGTTTTTGCTCTTTTTCTTCTTTATTGTTTAATACACTTTTTTTTATAACCGTGAAGATTCGGCGAACGAAGTCAACCGATTAATCCACGAAATCCACAGCAGCTACATATTCTTACAATTTAAGATAGTCTGGATGGCTAACGAAAATCAAATTACGGATTCGCTGGATGGCTAACGGGAATCAAATTGCGGATTCGCCCTATTGAGGTTATCTCTCAAACGCCATTAGCAGGGTTATTGTTTAATACACCTTACTCAATTTTCGATCAGTTCAAACCGATACTAACTAGAAATTGAATAAGACATACTTGCAGAATAACATTATTCTTAGATTTTTTTTGGATATCAAACATTATTCTTAGGTAAGTCATTGACGAATATGCACTTCCGATAATCTCGGTGAAACATCAAATCCCTCTCTCATTCTTTGGCTCAAAATGTACCAGAAAGAACAGAAATAAAGAAGCTGGAATCTTCTTCATATATAATAAAACCCAGAAATTAAGCTTACATTCACATCTAAACCGAAGCAAATTCCATATATCTCCACAAGAGCTTCAAACCGGTACCTAAACCGGTAAAAAATTAGGAAATTTGCAACAAACAACATATATATATAGTAGCTATGTACATCAACACCAACTAAGTATTATTATTACTCTCTGAACAAAAACCAACCAGATCCATCTCTGTCTCTCTACCTACCAAAGATTCCTCTAAAACGCTTGTTCAGACACACTCCTCGCTGACTAGATCTTGGAGGTCACTTGGAACCGCTAGTCCAAGCCGAACCGACTCCATGA
Organism: Brassica napus; assembly: GCF_020379485.1. Taxonomy (NCBI): domain Eukaryota; kingdom Viridiplantae; phylum Streptophyta; class Magnoliopsida; order Brassicales; family Brassicaceae; genus Brassica; species Brassica napus. The sequence goes on along the minus strand of NC_063438.1, from coordinate 24,839,539 downwards.
TGCGCTCAAAGACAAGAACGTGGCATGGGATTTGCAAAACTCCTTTCTGCTCGTATCCGTACTCCTGAGCCGACCGCTTCAGCAAACCGATAAAAACCGGGTGGTTAAGCACCTCCGCGCTAACCAAGAACCTCTCCATCTCTTCACCCACGTAGACCGGTACGTGTCCTTGAGGAACAGAGGATGTATGCTTCTTTAAGCGGCGAGCCATAGAAGACCGGAGGGAAAATTTAGAACGGCGGCTCCGTCGTTGCGAATCTGACCGGAGGAGGTTGTAGTGAGTGGATTCAGCCACGCGGGAGAGACGGCGGATCAGGTGCTTCATCTTCTTGCTGTGGTGTGTGAGAGGTAGAGAGAGAAGCTTTTGCAAGAGTGATGAAACTGTATGAGCTGTAAGAACGAATGAGAAGATGTTCTTGAAGGAAAGAGAGGAAGGGTTCAGATTTTATATAGAGGCGAGGGTAGTTATGACACTTTGGCTTCGAAATAAAGTGGGTCCGGAAGGAGTACTTGCCAGGTACACTTACTCGGAAATTTTCGACTTGACTATTAAAAGAAAAAAAGAATATAAAATGCCCAATTTAAAACCACACAAACATAGTAAAATATCTTTGATTTTTAAACATAAAAGGAAAACGACTGATTTAGTTTATTTTGTTTTATATAAATAAATTGTATGGATTTTATAAAAAAAAAAACGACTGACTTTGAAATAGAAAAATCAAATTTCTAATTAACATAAGGAAATCCTATTTGATATAACTATTTATTTATATATATATAACGTTTTCTTTACCTCTTATATATATATATTCATGGCTGTGATTTCTGTAAATTAGTTTTCTGATATATTTTCATTTGTAACAAAAACCATGTATATATCAAAATAACACAGAATTAAAATCAACTGATGTTATTAATTAATTATGCAATCTGAATAGTTGGTATAGGTCTTTTTCGACCAAATAAAAAGAAGAGATATAGGTCTTTTTAGTATATTTGGCTATTGATAAACGAGGTTCATGATCAACTCAGAAAAATATATACATATTCAACTCAATATACATCTTGCTTTAGGTAAACATACCAACAACAAATCTTGCTTTAGATGCTTCCATGCATACATTTCCACGGATTGTGGTCCTAGATTATGTAGCTAACAACATTCCTTCGATTATCTATCTTCTTCAACGGAGCAAGGGATACATCGACTCGTTTTTCCATATATCAAGTAATAAACATCGCCGCGTTACGCCATCGCCATGCATGATTGCAATGTATTTTCTCTTTGCATTAGAATCGGAATAGGAATTTCATTTATGTTGGGGCATCACGTTAAGTTTGAACTTCTTTACCTTGAGTACCATGTTAAGTAATAGGTATAGAAAACCAAAAAATCCAACAAACCAAATAGACGAAGTACATCATTTAATTCTTTTTACAAAAAAAAGTACATCATTCTATCCACAATAATAACAATATTATTTTTACTGAGTACAACAAATATATTATAATCTGGCTCATGATTTTATCATGGTCTAAAATGGTGGATTTAAAACAAATTAAAAGGCTGAAACCAAGGGTGAATGACAAATAATTCTGAATGGAAAAATTTAAAATAAACTGTGATGATAGACTTCTGAAAATGCATAAGGGCTTCTAGAACTTGGACCAAGTGATTGAGTATATTCCATTTGTGTGGTATTATGAATAGTTTGAAAGTCAATTAGGTACATATATACTCACCCTCAACTACTTATAAGACTTCATTATTCATTTTGTTTTCTTCTGATCATATTCAGACCCTCACGTAACCATCATTGAAAACTAAAACAAAATTTAGTTACTTGTAAGTTTCCATTATGTAAATTTTTTTTTTCAAAACCCAATTATAACTATAGTCTATTAGTTTCAGGCATAGCTAATAAAAACTAACAAATTACATTATCATGGTGTAAACATAATTGTGATAATTAATAATGCAGACTACGTGCAATATAGTAACGTCTTTAACCAATCTATAGAGAAGTGAGTCATATGTGACAATAGAGGAGACGAGTTAATGTTGATATAATAGATATCTTGTAACCCTATAGAAGAAGCATCCGGCTATGCAATTTACTCCACCCTTTAATTATGACATTTTTTTTATAGATTTACGGTGGGACTCTGAGAACTGATATTGCCCAAATTTTAATTATTTTTTGAGCGACCATTAGTAATTACATTAATATAGTTAGTAATGGTTGCCCAAATTTTAATACGCAGCATTTTTTCGGGTTATGCCTAGAACTCTGTTTCGGCTCTGCGTAGAACTCTCACATTCTTCTTAATATAATTAGTAATGGTTGCCCAAATTTTAACATGCAGTGTTTTTTGTCAACTATTTGTTGTTTTGTGACACTTTAATATATATATATTCACATCTTCTACCATTTAAAAATTAGATTGGCGCGTTGAGTTATCACTTATCAGTAATAATGTAATATACAGCATCGTTGTAAAATGTCGTGCGTGGATATCATGGAGGACCATCACCATGTGTCTGTGTTAAAGAGAGAAAAAAAGTAAAGTAAGATTGTTGTATAGGATCATTCTCCATTCTGTAAGGATTAGAGCTTTAGTGACAAGGATATGATGTGATCAAAGTTTCTCTGCTTATCAAAAGTGTATGTCCCCTTTCTCAACTTGGGGGTTGCAACTTTAGACCCCTTTAGTCTCCTAACTTTATTGAAATTTATACCTATAAAATAACCATGCCACATGTGGATTAATCAAACAAAAACCCCTTTAGTCTCCTAACTTTATTGAAATTTATACCTATAAAATAGCCATGCCACATGTGGATTAATCAAACTAAAATAGCCTTCTACTACGTCGAGCTATAAATATTAGAATACTGCCATGCATGTTTGGTATGCTTCGCCCAATTTTATAAATTTCAAATTGTCACATATATTTAAGTTCTACCACAATTAGAAACTTATAACTTGATGATATAAAGATTAAATTCTAATAGCTAAGTTCGTTTAGCTTGTAAAAATATTTATGGAAAAGGAAGCAATAAAATCAAAGAAGCAATTAGGTCGGATGGACACTGTATCTACCAAACTATATCAAGCTCTCATGAAGCAGTTGATTCATTTACGACTCATTCTTTAATTTCCGTGGGACTCTGATGGTTCGTAATATTTTTGATTCAGTTTCTTGAATAGTTTGAATGCTTAAACCATATACGTAGTTTCCATTTTCAGTATATTAATATGATCACTGATTATAGTTTGTGTTTCAAATAAAATGTGTTTAAAAGAAAAAGAAAAAAGATCACTGATTATAGTTTATATAGAGAGTGACTTTTTCAGTCTAACTATATAGACTGTTATTCCAATAAAAAAATACAGCTTTATTCATGCAGTAAGTTTTTTTCCGAAAAAAAAAACCATGCAGTAAGCTACTAAACTATCTGCTGTAATTTTACTTATCCAATAGAAAACTGATCAAAGCTATTTTATTTTAAACTATGCAATTAATCGGTTATTTTTCCTGATTGGTAGTTAGTTGTTCAATGATATTTTGGTTGATAATTTGAGTATTGAAATGATTAATATACAATCAACCATAAACAGATAGATATAAAGAAAATTTAAGCTATGCAAAGAAACAAGCATCCGATGCTCAAAATATAGAGTATAAAAATAAAAGAAAGGAAAGGGTTGTAATTAAGAAATAGTAAGACAGATAATCAAACGTATTAGTTTATGCAAAACACATAGGAGAGAATATTCTTCCAACGGCAAAGGTTATAAAGGAGGCATTATTGAGATACACGTCAACAGCTTGAAATTTCACTCTGATTGGTTAGCTGTAAACGCGGTACGCGCTATTGCATCATTAACGAGTATATATGTCACCGAATGTAATAAACTAAGTTATTCATATATACTTCGCTCTCTCCAAATGTAATCAACTACATTACTTGGTTATATGCCAAAACTAGTTTTCCCTATCAGATTTTATTTATGCGTTTAAATAAATCAAATACAGACGCGGCGAGTGTTACTATAATGATAAGCATATAGTCGAAATCGTAAAGAGCATTGAATATTTGAATCAATTGGTAGATAGGAGAAGTAAATCCTACTATATAAAAGCTACTAATTTTGAGGCTTCTTAAGAGTGCCACATAGGATAAAATATTCTCTACCAATCAAACTACCACATCATCGCGAATGTTAAGATGATGGGTCTCGAACCATCCAAGCCCATTGTATAACTTATAGCTTCCTTTTCTTTAGCCTACTTGCCTCAGACGTCTCCAGCAACTCCAAATCTGTTCGTCTACCCAACTTCACCAGTGTAACTCCACGACTACAACAATGACACTTCAATGCTCCATTATAACTCATCAAGTGAAGACTCTTTATACCTCTCCATATCCCTCTTCTTAATTTCTTGCCCAGTTCCTTAAATTTGATTTGTCACAAAAAGTTAGTGCATCAGATAGTTTTTGAAATTCAAATAATACTAGGTAGTTTTCTGCACCATGTGCAATGATAAATTTTTTAAAAATTAAATTATATTTAAAATGAAATTTATTAATATTATGTATTTTATTATTTTGACTAATATTTAATACAAAGTTGACTATTTTTGAGACTATAATGTTTGATATTGTGAACAACATCTTTTTACAGTACTCTGTTTGTATCTTTTTTTTATTAGTCATCTTCCTGTTATTTTTTTCTTTTTGGTAAAATGATTAAAAAAAAAGAATGAAGCTAAAATTAATCTTTTTGTTCTTGATCATTCACGTTATCTTCAAAGTTAATAACATAGCCAACGTAAATGATCGACATTGAGATTTCAGCTTTTCTGATTTTTACTATTCTAATGTTCAACATAATTTGAATATTCTCTTTGTTTTATACTATAATAGTTTAAAAGTATTTTTTGTTTCACTATATAAATTGTTTTTATATTTCAATGTAACTTTATATTTATTGGATATTGTGTAGCCAATTAAATTATGTAAATTACTGTGTAATCGATTAAATTTATATGTTAAATGACAGTTTTCTAAAGTAATAACTTTTAAATATTACATATTTTAATTAAAATTGATTATATTTTGAAACAAATAGAGTAATCTATAAACTAACTCTATATAGATATAAGGACAAAATTGTAAACTGGTCTGATCTTGAATTTCTCTCATTCTGTGCATTCCTAATTGGGAGGAGATAATCAACATCTAATTTTATGTTACTCTCAGTATATTAGAAATAGTCGAACCGTAAACCAATTAAGAATGATGTAAGGAAGACAAAAAGATGTATTTCCAGTTATCACAAATATAGAATCAATTGACAACAACATAATTATGTCCAGCGTAGGACAACATAGAAGAGTTTACATACCTTCTAATATTATAATATCTCTCTATATTATTGGTTAAATCAGTTTGACAAACACTCACTCCATTCTTAGAGTTTAAGTTTTTCTATCTGATGATATTAGTAGTCTGATCAAAAAAAAAAGAAACGGTCGAACTCTACATTATAATTGGAGAAAGAAAACAAACAAAAATCAACCGAAGACTTTTAAGGTATATGAAACAAAAATTGGAAATATCAATTCTCTGCATTTAAAGAATAATGCAATAAAATTGTAAAAATACAAAATAAAACAAAAAAATACACAGAAAGAAAGATTTAATAAAATAAAATCATAATATAATTTCCAATTGATAGTGCTCAGCTACAATAATAAGTCTAAATTTACAACATATACAGTTTTATTTACATTTTGAAACCTATTATCTAATTAAAATGATTTTAAAAAAAGTGCCAGCACGAAGAGTTAAGAAATATACAATAAAATATAATACATAACGTTAAAAATACATTATCACTGATCACTAAAAAATCATGTTAGTAGTAATAAAAATGAGATGACAACACATTTATTAAAACCATAGAACGACACACAATAAGGTGTTATTAAATATACAAATTACAAATTAAATATGCTCAACGCAAACACACATAAAAATGAGACATCATATTAGGATATATTTAAATAAATAATTTTAAATATATTATATTCTTGATAATTTTAAAATTACTTAAAAAGAAACTAAATTATTCAAAAAAATAATATACAAATAAAACTAAAGCAATATTTTGTAACGTCAAAATAATAAATGAATAAAAAATATAGTATGTTAATAAAATAGATTTTAGATTTTAAAGACTTCTAATTCATGTAATATTACAAAATTTAAAATTTTTTTATTACAATTAATATTTTACATTAGATATATTAAAATAATATTCTAGATCGATATTCAATTGTCAGTCTTCAACTATTTATACATAAAAAAATATTATTAAGTACGCTTTTTTTAAAAGGTAGTTTTATATTTTAAGTAGGTTATTGGATTTTTCTTTTCGTAAATTTATTCGAGATGAGATTCTGATCTTTTAAATTAAGATAATTTGTGTTCTATACAAAATTATATTTTTTTTACATAACTCTAAAATCTCGGACTTGATTCTTCATATTTTATTAGTTAATTGTGTTACATATAATAGAAATATTTACTTCAAACTAAAAATATAAAAAAAAATCAAATTTAAAAATTGATTATATATAATTTAATATAGAAAAATTTACATACAAATAAAAATGATAAATGTAACAAATTTAAATATATTATCCGCGCGTAGCGCGGAGAAAGGATCTAGTACTATTAATAATGAGAGGAATGGCGTCACGTGAAAGGAGTTTGTGGGAACCCATTTGGGATTTATATAAATAAAATGAATAAATATCCGTACGGTGCAGTCGTACATGTTAACCTAACCCACTCCAACTTTTTTTTTTCTTCCTTACGTGTCATACCGTACAAACCAACGTGACTAGTCTTCAAAATTTAATTTAATGTGAATAGATTAGATTAAAGAATGATAAGTGTGCGTCATGGAAGTTACCTTATTGCATTAGTTTGACTGAAAAGTTATCCTACTATATAAAAGGAGCTATTTTAAAGGCTTCTAAAGTGTGCCACATATGCAAAAAATTCCTGGCCAATCAATCTAACAGCTCATCTCAAACTGGGCTGATATCCATGTCAATTACGAAGCCCAAACAATTTATTTAAATCCCAGTCAATACTGAAGTCAGCCCAATATCCATTTACGGTATATGATATCAAGAAACTAAGAAGCTCATTCTATTTTATGAAATTACATGCTTTTGTTTAGTCTTTCGCCACAGTGACCGGATGCGTGTTGAATCACAAAGCTTCTCACGCATCCCATTATTATACTATTTCAATTGAGGTTCTTAGTGTTGTTCTAACTTATATTTAAAAATAAATTTTATTAAATGTTATAGATTTTACTATTATCTTAATAAAATTTAATATAGATTTGATATATATTATATCAAATTATATAAAACTAATAAAAATGATATAAAATTGTATAATTATCAAACATTTGGCCTAAACAATATTTTTAAAATTTTGTAGATATATAAGAAACTAAATATCATACGATTAGATATTAGATGTTTAAGAATTGCATATTTTTAAAAGCTTTAGTAATACAAATTGTATAATTATATAAAAATAATAATATTACTAAATCTGGAATGGTATATATGAATATATATTTATTTTATAGATGATGCATAAGATATTACCAACATTAAATAAAATTATCCGTCTCATGTTTATTTTTTTAATTGTAGAGATGGCATGTAGCAAAATGCCCAAAATGACCCTAATACCCTAGATATATAGAAAATATAAAAAATTTGAAATATAATACAATAATTATTTGTAGATAACTGGTACGTTAAACTTTGTGGGACAAGGAGACGTCTAATTTCAGGGAGTAAAATCGCATATCTACCAGAAAAAACTAAATCGTAATCATCACAAGTGTCATTCTACGGTTACATGAAGGTAATAAACTAAACATAAAGTTTATGTCAAACTAAATTCTTACAAATATTTCATTTTTTCAGGGAAACTATCACTCACAACCACACCTGGATCGCGCTTCTACTTTGACAACAATATTGATATCATACAACGCTTCCAAAAGAAGAATAAATGTCTATCCTAAGCTTCATAGCAAACGACACCAGTCAACTTTTTTAAAATTTACGTTACAGCTTTCTACGTCAATTAAATAGGCACACTCAAATACTATTTTCTCTTACGAATATTAAATTCATCAACATAATTTATTATTCAAACTTACTTTAGTTTATAAAAAAAAGTGATCACCGCTTCCAACGTCTTCACATTATAAAAGAAACAAAACTTAACTTACACTTTCAGAAACTTTAAAACTTCCAATTTTAATTAAACTATTCTTTAATTAAACATGTAATCCGCGCGAAGCGCGGTTTCGCGCGGATACGGACTCTAGTTACTGTAATAATTTTGTAGCAAGAGGTTTGTGATTTTCTTTCAGAGAGGTTTGAGATTCGATTTCTATATAGTTCAATTTATTGTTATTTATGCAGATTAAAATTTGAAATTATAAATATCTTGCAAATAAAACTTTGATGCATTAATCTTTATAAGATATAGTTCAGTAATGTAAATAAAACCATTAGAAGTGGATCAATAAAATTATTTACTACAAGCCGTTTGTTTCTAGTTTCTTTCTTCTTTAATTTTTTTCTTAAAAATTTGTTGGTCTTTATTTTCACTCAAAAATGTATATATATTTTTTTCTATGTTTTCTCTTTTTATGGTCTAAAAATTATTTAGTTTCGTTAGTCATCAACTGTCGGCTAAAAATATATAATAAAAATCATCCTATACGCTTTGGTAATAATAATGCGAAAACCATCGTATACTCCACTTTCTTTAGTCATCACACTGGTCAGACTCTTGACTGCTAATTTGTACTTGCAAAATTTTAATAGAATTTCAATTGACAGGTGAGTAGATTCATCAATACCTCAGTCGAATTCAATTGATAAATTTCACTTAGTAAGTTAGTATCATAACTTACTTACCAAAATTCTCAAATGACTTTGTTTTGTTTACAAGTAAATATAGAGTTTCCAGTTAGCTGAAAATATATGCTAGCGTATACATTTCAGCTTTTATTAACAACCATTTATTTCAATAGATCTTAGAAAAAAAAATGCTTTCGTTGAACGACAAAGACTTACACACATGTTGAAAAAATCCAAGAAGACGATTCTGTAGAAATAAAATCGATGGATATTTAGTCATTTACAGACATAGAAAGTTCTAGCATGGAGTAGTAATTAATAGTCTTCTTGAAGTAGTTGTAGAACGCAGATAATTTTATTCATTCCTCTATATCTACGCATTGAATATAAATTGATTGGTTAGGTGAAACAAGACCCGGGAAAAAAAAATCTGGTGGAAGAGCAGGCTAATAGATTTTCCACGAACATAACTATCGAGAACATTAATATGTTTGACTCCAAACTTAAAAAGACGACAAGCTCCAAGCGTACAGCCGTACGCAGGACAGCCACACGACACTCTCGCTCCTACATTATCGTGTTATATGCTTAAAATTTCTTATTGAAATACAGAGAGCGACAAGTACGGAATAAGAAAAATAGAAATGCAATATTTTTCAAATTGTGGTCCATATATAGATGATTCAATTTCAAAGTGTAGGGTGCCCACATTGGCCGTAGCTTCTAGGGTACAGTGACCTCACTCTTTTGCCCCTTGGCTCCACCTTTGTCTTTATGTTTTTTTTTTCTTCAAACTTTTTGGTAATCGAAATGACGTTTTCCTGACTCATCACCCTCCTTTACATCATTTCTATGACTAAGCATTACTATTCTTAATGGGTCGGTCGTGTGCTCGTGTTTTTGATTAAAGTTGGATCATTCATCGTTTACTTTTCCCATCGTATCTTTTTTTGTTGTTCTTTGATTTCTTTTTGGGTTTATTATTTAAATTGGCTAAGAATATAAAGTTTAACAATAGATATTCAGGCCCACTTTCCAAATAAAAAACCAACCTTAACTAAACCAAATAAGAGCCTTTAGATCATAAGAGGAAGTGAGAATGTTGCATCTCAGAAAAGAAAAGTTTAGTCCAGGTTACAAAAGCTGCACATGCAATGACGAGGAAGAAAAATGAGAAGCAAGAGAGTATAATTCGGCTTAAAAGCTTCATAGATGATTAAAAAAGCCTTAACTTATTTCATGCGTCACACAATAATTTAGTGGGCCAAGGCCCAAGGAGTTAATACGAGGGAAAAGTCAACCTCTTGCTAGGGGTGGGCGTTCGGGTACCCGTTCGGGTACCCGTTCGGGTTCGGGTCGGGTATTTCGGATTTTTGGGTATTTCGATATAGAGGTCTAGAACCCGTTCGGGTATTTCTGTACTTCGGGTCGTGTTCGGGTATTTTTAGTTCAGATTCGGTTATTTCGGATCGGGTTCGGATATTTAGATTTTGAAAAAAAATATTAAAATTTTCATTTCTCAAGTTTATTGTATTTAAAAATATAACTTTTAGTTAACTAATTTTTTATTTTTAATAGATTGAATGGTTAATAGATTTGGACATAACATTTTAAAACTAAAAAGGCACTAATTTAGTTATTTTTTTTTAATTTTGGATATAACTTTTTGTTAATTTTTGAAATAAAAAACTTGACATGCATTTTAAGTGAGTAGCAAATCATTTTTTCTGGAATTGTATGTATATCATATGAACTTAAATTATGTGTAGTATCAATATAAATATTTTATATAAAATAAGAGATATAAACTAGAAACATAAGGTTAATTATACATATGTTCGGTTATCTTCGGATATCCATTCGGGTTCGGGTATTATCCGTTCGGGTTCGGGTATCCAATCTCTCCTTATTCAATACCCGTTCGGGTATTTTGCTACTTCGGTTCGGATTTCGGTTCGGTTATCTTGCTTCTTCTGGAACAGCACAGGGGCCTTGGAGTTTATAGAAAACAACATGAATAGTTTCAATCTTCATGATCTATTCTCTCAATTGCCTATCCTTTATAGATGAAGGGGAGTACCTTAGCCCTCCTTCGGTATGTCTTGTTCCTTGGCTTCTCCTTGTTGGAATTCTTTTTTCGGATCGGGTTCGGGTGCCACTTCGGATATCGGGTAAAGTGCCCACCCCTACTCTTGCAATTGCCTTACAACAAAGCATTGTATTTAGGGTATATGAGTAAAGAGCTGAGAAGCTTTTGTCTCCCAATAAGCTTGCTCTGGTTTGGTCAAAGATCGGTTCTTGCATCTTTGAAGCCACGAAGATTCCTTTGCCAGAGCAATGAGTTCGTTCATGAGCTTCTTAGAGGTGTGCGCCAGCATTTTGATAGGTTCATCAAAGACCTAAAGGTATGGACTTTTTGAGTCAACCTAAATTTCCTCTCTAGTGTTTCCGCTTCGTGCTCAGTGTCATTTTATTTAATAACGCAGCCTGGTGATTTAGAAAAGGCGCAACTTGGACTTAGCTCACAGCTACAGCAGAGCAAAAGTGAAGTTCAATTTTAACCGTGTGGACGACATGGTTATTCAAGCCATTTTCCTTCTCGACACGCTTGCCAAGGATATCAACTCATTTGACATGAGAGTCAGGTTTGTTTTTACTGTTTTAACCTTTCAGATTATGTCTTGTCTGTTACGAGTAGCTTAGAGCATCATTATCCCAAAACCCCTTAAAGGGTCTCTTAATTAATTTTTAATAGTTTTTAAAGTGTAAAAGTGATTTAAGAGACTTAGAAAGAGATTTGAACATTTAAGTGGTTTATTGCAAGTTTCTTAATTATGGGATCTTAAAAAAAAATTATAAAACACTTTCATTACAACAAACTTTACCATAATGCACAATAAAAAAACTTCAAATTGATCAATGATATTGAACTAACCAGTAGCTCTTGGTTTCTTTGTGTCTTTGTTGAGTCCTTTGGTAGATGCCATGACTGCTTCGAAGATCTCAGCTTTTCTCCATGTGGGTCTGTGTAAAGATGACATTTTTATAGCCCAAGACTTGAAAGCTGAGTTCGCCTCTCTCCACCCATGGAAGGAAATGCTCAAAGACAGAGCATTGAAGTCAAGTTTGGATTCATCAGTGGAGGTGAGACTACGAAGTGGAATATTGTGAGAGGGAGCCATGAGTTGTTCAAATGCTGGAGATGAGAAAAAGGAAACAGAGGAGGTTAAGAGCAAATAACAAGTCTATACGAATGTTCTGAAGAAATCAACACACATTTGAAGAACTGATTTTGGATATAATATCAAAAACCTAACTTTTGAACTGATGTAGTAAAATAAAGCAACAAACTTTTCAAGTGAGCAAAACAGAGAACCTATTTGCATCAGTCAGATCCAACCCAAGATTCTAAACCAACAGATCTAGTAACGAACCTTAGGCTTCCTTTAAATGTAAAGTGTAATTACTGACCTTAAGAAAATCACCACTTTGAATCATGAAGTCCTTGATGACTGTGAAACTGACATTCTTTGTAACCAAGAGGCTTCCCAGCCTTTATGCAATTCACCACCAACAAAACAACCGAGCCAAACAAGATGAGAGAGTAAGTAGTAGCACAAAGGAAAACTCAGAGAGCTGTCGTTCACTATTTTTTTATCTTACGCTTAGCTAGAAAGGAGGAACAAACATGCCTAAACCAACACAAACTCTCTAGACTGAAGAAATGAAATAAGCAACAAGTGCAAGGCTTTATTTATGCTCTCAAGTCATCTCTCTAATAAATCCAAGAAAGCTCTAAAACCTCTCATGAAAAATCTATGGAGTTGATGCGACAACATACCTGAAATTCTTGCTTTGCTTTCCTAGTTGATTGCTGCTGCTCCTCCTCCTCTTCGACGATTCTGATTATAGGAAATAAAAAAAACACTCAAATGAATATCACCAACAACAACAAAAACAAGAACACCGAAATAGAATTTAGTTTTGACACAATAGAGAGAACCCAAAATAGAATTATGATTCAATCAAAACTAGGAAAAAGGAGAAAATGGATAAAATCAGAGGTCGAGCTATAAACGTCGTTGCATCAGTCAAATTTTAGTAAACGGAAAGTTAAGTAAACTGAAGCGGAAGCTAAGGGAAGCTAAGGGAGAGAGAGAGAGATGACCTGGATCGGATTTGAGATCAGTGAAGACGCGCTCCGCTTTAGCAGCAGCGGAATTGAAGGCGGTTCTAGCTTTGGAGACCAAGGACGGCGGCGGCAGATTATTTTAACACGATCACAATGAAATCAGTAGGAACAGACCTTTTGCTCGGCCTCTGCTGCGGTTTCGAGAAGGTTTGAATCTAGAGGAGAAGTGAGATGAAGTTCTGGAGAAGGTGAAGAGGGAGGAAGAAGAATCACAAGAGACGGTCTCTTCTTGTCCCTGAATAAGATACGTCTTTAGGTTTATTGAGATTTTTCATTTTTTTTAAATCCTAATAAATATAAGAGACGCTTTTAAAAGCTCCCGATAATGCTGCTCTTATGTTGTGTTTTTTGGCAGAGAATTGTACTCGTGGCACTTCCCTGAGCTAGTTAAAATAGTCAACGACAACTACCTTTGCGCCCGAGTTTCAAAAGTTATTAAGGACAAGTCAAAGTTGTCCGAAGAGCACATCCCTATGCTTACTGATATCCTCGGGGATGAAGATAAGGCAAAAGAGGTCGTTGAAGCTGGCAAAGCATCTATGGGATGATGTGGAGGAACGACTAGAGTTTTATGACAAAGGTGTTGCCCCACGTAAGAATGTGGATGTAATGAAAGAAGTGTTGGAAAGTCTTGAGAAGAAAAGTATCATTTCACTTTTATACCCCTTCTCTCTCTCTCTCTTAAGGGTTGATGTTAAGCTGTTTGTTTGATGGGGTGTTTTCTCTTTATTAGACGAGGGAGAAGTAAAAGCAGTGGAAGCCTCAGAGAAGAAAAAGAAGAAAGAGAAGAGAAAGACAGAGGAGAAGGATGAGGGAGAAGATGGGGAGAAATCAAATAAAAAGAAGAAGAAGATGGGGCTAGTCCATTTTGTTAGGGCTTATAAAAAAAAACTAAGTCACAAGATGATGAATAGACCCAAGACAGGTTTCTGTAATGTAGTAGTTTTTTTTCCCTCATGCCAAGCTTTTATTTTAATTTAATAACAAATTGGATTAACCATATCAGATTTTATAGTATTGAATCTCTTAAATGAAAAAAAATTACCAAATTTTGTTGGATATCTTGAAATGTTTCTGGTTCTATGTTTTTGCTTGAAAAAAAGAAACCATCATCAGATTCTCTAATACTGAATCTACAACTAAGAGGATCAAACATATTTTTCTTCTTATATTAATTAAGCATAACAAAAATTAGTGTTTTTCTGGATAATATAATTTTGATTTGAGTTATATAAAGAAAAAAATATTATTATCTAAAAAGTACAAAAAAATTGCAGAAACAAGAGAATTCTGCTGAATTAAAAAGTAAAAGTATAACAAAAAAGTGAAAAAAAAGCAAGAGAACAAAGATTCATAACACAATCTAGTCACAGAGAATGAGTCTAATCATTGCAAGAACCAAACACGAAACAGAGAAGAAGAAGAGCGTCACAAAGTCCCTCGCAGACCATTTCCTCACGACCTTAGACTCAACCCTCAAGCTCTTCGCCCTGCGCAGAGCATCCACTTCCTTGAGCAAATCAAACTCGACCCCTTTCTTCTTCAACTCCTCAACGCACTTACGCAACAGCTTCGCATCTTCTTTCTCCCTCTCCAACAACTTCTCGAGATGCGACTCCACTTCAGACTTGTACCGTACGGCCCAGATGATCCCGAGGGAAGACAAAAGAGCGCAGAGAGAAGGGATCCATGATCTCTTACACGAGGAAGAAGAAGAAGCAGAAGCAGAGGAAGCGTGGAAGAGGAGAAGCAGAGAGATAGAGTGGAAGAGGAAGAAGAAGATGTAGAGCTGAGTTATCTCTCGTCGCACGGAATCGATCTGAGACTCTTTGTGCGAGACGCGGTTGAGGATGAGCTCTTCTTCTTTCAGCCACTGTTTGAGGAGGAGCTTGTGTGTTGGCGTGTCGGCGATTTGGTGAAGAGGGTGTCTCGGCTTTGACTCCATGATTGGTGGGTTCGTGCTCTGATCTGAGGCCATGGAAGCAGCAAATACAGTGGAGAAATCAGAGATAGAGAGATGGAGAGATAAGCGTTATAGTTGCAGTTTCAAGAGGAAAGATCCGATTAAATAAAGCGGCGAAACTCATGGCTCTTCTTTGGTAACGGCTATTTTTATGTGAATTTACATATTTGTCCTTTGGGTCTAACGGTCATCAACCAATCTCGGCTCCGTTGGCCCATGGAATATTAGGCCCATAAACGCTTATGTCTAATTTTTATGTGTGTAGATCAAATGGCCCATGATAGACGAGAATTATACAACACATCTAAACCATTTTGAAAAGGGCACACAACACATCACTCACGTTTTTTCTTTGAACTTTAAAATATATTGTTTTAGATGATACCACTAGACCAAAAGAGAGTCTTTACTCACGTTTTGTTGTGCTTAGATTGTTACAAATCTCGTAACGCTTTCACCAAATGTCACCAACTAACATAATCCACCCAATGGAATTATTGAACAAAAAATATTTCTACTTTCGAACGTTACAAGTTCATAACATTACTTAAGGACGTACCATAGACAATTACCAAAAAGGTGAAAAAAGAGTAGTACTATTATATCATGAAACTAAAGATGGAGTTTTCCTCTATTATAGCAAAGCTTCTTCTCCTCACCACACTTGTTACCACATTGGTTATCTCCAGAGCTAACGAAGAGCTGATGATGCAACTATGTCACAACTCCGACAACCCCACCTTGTGTCTTCGCTGTCTGAGCTCAGACCCAACTGCTCCAAAAGCCGACCATGTCGAACTGGCTCGCATCATCCTCAGATGCGTCAACTCTCACCTCATCACCCTCACCAACAACACTTCCACTTTGGCCCCGAAGCACCGCCGGGATCCTAAAGCTGCAGCCGCCTTGAAACAATGTGGTTTGGGTTACGCGACGGCAAAGCGTGGCGTGGGAAAGGTCGACGCTCACTTGATAGCCGGAGATTACGACAAGGCTGCGTATGACGTCAGCATGACGGTGGAGGCTCCTCCGGTCTCGTGCCGTGCCAGTCTCGTGACCCTTAATTTTAATTTGCCCTCGAGTTTCCGTTACCATACAGAGGTTTACTTGGCGTTAACTCAAGCTCTGCTCAGGATCATTGATCGCTTCTAGTGACTTTATTACCTAATTTCTCAAAAAGTCATATGGTCTTATCTTACCTAGCATTATCAATGACTATTTAACTGTGTCTAGCTTCTCAAGTTTAAATCCAAGTTTGCTTCTTCTTCTTCTCAATCATTTCAAGATTGAATGAAAAATGGTGAAAAACTTATTTTTCACTTTAAACATCTCTGTTCATATCACTCTATGATCTTTAATCATTGCCATATCTTTGCACTCTTGTGAATTTATCATATCACACAGTATGGATTGTTATTGATATGTTTCATGATCATGTCGCTAACCTGATTCAAACTAAAAGCTGCTATAACTTTTTTTTTTTAGTTCCAAGAACCAAATAACAAACATATTCCCTCTTCTTCGTTGATCTCTCTATTTGTGGCTAAACTTCTTTTAGATGCTATAAGAAATGAACAGAAACTTGGTAATCTATTTTCTATGAATAGAGAAAGATAATGTTTGAGCGGCAACTCGAACCCGGTAAGATGTAGAATAAAATCAGGACATATCTTTTAACACAAGATTTAGCTACCAGGCTACCAGCTTTCTTTTGCTTTTTTTTTATTTCTTTTTTCTTTAATTTTTCTGGCAGCATAGACAATAGAAAATGCATCTCTGACAAGAATTCTCTTCAAAAGTAGATTGAATTTTATGTAGAATGAAACCCAAAAATTTAATGCTTCTTTTTTTTGTTCTTCAAGGGAACAGCTACATATCTGAGATTCCCTTCTCAAGCAACATGCACCAACAACAATAGCCAAACACAACTTGCACAATTTCAGTTTAAGCTTTCCTTTTTCTCTTTTTATTTCATTTTATTCTTTCATTTTTCTTTCTCAGATTTCCCCTAAAAACCTTCTTTATTATGTTTAGACAACAATGCACTTATATAAATAATCTGATCTTGTGGCTGTTTTACTATACTTTTCAAGATAATTTACTCTATAGATCAGCCTTATTTTGGAGGAAAAATGAATGCTTAATTCTTTTCAGTGTAGGATAGTTTTTTTGGAACACATCGGTGTACGATAGTTAAAGTTAGAACCTTTTTTTATAAACAAAGATCGAACTATGATATATATCAGTTTCGCTTTATCTTAACAGAACACATGAAAGCAAGATTTCCGAAAACAACTTTTTGAGTTTGAACTTTGAACGAATAGCCAACACAAAACACAAAATATATACAATTTAAGAAAAATGTATAGGTACTTTGAAGAAAAAACGGACGACGCAGAATTTCAGATATTGATAATTAACTAATTCTTAAGATTGCTGAGTTTTTAGGGCATAATGGAATCAACAAATATGATCGGAGGATAGTTGATAATTTTCAAGTATATCATATTTTATTCCTATACATATGTATGCTAAAACAATTTATTAATGTTAATAACTTAATATCCTAATTCTTCAGTTGAATTTATTACAAAAGATGACGTATAACTGACATCTTATATGCCGTAAAAAAAATAACTGACATCTTATATATCATGTAGTTTGAAATATTTGGAAGATCTTTTTCTCATCAAATATTTCATTGTCTATTCCATGGGACGAGTTTGAAATTAAGAAGATCATGTAAAGAGAATCTAATATTGTGAAGTCGTACAACTTCAAAGAAAACAAGATGGAAAAAAATGTCTAACTTTAATCTTTGAATGCATATTCAGTCATGTCATGACCCATCCATCATCTTTCTTCGAATCTCCTATCTCACTGAACATGTTTGGAGGCGGTCCTCCGTACTTAATAACTATGCTTATGGTCTCATATGCATCTCTCTACTAGCCTAATTTAATTTTTGCCATAATCTCAAAATTTTGTTCTTATCTTCAAAAACAACTCGTGCATGGTAATAGGATGGTTGATTACAGGCTTTGAAGGATCATAATATGGTAACCATTTTGGGTTTTGAGACTGGTAAAATAAAATATTTTCCACCGGAGTTTAGATATCAAAACTTGCATGCAAAATCAAGAATTAGGAGCATGCCTGGTTGTTATGCAATAGCACTAGAATTCTGTAACCAGAGTCTATCAACTGAAATAACTAAGAGCATGCATAGTTGTTCTGCAATCATTACAATTCTGTAACCAATGTAATTAATAATAATAATAATAAATGGTGCAAAATTTTAGAACATGTGCTAAGATTCTGGGGCTACGGGTAGGGTTTCCCTTTGCGTAGTTTTCATAGCGTGTGAGTTTTAATTTCGTACGGCCATTTGCAATAACACGAAAAAATATATTCTCAGTTTTTAATTCTTTTTCTGTTTTATGAAAAATGACGAGACAAGAACATTGGCAGCTGACGACAAATGGTGTGGCTTGAATTAGATAACTAGTAGTCGGCTGTGCTCCATTATCAAACGTTTTACAATTCTACATATTTTATATTTATTTACTTTATCATTAGTTTATAATTCAGATGACATTTTAGACTTTTATAGTTGCACCATTAGAGCATGTTTATTGCTAACAACCTTTAGAGTTGCTTAATGAATTTTTAAGTATTAAAAATAAAGCTAAGCAACAAATTAAGAAACACTTAATGAAATTGGTTTATTGGTAGTTGCTTAACTTAGGGTGCTTAACAATAAAAAAATATTAAATTTATTTTTAAACATAATTTTTTTATAAAAGATAAAATTTATTAAGTTAAAAAAACATAGTTAAACATAACATTTCAAACATAAATTTAAAAAAACAAACATAAAAGCATGGAAACAAAGATTATTAAAACAAACGATAATAGTTTGAGCGAGACATCGAAACTCAGTTGGTATCTTGATCATGTCCAAATTTACGCCAAATATGTTCAACCAAATCACCTTTCAGTTGTTGATGTGCTTGTCTATCACGAATCCTTGTTCGAACACCCATCTGATTAGCGATATTTGTAGGGATATCTGTTGAATATGTGAAATCGACATGAGAACTTCCGCTTCCTTCTCCTTGTTGAAAATCAGAAACATCGTATTGAGTTTGGTCATCTCGTTCATTTTCTACTATCATATTATGGAGTATGATACATGCTCTCATAATCTTTCCAATCTTGACTTTATCCCAACAAAGTGCCGGGTTTTTAACAATTGCAAATCGAGCTTGCAAGACTCCGAAAGCACGTTCGACATCTTTTCGGGCAGCTTCTTGATGTTGAGCAAATAAAACCGCTTTAGGCCCTTGTGAAATTGGAATAGATTGGATAAAAGTTGCCCATTTCGGATAAATGCCATCGGTGAGATAGTAAGCCAAATGATAATCTCTTCCGTTGGCCGTGAAATTCACTTGCGGAGCTTGACCATTTATTATGTCATCAAAAAGAGGAGAGCGATCGAGAACATTGATGTCATTTAACGTACCTGGAGGTCCGAAAAACGCATGCCATATCCAAAGATCATATGAAGCAACCGCCTCTAAAACGATAGTCGGTTTTCCAGAACCGCGAGAATATTGCCCTTTCCAAGCGGTGGGACAATTCTTCCACTCCCAATGCATACAATCGACGCTTCCTATCATCCCGGGAAACCCACGAATCTCTCCAATATGAAGGAGACGTTGAAGATCATCTTGTGTTGGTCTTCTTAGGTACTGATTTCCGAACAAATCTATTATTGCTTCCACAAAATTTTCCACACATAACCGAGTAGTGGTTGCACCGAGCCTCAGGTATTCGTCGACCGCATCAAGCGCAGAACCATATGCCAACACACGAATAGCTGCCGTGCACTTCTGAAGTGTAGAGAGACCAAGCCTTCCGAGACCGTCCTTCTTCTGGCGAAAGAATGGAACTTCATTTGAGAGACGATCAACAATATATATAAACAATGGTTTGTTCATACGAAATCGTCGCCGGAATAGGTTTTCTGGATACGTTGGAGCGTCACTAAAATAATCATTCCATAATCGGATATGACCTTCTTCACGGTTTCTTTCGATAAAAACTCTTTTTTTTCTTGTTTTCTTTTCTTCTGTTTGATCACCAAAAGTATTGCACAAATTCTCAAATGCTTCATCGAATTGATGATCAAAATATTGATCGAACGCATCATAACTAGAGTCTTCTAAATTGTTATGAGAGGAAGATGCCATTAGATGAAATTTTGTAGATTTTTATAAGTGTGGTTGTGATGAGATAATGAGGTTAAAAGAGAGATATTGATAACACGAGAATAGAGAGAATAAAGGGAACTGATTGTTTATAACTTGAGAAACGGATTGTTTTGATGAAGAGAATTGAGAGAATAATGAGAACGGATTGTTTTGATGAAGAGAATTGAGAGAATGAAGAAAGTGATAGAAGTCTCGTTACATTTTATAAGTCTTACAAAGACCCGTGAAAAAATACATGCATTCTCGTGATAGATCGTTACAAAGACTCGTGACCAAAACACTGCAAGAGTACAACTCCCGTGACCAAAACAATGCAAGAGTACAAGTCCCGTGATACAATACTCGTGTGGTCTTGTCTGCCTTTCCACTCTCTCCTGTTCTTGTCCAAGTCGCCACTCCCGTGATACTAGACTACAAAACAATAAAACAGGAACATCAGTGTCATATAACAAGTGACAACAGGAACAACAGCAACAGCTATATCAACAGAAACAAGGTTACTTGATTAAACTAAACATGAACATTGTAGCATTACAAGAACTTGATTAAACAGAACAACAACATCCGGTGAAACGAGAAACTGAAAGCCAACAACAAACAGAACAACAAACAGCACAAAAACTACAATTAGAACAATTCATTGATTAGTTTTTTCTTAAGGGACTTTTCATACTCAGCCAAAGGCTCTTTTTTTCCAATAAGACTATCAAGCAGGCTCATCTTAGTCAGGCGTTCCTTAGCATCAATTTCCTTCTGCTTGATTGTCCAAATCCTCTCAAACTCCTTCACTTGCTTCTCTTGATCAACCGTCTGCTTACCACTCGCCTTTGAGGCTTTAACACCTGGTGGACGCTTCTTAGAATCTGCTTGAGATGTTGAAGAATCACCACCGTCCTCGCCCTTTCTTTTTTTAGAGGTTCCTTCATTCTTAGCAGTTGAAAGCTCACACCACTTCTGGTCGTGCCTCAGTTCCTTCCACGCGTGTTCAAGGAGGAATTTCTTCTTATGGTTGTTGAAAAATATTTGATGCGCAAGTTTGAGCACATCATTTTCGTTTTGACCCGATGTCTTCTCTCTCTTTACAGCTTCATAGGCTCCACAGAATTTGCAGACGAGATCATTGATCTTCTGCCAACGGTGCTTGCAATGACTAGCCCCTCTCTGGTCGGAGCCACCATCTTGACGACTTGCAGCAAAGTAGGCTGCTATTCTTGTCCAGAAAGCGCCTGACTTTTGCTCGGTGCTAACAACTGGATCTTTGCTCGTGTTTAACCACGAGCTGATCAGCAACACATCGTCCGCTGGTGACCAAGTTTTTCATTCCCGACGGCCAGCAGGAGTGTCGCCGTCGAAGGCTGAATCAGCGGTACCTTGAGTGGCAAGAAAAGGAACAAGAGAGAGGACAAAGACAGAGTTTAAATGGAGGAAGAGAAGCATTGATCACAACCAGTTCGAGAAGACATATATCTACCGCAATTAACACACAAGACCATAGATATCTATCGATCCATAACTACACTTTATTATCTTAATTACACAACCATAACCTAACCATCGCATTTATTACAGTGTTCACCTAACCTAACCATCAACATTTACATTTACACTACCACAATATGCTTTATCATATTCACAAGAGCAAAGAGAGGGGTTTACCTCTATCAGCAAGCGTAGGACTTTTGTCTCACGAACCTTGCCATTGCATCTTCATCAAACAACCTAAAGACAGAGAGGAAAGGAACAAATCACAACCAAAACAAATATTTATATATATCTACACGAGCTCGCCAGAGAATAAAAATCAACAATAACAAACCACAAACCACCAAATGTAATTAACAATGCTTCATCCAATTCACCAGACCAAATACAAAAGGTTTTACCTTTAACATGTAGCCCTTGATCTTCTGCCTTTTGAATGAAAAATCGTCTGGCTCTTGATCATTCCATCTCACAAGAACATGACAAAAAAAATCAATTCCAAATTTATCATGTTCCTCATATTAAAATTCTCGAACTGTTCGAGAAAATCTAAATCAAATACATGTATAATCAAAATCAAATACATGCATCATATTAACAAATCTTTACCTTCGATTCGCCTGAGATAGAGCTCGTAACGATTCCGCCGAGGAGAGGAAAGACACAGATAGGGAGATCGCCGTGGCCCTTCCTCGACGACAGCCACCGACGGAGACGTCGCCTGATCATCCAACAGAACCACCGATCGGGAGAGATCTCCCCTTTCGCCGAGGAGAGGAAAGAAACGGAGAGAGATGTCACCGTTTTCCTTGGTGGAGGAGAGCAACAGATAGAGAGGCCGTCGTTAGCCATCGTCGACGACAGCCACCAACTGAGACGCAGCCGTGGCGTCGAACAGACCCATCGGTCGCATCGGATTTCGCCTTTCGTCGCAGCGAGGAGAGAAGAAGAGATAGAGAAATGAAGGAAAAAAGAAAATGTGAAGGACGCGAAAGAAAGAAAGGTGAAAAATACGAAAATAGAAACAGTTAAAACATAACAAAAAAGAAGAATGAGCTGGTAATAATCAAGATGAGCAAGGTAAGAAAATGAAGAACAGAAAGAGGCTTTGACAGCATGAAAAGAGAGTGTAAGAAGTTATTAACAGAGCAGAGTCTCACTAACTAACTGCAAGTCTGGTGTGTTCGGTCAGGCTGCCCGAACCCAACAAAAGAAAAACTTGTAACATCTGACACAAACTCACTTCTATATATATACACACTTGCACACACTCTCATTTCCTCAAAACAACCCCAAAACTTGTTTCTCTCATGGCATCATCTCTTCCTCAGTTCTACGCCGATTTCACATTTTCCGGCAACACTTCTTCACAGTTTCACGGCTCTTCTTCATGTCCTGACGTCTCAGCTCTATCCAATTACTATGACGACGGTTACCTCCCCTTCAACGCATCTTCTATCCCAGAATCCACATTTTATCCCCAAGTTTTTGGAACTTCTGACGCTCCTATGCAGGAGTACAACTATTATTACCAGAAAATGGGTGTGAACAATGCCACACAATATTTTCATGGTGGTGATCAAGAATACTACGGCTTTTCACCAGAAATCAAGCCCTTTGGAGAGCAATCTTGGGTATATAAGCATGTTCAAATATTATCTTAAATGGATATTATTGTTTACCAGAAACCATCAAAGAAATTATTTTTATGAAGCAGGGATCTAGTGAAGGAGGCATACAAGCTGAGCAGAACACAAAAGTGGGACGCTATTCGGTTGAAGAACGTAAAGAGAGAATCATGAGGTACTTGAAAAAGAAGAACCAACGCAACTTCAATAAGACCATCAAGGTATGTATATATATACACTCCTTATAGTAAATTTATATTTCCTTTTTTTATGTTTATGAATTGTATAAGAACTAGAGATATATATAAGAACTAGAGATTTAAAAATACAATATATATATGCAGTATGTATGCCGTAAAACCCTAGCTGACCGGCGTGTTCGTGTTCGAGGACGATTTGCTAGAAACAATGACACATGTGAACAACAATATCACATGTCTAAAACTCACAACAACAATTCTGAAAAAGAAGAAGATATATTTTCTGGATCCGACGACTATCTAATCCAGGTATTATAAATTCATTTTATTATTCCAGAGCAGTTTATTATTTACATAATCAAATGTAGAACTAATTAGAATATTGCATCACAATTTTTAGCAGATGGAAAACGATGATGGATGGCTTAACGAAGCAATGTCTAATCTGATTTCTTTTCCTTGTGAATTGGACGCTCCTGGAGATGATCATAATCCAAGCACATGGAGCTTCTGATCCTACTATCATTTACCTACTTCCAAATCAATAATTAATGTCGCTAGTTATAAAATTTGATCGATTAGTTTAGTTTAATTATAAGCAGCTTAGTTATTTGATGTAGATCTATATCATAATGTACTTAATTAGTCATGTGGTTAATGAACATGAAGATTCTGCCTAGTAGATAAATAAAAGAACTTCACATCATCGGTGTGAATAATTTCAGCCAATAACGATCTCAATACAAGAGCAAAATATTCCCGTTTCTTAATTTATTATGTAATTTTAAAAAAAAGGTAAAAAAATAGACTATTAGCTTTTGCAGTAAATCTAAGAAAAGATGATTCTTTTGGGGAGGTTAAAAAGATTGTTGAGATTGTTTATGGCAAGCAACACTTTTTTACGATTCGAATAAATTGGTAGGTCGATAAAAGATTAATTAACCAGAGGATTCACGGAACAAATGTTTATTAAGGAATATATGATGTAAATTTTAATCATAAGACGAATGACGAAACGTTACATAGCTTGTGGCCTTCTTATCTTTCTTTTCCATGCTTATATATGAATGGATATAAAGAATAATGCGGATTAATTGGTCTAATAACAAAACACAGAAACATGATAAGAAGTTGTACACAAAATTCTTGCAATGATCGATTAAAGCAGATTGATAGGGTGTATATAGTCAGTGTAGATATAGAGAGAGTGTGTGGAGGAGAGACATGATACGGAACCAAGTTCCAATCACTTTTTAAGACATATAATTCTTGAAACAAACATATATAATAAGGCTTCAAACTCTGTAAATTATATTCTCTGAATTTGTCCCCCTTTATTTTCTTCTTTGACGAATATATGTGTATATTTTTGTTATTTCTTTAATTTTTTGTTGGCCCGACATCTTATACTACTATTCTACTCAGAGAGACTTAAATCAATTTTGCTATATTATTCATATTTATATTAGAGTGCGAGTCTTAGTAGGGGTTATTGGTTGTTGTATTTTAATGGATTTGAAAATCCGAACTAAATCTAGTGTTATTGATTCTGTGATTTTCAAATCTATATTAAAAATACAAAAACTCAAATCCGAAGAAAACCCTCAGGATTTGCATATTTTACTTGGATTTATAAATAATATATGGATTTATAAATCAATCAAATATATAAACTAATAATATAAAATATTTCTCAAGATTTTTAATTAGTCATACAATTAATGAAGTGGCGTTACAAAAAATGTCATACAATTAATGTAAAGAAAATCTAAAGAAGAGAGTTTTCAACATGATCATTTCATACAGTAGAAAATTTATAAATTAATATTTGATAAATTAATACACACTATAAGTTAATAAATTTTCTCGATCCCGAGTTGAACCGGTTGAAAATATGACACAATCAATAAAATAATAAAATAAGTTTTTAGTAAGTCCTATATAAATATATGTTTCTATTAAAATCATAAATTAATATTCTATCTATATATAAATTTTATATAAGTACAAACTAAAAATTATAATGTTGGTTTTATATTCACAGTGAAATTATTTCTATTTTTTCTTAACATTTCAATATATTTGATAATATTTAGTAAATTTATATCTAAAACCAAATTTAAATTCTATTAAACATAAAAATATACAAAAAATAATATAATAAAACAATATGAGAATCGAATTTCTAAAATTTAATTAATGTATATACGGTAAAATAAATTTTTATTTTATAAATAAAATATTTAAAAATAGAAAAAACTAAAAAAAGAAATATTTTGTAAATTAATAACTATATAAATTAATAAAATAACATACTTCCAATATTATTAATTTATAGAATTTTTACTGTATGTAGTGAACCTTCTCAATACGGATACATAGTCTTACGATCTTGATTTATCATAGAAAATTTTACGTTGATGTAACTGAAGTGAGTTGACTCTGCTTCTTGACTTGGGTACACACATTACTCAATCGATCGTAGATGCTGAAGTCAAAACCAAGTGTATATAAAAATCGCATCAAGTAATCGTTAATTGTTATCTTCCATTTTGTCACTTTTCAAGAAAGATAATCAGTGTTTACCCATATTTCATTAATTCAGTGAATTCCCACTATCTCAAACTTTTTTTTGTCTTTTACATATGTCAACTTGAACAGAAAAAGGCAATAGGAGTTGATTCGTTAAAATTCAAATGATACAAGAATTCTCATAGTGTACAAATTATAAAAGTATTCACGCTGATGAAGCACTTAACTAGGCTATTATAATACCTCAACTAAGTGCTTGAAATAACGCTATAGTTGGTTAAATTGTGAACTGTAATTTGTATTTTGGAGGAATTGCGCCTTCACATACTGTGATGCGTTTATTTGTCCACTTCGCTAAAAATGTTGCAAAGATTCGGTGTTGGATTTTCCAAATTTCATAAAGCCTGTGTTACCGTTAGAGAAGTGAAGGTCGCTCTCTATGCATGTTGAAAACGAAAGCTACAATCAACAACTTACCCCTTCAATGGGAGGGAGAGCTACTACGCCCAATTCCAAATCCTGGCCTGAATCTATATTGTTTATGTTTTTATGCATTTTACTAATTTTTATATATTTTTCGGAAAATGATAGCAAATTAGGATAATTTTATTCTTCTTTGTTTTTCAGTAAGTCAACAATTATGTTCTTTTGTACATTTTAAGGATGAATTTTTTTTATTTTATACATTTAATGATATTTTTGGAGTTTAGCTAAAAAGAACTATAAGGCTTCAGTTGGTGACCAGAAAAATGAATGAAATGAACATAAAAATGTTGAACAAAATTCCATTTAAGGAATTGAATTGAAAAAAAAATATGGAGAAATGTTTGTTCCTCATCAAATTTAGATGTGGAAAATACTCTTCATTAATTCATCAATATATGAGGAACATATATGAATATGGTGGGGTCCATATATTTTTAATTTGACAAAAAAATCAACTTAATTTGTATCAATTTTGAAAAACAACAAATTCATCATCATTTTTTCCCTAAATTATGGTCACCAATTGAAGCTTAAAAATGTTTATTAACGGGATATCTAGATAATCGATCTTAATCCAATGGTCAAGATTAATGATATATATCAATATATTACAATCAAAAACTTATCATGATATATAATATCTCATATTAGTTTAGAAATTAGGTTTAGTTAAGTATATGCATATTGTAGTTTATATGTTAGATCTCCCAATATTTACCAAAAGGAAAAATAAATTATAAATGAAAATGCAGCTATTATGGACAAATGTTGTTCATTTCGTTGTTTAATTATTTTATTATGAGATGATAAGTTTCAGGGGCGTAGCCAGTGCATGACCAATGGGGGCACGTGCACCCCTAATTTTATTGATATTTTAAATTTAGTATGTAAATTTTCAAAAAGATCAGTTAGGAAAGATGATTAGAGTGTCTTGTGCACCCATTGATGTCTCAAGTTCGATACCCCTTTTCACATTTATTTTAATTATACTAGATGTGCACCCATTGAATATTGTGTCTGGCTTCGCCCCTGATGAGTTTGATTAGGGGAATCAATAAACATAGGTTTAAGCAGCTTATCAAAGTTGTGTTGCAGCCTATGAAGAGACAACGCTGCGATCAAGAGAGCCACATGTTTACTAATCATTTAGCAATTGAATTTATTAATATGTTCGAAATATCAAACTGCGCATAGTTCGTGGGAATTTGGAAAATAAGATAATGAATGCAACGATGGCCACACGACAGGTGAGGGTCCGACAGAATCTTTATAGAAATTATGAATTACTAGACTAGATGCAAATGGGTTGACCCTTCCCACTGAGCTGGGAAATCTTACCTTTTTAGTTTATATAATTTAAAAGTCACTTAAATATCCAATCATGAGAATGATTAACAAAGTTAAAATCAGAAAGTGGGAGCTAATCAAAAATAGGGACGTCGTTAGGCTTCTTATTGCATGCAACTGTGTAACAATAGCGATCTTGTTACCCAAATGTGAGATTTCACTTCCGTTGTCTCTTTCGCGATTTTCTCTTCCAGACAAGACATCCCTCTCCCATCTCCTTTTTTTTTGTAGTATTGTTTTCCATTCACATACTCTGCCTTTAAAATTTAATAACATTTTGAATCAAAAAGCGATACTGCAAAAATTAGTTCAAAATACTCTCTTTGTTTCTAAATAAGTATCACTTTGACATTTTTTACACATATTAAAAAGGTGACAGAAATATATGTAAGTTGTTATTAATTATACATTTTTGACCAATATTATTTTGAACTAATTTTTGCAGTATCGCTTTTTGATTCAAAATATTATTAAATTTTAAAGGCAGAGTATTTTTTTTTTTTTTTTTTTGAACAAAAAAAATACTCTGCCTTTAAAATTTAATAACATTTTGAATCAAAAAGCGATACTGCAAAAATTAGTTCAAAATACTCTCTTTGTTTCTAAATAAGTATCACTTTGACATTTTTTACACATATTAAAAAGGTGACAGAAATATATGTAAGTTGTTATTAATTATACATTTTTGACCAATATTATTTGAAATAAATAAAATTATTTATAAAATCAATGCAGTTTTCAATTAATTTTCAGCTGGAAGTAAATATAATTTGGATTGGAATTGTAAAGTGACATTTTTTTGTAACAAGAAAAAAAAGTTCAAATGACACTTATTATGAAACAGATGGAATATATAACTGTGTAGCTTTAGCTTTAACTTCAGGTAATTAAAACATACTAAAATAAAAATATAAGCCATTGATACATCATCAGTTGAAGTTTCTTTAGTACAATTATTTATATTTATCGTCTTTTCAACTAAAATAATCCATATTAAGTAATATAATTGTTAGCAACAAAAAAATATGATTATATTACATTAAACTATCAAGGAACACAAAATTTCGTAACCCAAAAAAAAATCTTAGTTTTCCTAGAAGACAGTCATATTTAAATTTACTAGGAATTTGTGTGTTTATATTTTTCTTTTTAGTTGTTGTATTCTTTATCCATATGTTTGTGTGTTTTTCTTCGGTGTTTTAGTTAGGCTTCGGAAATTAGGCATCCTCCTCACTAGGCTTCTAATTGAACTTAATTCTTCAACGTGACTGGGCTTTTAGTTTTAGGCCCATTAAAAATTAACTTTAAAGAACCGCGTTGACTTCTGATCTCAAAAGACATACTATTTGATTGCGAAAAAGTTAACCTGGGGAGAGGCATGGCTCATACCTCAGGGAGTCAGTGTACTAGTGTAGTATCAACTATCAAGCGTGACTTTTTATCATCAGATATTTTTTTGAAAACTTATAGTATTAGACAAATTGAGTTTTTTTTTTTTTTTTTTTTTTTGCTAACCGAGTATTCTGGCCCCACCGAGGTGGTCCAGACTAGAGACCGAAGTGAGCAAGGACGCTGCCAGGGCGTCACCATGTGGCTCACCGTGTAACGGTCTTCGGTCTCGGATGCTGCAGCCCATATGTAAATTCTGCAGTGGCCAAGGCTCGAACCCAGGGGCGGGCACTCCATCTGGAGCTCCTATACCGCTAGACCAAAGCAACTTGGTTGACAAATTGAGTTTTATTTAGTAGACAAAAAAGAAAGCCTACCAGGATTGTAAAAGAGTATGTCTATAGTATATTATATACTCACTCAAACATATATTTCTATACCTATTAAAGAAAAATATATATTTCTATACCTACTTAGTATTTTTATTGTTGTTTTGAATGGCATGACGCATACCTTGTATGTCTCTTGAAAGAAATTAGCAGGTAAGAACTTCAGTGTCGTGAGTTCTTTACTTTAAAATAGCACTGATTGTGTGAAGATTAATATACCTAGAAAATGAATTGATTCAACTTTACTTGTATGTGTATTAACATGTGTCCATTGATGAGGTACATAGTCGTTGACAAAATACTAACAAACAAGTTGACAAAAAATAAAATCAAATAAAAATGAGAAGACATGCAACTATATGTCATCAAACATATTTAAACCAGTCATTCGTATTCATCTTTCTTGTCATCACTCTATCATTTACTTGCTAAAAGATTCTTTTCAGAAAAGAATTTGGCATTATACATGCTTGTGATTAGTCGGATCAACTACCAGTTCTGGGGGAGTACCAAGTGATTTTAACGTGATCCCACATCAATTACATTTAAAACATAGTCTCTTGTGTTAGTCTTCTCTCTCAGACCAAAAATAAGTAACCATCTCCATATTTTGTCACTATTTATACCCTTTTCTCAGGACATCTCAACACTCATTTTCGAACAGAAGAAAATATACACAATGGCTGTCAATTACGAGGACCAAGCCACATTGTTCAACTTCGTTGTCAAACAAGGTAATGGTGTGAAGGGTCTGATAGACTCTGGCATGTCTTGTGTTCCACAGCCTTTCGTCCAACCTCTCTCTGAGCGAATCGCGACCCCACATGCCCGTACGTGTGAAGCTGCCCAGCCAATCGATCTTTTCCAGCTAGACGGTCCACGCCACAAGGAGGTGTCCAAACAGATCACTGAAGCTGCTGCGACACTTGGCTTCTTCCAGGTAAGTAATGGCATAGACATAGCAATTTTAGTGTAGAATATTTTCTATTCTTGCAATATCATTAACCAAACCCCAAAAAAGAAAGGAGCAATAAAATATATGCGTGTGAATATGTATACTTGACCAGGATACCGACGCTAGATACATAAAACAAAAAAAATAATTATATTTAGTATGTTTAATATATCAGCCTCTTACAAAATGCATCCTTAATAAAAGTAGATATAATTTGTGGAATAAATGAAAATGGCAGGTGGTGAACCATGGTGTTTCGGTGGAGCTGCTTGAATTGCTAAAAACGTCGGCTCATAAGTTTTTTGCACAACCTCCTGAGAAGAAGGCTATTTACCTAAAAGAAGTGAGTCCAAGCAAGCTAGTTAAGTACGGAACGAGCTTCGTACCAGAGAAAGAGAAGGCCATTGAGTGGAAGGATTATGTGAGCATGCTTTACACCAATGACCACGAGGTTCTTCAACACTGGCCTCCACAATGCAGGTATATATATATAGTAAAAATATTTCAATTGTGTTATACTAATGCAGGTATATATGAAAATTATTTTAGTAGAGCATGCTAATTTGAACTGAGATGGCAAGTAAACTATTTATATGAGAGATATTCATCGATTTAATCACTGAAGTTAGTTTTAAATTATAAACTCGTGAAAGTTAAGGTATATATTGTATATGTGTGACAGAGAGGTGGCACTTGATTTCCTAAAATCATCTATGGCAATGGTGGAAAGAGTAGTTGAAGTTTTGATGGAGGATGTAGGAGTGAGACTCGAAGAAGAGAGAATGAACCGTTTGATGGGGACTAAGATGGTCAACATGAACTACTACCCAACCTGTCCTAGCCCCGAGCTCAGCATAGGCGTCGGTCGTCACTCGGACATGGGAATGCTGACCGTTTTATTACAAGATGGCATTGGTGGTCTCTACGTTAAACTAGACAACGGTGACTGGGCCGAGATCCCTCCTCTCGATGGAGCTTTAGTCATTAATGTTGGCGATACTTTGCAGGTTTCTCATCGTTAAAGATACCTTTGAAAATGAATGTCTGAAACCATATATATAATGCATATATAAAAATCTATCAACAGATTCTAAGCAATGGGAAGTACAAAAGTGCTGAACATAGGGTTCGAACCACAAACTTTGGATCGAGAGTCTCCGTACCAATTTTTACCGCACCTAATCCCTCGGAGAAGATAGGTCCGTTGCCGGAAGTGGTGAAGCATGATGGGGTGGCTCGTTACAAAGAACTCTTATTTCAAGACTACATGAACAACTTTTTCGGCCAACCACATGACGGCAAGAAATCTCTCGACTTTGCTCGTGCCGATTGATATATTCTATTATCACTTTTATCAGTTTCTACGTGCCAAATTAACTAAAATGTGCGACGTTGTTTCTTTTTTATGTTTGTTCGAACCTAATAAATAAATGCTTCCTTCTTCGTTTGCACTCCATAAAACGTGACGCAACTTTATGAATTTTTCATGCATATTAGCTGCATGGTTGAGTCTTCTAAACCAAAATTTCTAAGTGCTAGTCTGACCTAACTAATGTTTATCGGGAAAACTGCCAAATAAATTCCCAACTTTTAAAATTAGGCCAATAAAAGCCTCAACTAATTAGCAAGCCTTTTAAATCCCATATTTTAAAAACTTTCCCATTTAAATCCCAAGTTTCTGTTGACCAAGCTATTTAACACACTTTAAAAGTCAATTGTTAAAAACATATTAACACCGTCAGATATTAAAACTACATTGACCTAAACATAAACTTTCTTAAAAAAATAATTGCAAATATCCTTACTTAGTTGGATATTATGAACGAGAACACAACCAGCTTTCAAGCCAAAGCAAAAGAGGAACATATATACATCATCATCACAATCAGGTGGAACCTCACGGCTATGTTCTAGTGATCTAACATAACACAACTGAAGTTAATGTAGCTACATTGTCTTTGAATTTGAATGTGAGTTAAAAGACTGTATTAGAACTTGAGCTCAAGATCAATGGAGAAAGTTTGTTACGATGAAAAGGAAAAAGTATATTGCTCAAGTTAAAGTTTACAATGTACAAGAGGATGTATTTATACAACCGGTTTAGTAAAAGGAAGCTAAACCAGTTATTAAACCATCACTTAACCATAATCTAATACCCTCCCCTCAAGATGGAATGCATAGACTATGAATTCCAATCTTGCTTACTAAACTCTTGAACAAACCTGGTTGAACAGCCTTAGTGAATATGTCAGCTAACTGAAGCTCAGACCGGACATGTAGAGCCTTCATGAAGCCGCTCTGCAACCGCTCCCGAACAATGTGACAGTCGATCTCAACATGCTTGGTGCGTTCATGATAGACCGGGTTAGACGCAATGTATAACGCTGACTGATTGTCACAAAACAAGGTTGCAGGAGCAACAGGAGCACAATGCATCTCAATCAACAACGCAGTCAACCAGATAAGTTCACAAGTAGCATCAGCCATGGCTCTGTATTCTGCCTCTGAGCTACTCCGGGAAACAGTAGGTTGTTTCTTTGCACGCCAAGATATCAACGAGTCACCTAAGAACATGCAGTAACCTGTCACAGATTGACGAGAATCTGGACATGAAGCCCAATCAGCATCAGAATAAGCTGTGAGTTTGATCGCAGAAGTTGCAGAATAGAAAAGACCCTGAGCTGGATCATTCTTGAGATAGCGAAGAACTCTGTATGCTGCTTGTAGATGATCAGTCGTAGGCGCAGACATGAACTGACTTAGCTTATGAACAGCATAAGTGATGTCAGGTCTTGTGTGAGTCAAGTATAATAAGCGACCCACTAGCCTCCTGTAAACAGAAGCATCCGGTAAAACGTCACCAGTAGTAGCCGAAAGCTTCAGATTAGGTTCCATAGGAACAGATACAGGCTTGCAACCCAGCATTCCAGCTTCTTCCAATAGCTCCAAGCAATACTTCCGTTGATTCAAAGAAATTCCAGAGGAGTTACGTGCAATCTCAAAGCCTAAGAAGTACCTAGCTTGACCAAGATCACGTAACTTGAATGCCGACTTGAGGACATTCATGAATGTAGCAGAAGCAGAGTCATCGTTGGAGACGATCAATATGTCATCGACATAGACCAAAACTGCTAGAAAAGCCTTCTCATTGTGTTTGATGAAGAGAGAATGGTCAGAGTGTGTTTGAACAAATCCATCACCCAAGATCACACTAGAGAGTTTGTGATTCCATTGTCTTGAAGCCTGTTTAAGGCCATAAAGAGACTTATGGAGCCGACAAACAGAGTTTGGAGGACACTTCTTTCCAGTGAGTTCTTCATATCCCTGAGGAAGCCGCATATATATCTCTTCATCCAAGTCACCATTGAGAAATGCGTTGCTTATATCCAGCTGTTGAATAGACCATCCTTTAGCTGCTGCAACAGCTAAGAGAAGACGAAGTGTACCAAGTTTCGCAACCGGAGAAAAAGTGTCAAGATAATCAAGACCCTCCAACTGAGTATAGCCCTTGGCAACAAGACGAGACTTCGGTCTTTCCACAGTACCATCAGCTTTATACTTGTAAGTATTAACCCATTTGCAACCAACCGGGTGTTTACCTGCAGGCAACTCACAAACAGTCCAAGTCCCTGTCTCTTCTAGAGAAGTCATTTCAGACTTCATAGCATTCTTAAATTCTTCAGATAGAACAGCCTCTTGGTAAGTTTGGGGTGGTTTGGTGGTGGTTATGGAAAGAATGAAGTTTCGGTGTGTTTCATCAAATTTATCATAAGAAAGAAATGCAGATATAGGGTATGAAGTCGTATGAGTAGGATGAACTGGTTCCATAGGCACTTTTTGTAAAAGATAGCAATGGTATTGATCTAGATAAGCTGGTGCCTTAACCTGACGACGAGTCCTAGTTTCATTTCTAGTTCCTGATGGTAATGAAGAAGAAGAAGAAGGAACAGAAGTAGAAACAGAAGGATGAAGAGACGCATCAAACGAATGATTAGAAATGTTGGAAGAACTAATAGTAGTTGGATCAGGAAACATGGAAGAATCAATATCAGAACCCAAGTCAAAGAAAGCAGGAAACATAGAATCCGGAACAGGTAATGGTAAGACATCCTGAGCAAAGAAATCATCATGAGTAGAAGAATCAGTAGATTTATGAAATGGGAAAACTGTTTCATGAAAAACAACATTTCTAGTGACATTTATCGAATGAGACGTGATATTTAAAACTTTGTACCCTTTATAGCCATTCGGATAACCAAGAAAAATACATGCGTCAGCACGAGGAGTAAATTTATTTCTATCTTTAGCTAGTGTAGAAGAGTAACATAAGCAACCAAACACTTTTAGATGATCATATGAAGGAATCTGTTTTGAGAGAAGTTCAAATGGAGACTTATCATTCAAAAGCGGTGAGGGAGTCCTATTTATCAAATACACAGCAGTTTGAACACAATCTCCCCAATATATCAATGGTACTTTTGATTGAAACAGCAAATCTCTAGCGACATTTAGAATATGTTGGTGTTTTCGTTCAACTACAGAGTTCTGTTGAGGTGTGAATGGACATGCAAAGTAATGCATAATTCCTTTTTCACGCAACAGATCAGTAAAGGCAAGCTCTGGGGCATTGTCAGAACGAATGGATTTAACATGAGTCTTATATTGAGTATGAACAAAAGCAAGAAACTCAGGAAAAATTGTTGAAACCGAACTCTTATCCTTTAAAAGATATAACCAAGTAGCACGAGTACAATCATCGACCAAAGTTAAAAAATATCTATAACCATCATGTGTAGTAGTCGAGAAAGGACCCCATATATCTATATGAATAAGATCGAAAGGAGTTTTGGACAAATGAGGAGACAAAGGAAACGACAGACGCTTTTGCTTAGCTAATGGACACACAGAACACAAACTACTATGATCAATCTTAGCCGAAGAAATCTTCAAAAGTTTTGAAAGAGCTTGAATCTTGTTTTGAGAAGGATGACCAAGGCGTTGATGCCACACATCAGCAGAGACTTGTAAAAGAGGAAGATCCATAGAAGAAGGTGTAGAAACCGACAAAGAATGCGCGGAATGTGAAGAAAGTGTAGGAGACTCCAGGACATACAGATTGCGCAGGAGGTTACCCTTCCCAATCGTGCAATCCAGAGTATGCTCCTGGAGGAGAAATGGATTGTTAGGAAAAATGAAACATGAATGAGAAGAAAACAAAACAGCAATAGTACTGTTGCGAGTGAGAGCACTAATGCTCAAAAGATTGAATTGAAAATGCGGAATGTATAAGACATCAAGAAGAGTTAAATGTTCAGAGAGAGTAATGGAACCAGAAGTTGTGACCGGAATTTGGGTTCCATCAGGAAGAGTGACAGATGTGTTACTAATGGTTCTAGTTGAATGAAACAAACCTAAGTTCGAACTAACGTGACAACTAGCACCAGTATCTATGATCCACGCATCACTTAGAAAGGTAAGGCCATTATTGGTTCCAGCAGAAACAAAATGAGAATTGATGTAATGAGTGGTACCTGAAGAAGGGTGAGGTAACGGTAAATGGGGGACGAGGTGGGGTTGTGGTTTTGGTGTAGAGACTGTTCCATCAGAATGATTAATAGTGCTAGCTGAAGCCTGAGAAACATTGTCATTGAGACTCGACGGATGAGCCCCCAAGACACTTAGAAATCGACTGACTTGTGCTGTAGTGACAGACCCCAAGCACGCACCTTGATGGTCCAAAAGATCAATCCCACCAGTATCTTTGACCAACACGTTCGCAATATTCTCTTGACGTGAGCCAGCTGGTTGACTCTTCACAGAAGAAGATGAAGAAGAAGCCTGAGTAGAGAACTTGGAGGAACCCGTAGCACCTCTATATCCTTGTGGATAACCATGAAGCTTGTAGCAGCGGTTAACAGTGTGACCAGCAATGCCACAGTGAGAGCATATCGGGCGCTGCTTCTGTTTGTTATAACCAGAGTGATATGCAGCAACCATCTCATCATTAGATGCTCCTTGAGAAACTTGAAACGCTACCACACTTGTGCTCTTCATAGATCTCTGTCGCTCCTCTTGTGAAACAAGATTAAACACTCTAGAAATGTTCGGTTTTGGATCCATCATCAGTATCTGACCCCGAGTAGCAGTGAATGTATCATTCAACCCCGTGAGAAACTTCAAGATCTTGTCCTGTTCCTCTCCCTCAGCAATCCTCTTCATGCTCGAACAATCAAAACGTCCACAACAGCAAGTATAAGGACTCTCATGATTCTTCAACTCCTCCCATTGTTGCTTCAAACGAGTGTAGTATTCACTAACAGTTTGAGAGCCCTGCACCTCCGCAAAAATTTGTTGCTTTATCTCGGCTGTTCTTGGTCCATCACTCTGCTTAAACTGATCATGGATGTCAAGCCACATTTGACGAGCCGTAGGAAGGTACATTATGCTCTTGGCGATGGATTTCTCGACAGCATTCACAATCCATGTGCAAACGATATTGTTACAACGTGACCAAGATGCATAATCCGGATGCGTTTCAGATAATTCCAGATAAGTACCATCCACAAAAACTGCCTTATTCCTAGCTCCCAGTGCCATGATCATCGATCTACGCCAAGTATTAAAATTCCCCAAACCAGCTAGCTTTTCAGAAACAAGAGAGATACCAGCGTGATCGGCATTGTGAACATACAGAGGATTGGAATTGGGATCAAGAAGTGACGCCGAAACAGGTGGATTATCGTCGGAGAGAGGGATCGTTGATGCAGGAGTCGTCATGAGAAAACAAGAATCAATTTGGAAAACCAGAAAACGATTGCGCGAGAAGAGAATACGCAAATCGAAGATCAAAGAGAAAGAAAAGAAAGAAACAGAATCGCGATTATCATAGAAACCAACTGATAAATCGCAAAAAGGATGGGAAGATACAGCTCAACAAAAAGATCGATCAGGCGCCGTAACGAGAGACTCATTGAGATGAAGAATGCGCTTAAGCGAAGAAGATCGAGCTGATTTTCCCGAGAAAAAGAAGTGAGAAAACGAAAAAAAAAGATGAAATCAGACTGAATCGCAGCTACAGAAGCTTGAATCCAGAAAGAACGAAGCGGAAGAACGAAGATCAGATTGGCTCTGATACCATATTAGAACTTGAGCTCAAGATCAATGGAGAAAGTTTGTTACGATGAAAAGGAAAAAGTATATTGCTCAAGTTAAAGTTTACAATGTACAAGAGGATGTATTTATACAACCGGTTTAGTAAAAGGAAGCTAAACCAGTTATTAAACCATCACTTAACCATAATCTAATAGACTGTAAACTGTAATGTTTTTTTTTGAGCAACACTTACGCAATGTTTAACTACAGCTTAACATATTTCAATACGAAGAGAAAATTGACCAGAAACGCAAACAATAAAAGACCATGAACCCATATTCAAAAGAATAGCCAAAAAGGCTTCTGTGTCAGAACCTCACGAACACACAAGTAATCAAAAAGTCTTTTGTTCTCTTATCAAAATTAACATAAGTTTGGCACTGATGAGAAGAATTTTGATTTGGGAAAAAAAATCTCTAATTTTGGAAATTAGGGCTTGAGAATTGGGGATTTAAGGAGAGTTTCATTAGGCTAAAACGATGTAATCTCCATGTTTAACGTTGTTAATATATTTTTAACAGTTGACTTTTAAAATGCGTTAAATGGCTTGGTCAAAGTAAATTCGGGATTTAAATGGGAAAATTTCAAAAGTATGGGATTTAGAGCTTGATTGGTTTTCCCGCTACCACCCGCAAACGCAGCTTTTGCGATTGGTAGCGGTTGACAGCGTTTCGAAACAATCATACAAACCGCTACAAATCGCATCAAACCGCTCCGAACCTCTTAAAATCAAAAGCTGGTTCCAGCTAGCGTTTGCGGTTGCGGGCGGTTGCGGGAGGATAATTTTTTTTTCTTTTTTTAAAAAAAACCATATAAATACAAAAATAAAAATAAAAATAAAATTTTTAAAATGGAATTATAAAAATACTAAAATATATCTATTATATTTTAATTAATATTATAAAATTTTAAAATAAAAATATTTTCTATAATTTAAAAAATTTAAAACTATAACTTTGAAAATATAATTTACATATTTATTATAATATTATGATTTTTGATATTTTTATAATTATATAAAATGTAAATATTGTTAATTTATTATTTAACCGCTGCTGTATTTGGTAGTTAACCAGTCATAAGTATCCCGCAAGCGCACCAATTTCTAACCGCATAACCAGTCGTACAAATCTCTTAAAACCGCTAGAAACCGCAACCACCCGCATCCGCAAACGCCCGCAGCCGCAACCGCAACTGCTGCGTTTGAACCAGTCAGACCCTTAAAAGGCTTACTAATTAGTTGAGGCTCTTATTGGCTTAATTTTGAAAGTTGAGGATTTATTTGGCTTTTTTCCCAATGTTTATCATATGATTTTATTTCCCCCTGGAAGGATTTCCAATTTATATATCAAGACTTATCTTCTCATTTATTTTTTGAGAAAGGGTTCTTTTAATTAATTTGAACTTACTGTTTCCATTTTTCATTCGTTTAATGGCATACTATATTTTCGGTTTAGACGTCTAGCCGGTTCTATCTTAAGATCGTACACAATCTTTATTTGACTATAAAAAAGGAAACGACAATTATATTGAGAACTACTAGATCGTTTTATATAGGGGTGGGCGTTCGGGTACCCGTTCGGGTTCGGATCGGGTATTTCGGATTTTCGGGTATTTCGGTATAGAGGTCTAGAACCCGTTCGGGTATTTATGTACTTCGGGTCGGGTTCGGTTATTTTTAGTTCGGATTCGGTTATTTCGGATCGGGTTCGGATATTTAGATTTTGAAAAAAAAAATTAAAATTTTCATTTCTCAAGTTTGTTGTATTTAAAAATAGAACTTTCAGTTAACTAATTTTTTTATTTTTAATAGATTGAATGGTTAATATATTTGGACATAACATTTTAAAACTAAAAAGGCATTACTTTAGTTATTTTTTTAATTTTGGATGTAACTTTTTGCTTATTTTTGAAATAAAAAACTTGACATGCATTTTAAGTGAGTAGCAAATCATTTTTTCCGTAATTGTATGTATATCATATGAACTTAAAGTATATGTAGTATCAATATAAATATTTTTTATAAAATGAGAGATATAAACTAGAAATATAAGGTTAATTATACATATGTTCGGTTATCTTCGGATATCCATTCGGGTTCGGATATTATCCGTTCGGGTTCGGGTATCCAATCTCTCCTTATTCAATACCCATTCGGGTATTTTGCTACTTCGGTTCGGATTTCGGTTCGGGTTTTTTGGATCGGATTCGGATGCCACTTCGGATATCGGGTAAAGTGCCCACCCCTAGTTTTATAGATGCGAAATGTATGGTATTTTTTTTAAGGAAGTCGGTCTGGCATAAGCGGTAAAGTTCTAAACTTTTCTAATTATGACGTGGGTGTGTTTAATTTGATTAATTTCAAACATTGTGACGTTGGACGTTTTACAGAATTTCAAATCTCGTGCGATTGGGATAATTGGTTGGGTTGTAGGAAGTGGCTTTAGCTTTAATTTTCATCTACAATCTTAAATACTATCAATCGTATTTTATCTTAGTTTTTAAAGGTACAACCAAAAAATTAAAACTACAGCAAAAACACATAAAAAATGGTTGTAAAAATCTTATTTTCTAAAACCTCATTTTTTTTAGTTGTAGGAAATTTTAAAGCTACATCACTTAAAGCTAAATAAAAAATCCTACAGATGAAATGGTAAAGTAAATTTTCTACAGTTACAACCCAATCAATCACCTCATTTTTTTAGCTGTAGAAAATTTTAAAACTACATCACTTAAAGCTAAATCAAAAATCCTACAGATAAAATGGTAAAGTAGATTTTCTACAGTTACAACCCAATCAATCACTCCCATTGTCTGTTGACATTTTCCTTTCTTTGTTTAACGAGTTGGAGTATAATTTTTTCAGTTAAACTCAACCAAAACTCTTAACTGGGATCCGAATAATTCAACGATAAATGACGTTTTTAAATAAGCATAGAGGCGTGCCTACAAAAAGTCACTCACCTCATGCTCCCGATTAATATGATTATCTTAAAATCCTAAAAATTTAAAATAATTTTTAGTCTAGTGGTTTAGACTTATTTAAAACATAAATATTTCTACGAAAGTCGAGTAAATCACCTTCTAAATTCATATATTTTTTCATATGATATAATATAACATATTTACGTAATATACTTATTCTTTTACAATGTTAGATTTGTATATTTAGTGAAATTGATATATCATATTAGACAATTATTTTCGTAAGTTTATTTTAAAACTTGTCTTATATCCTAAAACGCTTCGCACACCGAATAAGCAAACTCTATTATCAATTCAAAAGATTGCCTTTCTCGTACGCATATCTTGAATTAGTATTATGTATGATCATAACGTTTGTTATGTTATGTATGGACAACATCAACGTATTTGTTTCACACTAGCTAGTCCCAAATCATATTAATTATCCTGCTACAATCCATCTACTCTATTAAAATACAGTCCTATTTTTTATTTATCATACATCAGTCTATGTTAGACCATTCATTAGAAATTTAATAAACATCCTAAAATTACTCATATATAATATTCTCCTAACAAAAAAAATATACATCTAAACAATAACATTTCTAAGAAAAGATAATTATATTGTCATTAGGTAATTATCATTTGACTGTTTATCATATTTAATATAGATCATATTTTATATATTTCAGTAACTAATTTGAAATTAAATAGTATAGCCTAATTCTTTTTAAATTATCATATTAAATTTTTAAATAAAACAAAATAAATAATATTTTATTGGTTGTAACATTTAATGTTTGATATTTTAGTAAAAATAAAAACATTAAACTTAAATATAATATATTAAATAAATAATACTTTAAAATTTTATTCACATAAAAACATTTCGAGAATAAAAATTTCTAAACGAAGAAGCTAATAATTTTTTTTATTAATTCATATAAAACTAATGTTTAAAATTAAACTATTACTATTGATGTTGCATTTCAAATAAATAAACAAAAATACTTCATTAAAATATGATTTGTACAATATCATAAAACAAATTTCAACAAATAAAAATTTTTAAAATAAAAATTATATACCTAAAATTGATATTAAATATATTTATTTATAACATATTTAATATTTTAAAAATTAATTTAAAAATATAAATATATCTGCACGGATGTGCGGGTTAATATCTAGTAATCTATTAAAATTGAAGTACAAAATTAAATGAACTCTAACTTTTCCCTAACAATTACAAGTTTGTGCCACTGACTTTTAATATCATTATTTAGTTTTCTTTACCTAAAATGACGTGTTTCAATACCAAATATACATCAGTTTATGTTGGTCTGCAGAATTAAATCTGATTTACACAAAATCAATAGACTATTATTATACACCAATTGTATAAAGCGTGTGATAATCAAGCCCGTGATTATCAAACAACTTTTCTCATCTACGTATTTTTTTTTCATGTATACCACTAAATCAGTTTGGTTGCTGTTTTTGTTACAATTGTGTTTTTTTTTTCAGTTTTCATCAAAATATGTACGTTACATTATTGGTATTAAGCTGGACCTTCAAAAGAATTTTCCTGATCATACAAAAACAAGACCAAGAGAAAGACGCGTAAATATAAGATTATACATCAAAGATGTTTTGTATAAATGCAAAATATATTTAAAATGCTACATTTGGTTAGTTAGTCTCAAAAGATATTTTTGCTAAACAGAATCAAAACCAATAATTTCGTATATTCCTAAAATTAATAACATTCCAAAAAAGTTCATATTTAATTTAAAGATATTTCGTATATTCCTATAATATTAATTTTTTTAAAGCATTTCCTATTTTAAAGCAATCATCATAACTAAAACGTTAGCAATCTTACCAACATAATTTGCATGTTCTGTTTACAAGACTTGAATGTTTAGCTTATCTAAAAATGATATTCTATTTGTAATAAAAAGAATGTATATTAAATAATTCATAACATTATTATTGTTTATATTATATATTATAATCTGAATATGACTGTTTGGATTTCAATTGGTTTAATCAATACAGTGTTATAAAAATACTGAATACAGCTACAATACATTACAACATACAAACAATAAGAATGTTATGTGTATCAAAGTCATTTAAAACAAATATGTAGTATGGTAAATGTTTTTTTATTAACATAATTTTATCTATTCTATTAAAAAGGACAAAATAATATTTGCCTATAACATTTTATTTTACAGATTTTCATTCAGTTTTAATAAATTCTAACCATTTCATTTATTATCTTTTATAAAAAAATCAACATCATTTACTACAAAAGTACAAAACATAACTTACAAGTGTTTCATTTTCTAACTCAAGAATCTTATTAATTAGTTTTACTATAATATTTTGACAGAATTTGTTTACATACTATCCATAATAATTCAACATGTTTGAATTTAATTGTTCTATTTGTGACAAGAATTCAAAATGGTAACAAAGAGTTTTTTATTTATTTTGTTTACAGAATCAGTCGGTATTAACATTCGGGTATTCATTTAGGTACGAGTTGTTTCTTTCGGGTATCAGGTTTTTTAGATTTTAAAACTAAGCTCCATTCAGATAAAAATTATGGATAGGTTTTGTCGGATCCTCCTAAAATATTAACAACCGCACGGACGTGCGGATCAATCTCTAGTAATATCTTTGTCTTATAAAGTCAATCCACGTTGGGATCAAATCAAGGACCCATTATGGTTTTGTCTATTACCTCGTATCTCCCTCTCTGGGTAAAGAATCTATACTAAGATTAGTCATCGCATTTTACATCATTGTTTGGCGTCCCATCGCATGTATTCTTATACGTACAAATACTTCTTATATTTTGGAGCATGATCATATACGAGAACGGTCCAAACTCTTGAAGTATATAACAACGGTTTATAAATATAACATAAAATATATGCAGGTGTTTTGGTCTATTATTCACGGTGATACTTTTTCGTTATAATCATCGTATAAATGATGCCAAAAGATTACGGTTTATAATAAATGGAGAAGAAGATGTCCAACATTATTAGTCAAAAAAAAAAAAAAGAAGATGTCCAACATGAAGAATTTGGGTCAGCCATTGGTGACTGGTTTAATTATTCTTTGACTTGACCAGCCGCCACGAATTGACTCTACAAATTTAAACAGGGATCCTATTTGTTCAAATTGTGAATGTTCTCCTATGTTCTGTATATGAAATGATTTAATAACTTCACTTTGTTTTTTTGGTTCCCTATTTGCTACTTCTCTTTTGCATCAAACTTACTTCAGTACTATAAATTTAACTCGTTAGACTGCAATAAAATTACGAAATGTGAATGCATGTGTTGGAGAATGGTTCCCTTACCAAAACCCTTTCTAAAGTTTTTTTTAATGATTAATCAGACTAATTCCAATATTATTTAGAGTAAATTAGCTCAATATCCAAAAAGAAGTGAGATACCATAGAGTTGTGGGAAAATGGTGATGATGGGGGGAAAAAAATTGGGGGGAAATAGGGTATAGAGTGCAAATAGGGTATATGTTGAGTGTAAGAGCCGGTTCTTAACTTTTTTTAGATAAATGTTAGGAGACGGTTTCCTATATTTCGCTAAGAACTCTACCCTAAGAATCCTAAGAATCTCCCATTAATCATACTCTTAGAACATGATTAATGAGAGTTCTTAGAGGTGGAATTCTTAGTGTAATTTAAGAATCGGTTATTAACTTTAACAAAGGAATAGGTTAATCATGCATGGTCTTAGGCCCAAACAAATACTTAAAAAGAAGTGAAATCCAGTGGATAAATCTTTTTTCTAGGCTTTCAAAGAAGGTAGAAATTCTATTTTCTGTGTGGCCACAAAATAAAGTATAGTAAATTACCATTAAATCTGGTTTGTTTAACTTTCCAAAATCCACCAACCACCACACAACCATCTTATGGTTATATCTAAGACTATGTGCAATGGTTATATCTAAGAGCATGTGCAATGAGAGCGTTAGAAATAATTATTCA
This sequence comes from Brassica napus, assembly GCF_020379485.1. NCBI lineage: Eukaryota > Viridiplantae > Streptophyta > Magnoliopsida > Brassicales > Brassicaceae > Brassica > Brassica napus. The sequence goes on along the minus strand of NC_063438.1, from coordinate 24,794,566 downwards.
ACTGTTGATTCAAGTGTAGTTAAAACAACATAAAGTGGAGACCACAATGTGATATGGGTAAGTTTTTACCAGTCATACAAAACTGATAAATGTTAGGGAAAATTTCATGTTTACCACTTTCATGGTACTACTTTTCATCTTTCTCACCAAGGGATGCTTCAAGAAGGTTTCATCGAATGGAGAGTCTACTTCTTTTTGGTATGACCATTGGTGCAATATGGGGGCGCTTGAGGAACTTATTGGGAGCTAGAGCCTATATTGATATGGGAATACCAGAATGTTCAACAGTAACTGAGGCTTTGCAGAAGCACAGAAGGAGGAGGCATCGTATTGTGATTTTGAATAAAGTTGAAGAGGAAATTGAAAGGCTGAAGTCTGAGAGTATTCAAGCTGAGGATATTGCTGTATGGAGAAATAAAGCAAAGAGTTAACGGCCTACATTCTCATCAAACAATATACATGGTTTATGATTCACAAGGAGTATATATTGCAAGATTGGAGCAAATGTGTCTTGTTCAAACATGCTACACCAAAGTACTCCTTTCACATTTGGACAGCAATGTTGGATAGATTGTCGACTTGTGACAGAATGTTGAAATGGAATCCAGCCATCGATCCAGTATGTGTACTGTGCAAGGAGGAAGTGGAGACAAAAAATCATATGTTCTTCTCTTGTGCATACACAAGTCAAGTATGGCAAAAACTGATGAGAGGGTTGCTTTGTGTGAGATATACTGAAGTTGGGGAGATATTGTTGAGCTAATGCTTGATCATAGTCAGGATCGGGTGAACTATTTCTGATAAGATATGCATTCCAAGCAGCAGCTCACTCAATCTGGAGAGAGAGGAATTAAAGAAGGCATGGGATAAACAGCTTCCACACACTTTGCTAACTAAAGTCATTGACAAGAATGTGAGAAATAGGTTGTCCACCATTCGGCGCCAAGGAGATCAGAAGATGGAGAAGGGGTTACAAATGTGGTTTGGCACTCGATAGAATGTTTTGCAAATGTAGTTCACTCTTTAACCTTTAGTCTCATGTTGCATTTCATGTAAAAACGTTTTTTTGGATGAATACAATTTAACATTTATTCAAAAAAAGGACATTTTCAAAAATATTTTGTTCATGAAGTGACAAAAGATTCTTATACCCTTATTTCTCTATATATAATAAATTATTATTTAAAAAATAGTAAAAAAAATATTTTTTCATGTTTTCGAATTCGAACTTTTTTATAAAAAAAATTTTGAATTTCTTTTTCGAATTTTTTTTAATATTTTTTCAAAATTTTCTTTTTGAAAATCAAAAATTATGTTTGAAACTATTTTTTTTTAAAGTGTGTTTATTTCCAAATAATTAAAATTAAAATTTTTATTCTATGTAAATATTGAAATAGCTAATATAATAGCTGGTAAATTTTGGGTTATTGACCCCTTTATATTTAAATTTGATATGCATAATTGGTACACTTTAGTATATAAGCCAACTTATATCTAAATTATATATTTATTATACGCATAAATAATTTATGGTTCTGCCACTGAAATCAACATGAAAATCGGATATATCAAACTCTGAAAGTAATGAACTTTTTTTCTTTCAAAAAGAATAAATGTGACCAATTTTTTAAAAAAAAAATGTGGCAACAATTCAAAAAAAAAATTGTTATTTGCTGAAAACCGTCCATTCCTATAATTTTTATTTTTTCTGGTTATAAATGATAGTGGGAAAATATATATCTAACGAGGATTTCTGGTGGGAACTAAACCAATCTAATTTGTTGTAATAAGAACAAAAATACTTAGATAAGAGAACTTAAAATCATGTTATTTGAAACTTTTTTTAACATATATTATAATATTAAAAAAAATATTTTAAAATTTTTGTTTAAATCTCAATTGGTGAAGATAGTTTCGGAACCAAAAGAATGACCAGCTTTTGCAAATTATTTGGAAGATTTACAACTCCTGAAAGCAACTTTCCTCCGATCAGAGATTCTCTATGTTTCAAGAACGTACAATACCAAGGCGGACAGTCTAGTACGTAGTGCAAGGAAGCAACCGTCTTTCGTCGTTCACATGGATGCAAATCTTTCAACATGGTTTACAGAGTCTATATGAGTCTGTATAAGTTGATGACAAAAAAAAATACCCTCTGTTAACACATTAAATACTCTCTTTCTAATTAATACATTAAAATAATAAATATTTATTTAAAATTTTACATTGTAAATATAAAAAAAAAATTCTTTATAAAGCAAAAATAAAATCTTAAAACGCTATTCAGGGATATTAGTAGAGAGTATTACTGCCGTAGCTTAACTTGTAAGTATTGAAATAGAAGGGAACAAGTTACCTTGTTAAACTAGATTAAATAGCTACCTTTTCGTGATAAGAAGAGATAAACAATTGTCTCATTGTCCAAAATTAAGTTGATTAACTACAATAACCAGTAAAATCTTTTGGAGAAGTGAGAATGGAACTGAATGGTAATATTCGGTCTTGATTAGGTGGTTTTATCATTGTCAATATCGTAGAAATTGTAGAAAAGAAAAGTATAAGAATGTTCATGTTTCTCTTTTTCTTTTGTTCATCTCTCCAAGTTAAAATTTTGGGGGAAAACATACAAATCCTACCTTTACAAGCACGAAGTCGAAACTATTATACGTTAAAGTCATGATGATATATAAGATTATTTCTTCGTGGTCTAGAATATAATATGCAGACAATAATGATGTGCCTAGAAGAATTTTAATGTTCGGAAGTTGATACAATATAATCATCGTCAGGGTGTCAAAAGTAAGCCCTCTCCTTAGCCTCTGCAGTAAACAAAGGGTAAAAGCGACATATCGGGACCACATATACGAAGATACAAGACGCATTGATGCAAAAAGACTAATTCTAAATCTCAAGCCGGCAAGACTTTTTATGAGCCGGGTCATTGATTGATTTGGAACAATAAGTCAACAAGAATGACTTGACCGAATCGGTTTATTATTTTAATGGATACACACGATGCAAAATCTCTTTATATAATCTCTAGAAGATTCTAATATACGAGTCCTTAAAGCCAAACGAGAAAACAGTAGACCAAAGGCATGGAGGAGATGATGGGATCGTGGGACAAAAGAAGGGAAGAACAAGAAGAAGAGGAGGAACAAGTGTTAAAGCTCCCAGGGTTTAGGTTTCATCCGACCGATGAGGAGCTTGTAGGGTTTTATCTCTCTCAAAAAGTACTACTCAAGAAATCCAGCAAGATTGATGAGATCATCAATCAAATCGATATCTATAAATTCGATCCATGGGATCTTCCTCGTAAGTTTTTTTCACTCATCACTTGTTCCTGTAACTTGTGTTCCAAACTGTTTAGTGTTTATTCTTATTACAAAAAGAAAATAGATATTTCATGCATGCTTGTGTCGTAAAATTAACACACTAGCTATAAGCAAACGACCGAAACATAGTAAAAAAAAATTATTATCCTAAGCCAAAACTATAAGAATATATATTCATACAGAAGAAGTAATAAACAATGAAAATATACAATAGAATTTTTGAAATATAATTTACGTGCCCTAATAGATGTGGCTTATGTCACGTACGGGCTGGCTACTGATCAAAGGTGTGTTTGGCTTGAAGGCTCGAGGCATACGGAGAAAGAGAGCTACTTCTTCTGCAAGAGAGGAAGGAAGTACAGAAACAGCATAAGACCAAACCGAGTGACTGGTTCCGGTTTCTGGAAAGCCACGGGAATAGACAAACCTATCTACCTCGATGGATCCAGCAAAGCCGTGATCGGTCTAAAGAAGACACTCGTTTATTACATCGGAAGCGCCGGGAAAGGAAGCAAGACAGATTGGATGATGCACGAGTTTCGACTCCCCACGGCCAATGACACTATCCCTGGTGGTTCCACTTCCACCCACCGTAGCCCTACTCCGTCTTCCTTGCTACATGCTGTAAGTTTGTAACCTACTCAATCATCATGAATTCATGGTTACATCTATTATGGTTGGCTACACGTTTTAAGCAAACAAATATTCATGAGCTTCGGTGTAGAATCTAAAAAATGTTCATGATTTGATTCATATGATATAATTTTGCAGGAAGTGTGGACATTGTGCCGGATATTCAAGAGGAATGCGTCTAGTAGAAAATACACTCCGGACTCGAAAGAATTAGCAAGTTGGGAACGCGTGAAGCCACAACAATCTAATAATCGCGAAGCAGCTTATATCAGTTTTGGTGACAATGAGAGTAGTACCAACAAGATCAACGTCATGGAAAGCAAAGAGAATAATGAGAGGAACGTTTTCCAGCTTCACCAAACGCCTCATCCACACCAGCCCATTCCCATGGAGTACACTAGTAGCACACAAGTGGATAACACAGTTTCACATATCTCAAACGATAATAACATGGACGATGTAAACTACGAGAACTGGGACGAGCTTCGCTCGGTTGTGGAGTTTGCTTTTGGCCCTTCCTCTTATTAGTTAGATGTCCTTTTACTAATTGATTACTATACATTATATAGTACTTGGACCTTGTTGCAAGGGAAATACTCTGACAATTATATATATACATGTGTAATGTACCTGATAATATATATCCATATACTATTATTATTATTCTCCATTTTCCTACATATAATCTGACCTAGTATTTGCATGTATTTTGTTCTTGGTAACAAACCAGTAGTTTTGTTTTTTTGCGTTAAATTAAGTAACGAGGAAATGTAGCCGAGCCCATGTTACAGAAGGCCATATCAGAAAGGATTTTAAAACCCAAAGGCAAAACCTTCTAAATGATGCGAGTCCAAAGCAAAAGCGGACTTAAAACTATTGAGATATAGTCATATCGGACTTGTTGGTATGTTTGAGTACCCCATTTCCTCTTCTTCTTACGACCCATGTACCCAAACCAAACTTTTTTGCTGTAAACTAGAACATGGCATCGCCTCCTTATACATAGTGGAAGGTAACAGAGACATGTGACACTGGACAAAACTATGCGAAATACATGTTACTAAATTTGAAAGTATATCACATTACCTTGCTAGAAGCACTAATTTTCCACTCACCTGTAAAATGTTAATATTATAGTGGTGCACATTGCACAATATATACGATTGATTGGATCCTACGGATGAAATAAAATGTGTCACAATCATCCAACTTAGGCATCTTGATTTCGTAGGGACTCAATCTTTATGGTCCATTTTTGTTGTGGATGGGGTCCATGTATTGCTTTCTTGATTCATTTAAGTAATCGTGTTGTGTTGTTGTCTTGGCCTGCTGGACACTAAGGACACCGTTCATCCATCACTTCACATCATTCATCTTCCTTACTTGCACCACTATTAATCATCATCATTATCAGGTAACTTTGGCAACAATAATATACTATAAAACTAGACTCCTATTGGGATCTTAAATCATCATAATCAAGAGTGATCTACTACTGATCTTCGTGGTTGTCTTAGTAAACAAATAGAAGAATATTCCATGTGTTTAGGATATCTATGATTTCTTGTTATCGTTTAATCTAGTGTGCCATCTTAGACTTTTAAGTCTGTCTTTTACTTTTTGTCTCCCTTTGACAAAGTAGCTAGCCGACGCACATCTTGGTTTTTCTTTCACTTTTTCGTAGCTTTATCATATTCTTTATCTTGTGAATTTATTCTTACTATCATTGAATTGCTTTACTCTTGTTTTGAAATTTTGCATGGTTACAAAACAAGGTTACAATAATTGTTTGAATTATAAGCTCTTTTTTGTAATATATCGATGTTGATATTTATTGTTTGCTCCCACCAAAGAACTATACATGATATTAATAGTTAGATTTTAAATTACTATGAGTGGTTGGTTCCTAATGTGGACAATAACCTAACTATTTCATCACCTTTTTTCATCCACACGAAAGTACAGTCTCTACCCGTAAATGTCCATGTCTTGTTCCTATCAAATATATCAATGTCATGTCATAACCATATATTGTTTTTTGTCGCGGATAGAAACATAAACTTCTAATTATATTTCTTATCTAAACCACATGGTGTTTTGATATTTTGTACCATTTAGTGGGTGAGAGGACGATAGTTGCATAGGCACTAATTTAATTTTTCCCATCATTAAATTAGAACAAACAAAAAGGGGATTAGGCCAAGTGGACGATCGTGGTACAGGCTACTCCTTTTAACTTTATTAAACCCTTTGAAATATTCTCACATCTTTTCTAACTTCATCTTCTGTTGTACAATCAAATGCACAGTTAGATCTATCACTACAATGTTTATGATTGCTATTATTTGATAGATCCAAGACCTGGCGAAGAGGAACTATTAAGAATTACCTATCATGTGGGTGGCTTTAGCAAATTGGTACGAACGATATCATATTATATATCAAAATAAACTCACACACCACAAAATACGGAACGATATAGTTTACAGATGAGGATTCTGCACCCATTTTTAATATCTTTAGTCACCTCTCGTAATAATGTTTCACTAAACGTTTACTTTTGTTTCACTTTCTAAAGTCTTACAACATGTATGCTTCTTTCTGAATTTGATTAATATCTCTTGGACCTTTATCTTTGACAACACCCAATTCGATTCATACTTATGTAAAAATGTAAACTACACAATCACATATATGGCAAGTGCAACTAATTTCAACTGAGATAAACGATCAACATCTTAATCACAATAAGCTACTTTCTTAATTGCGTCAAGAGACTATGGACGACTTTGGTAGAAACAGAAAGTTGGGTTCCACTTTGGTATGGAAGGTAGAATATTTGCTCAAGAGTTGTGACAAAGAAGAAAGGATAAAGAACTCAGGCCATCGATATCATCGTTGGTCCATAGTTGACATGGTACACCATTTATGAATGTGAGGTCTCATCCAAGTTTTTTTGTCCAAAAAGCATATTTGATATATGTTCATATTTTATATAAACTAATAAAGTAGGGACGTTGAATGTTAGAGGTTAGGCTACAGAACAAATAAAAACCGACCCACAAATCAATCAAATTCGAAATGATGATGACACTAATTCATACAACTTTTCTAATGTCATCTTTGCCATGGACTTCTTTTTTACAAGTTGTGAAATATATTATTCCTTATATATATTGAAAGGTGAATCATATTCATTTCATCAAACTACTGAGCACAGTGGAAGTTAAAGATGACTTTAGATCATTTCCTTTGACAAAAACAACAGAAGAAGCTAAGAGCATGTTTACCGGAAGGTTTTTAGGTTGGGGTTCTCAGCGGAATATAAGAAATTATCTTTTGACTTTTAACTAAAATAAATTAAGAACCGGTTCTTAGGGCAACATTATCGGTGGTGGGGGGAGGGTTCTTACGCGTGGGCCCCACCACCTTTTTCCAAAAACTGTGTCAAAATGTCTTTAATTAACAAACGTTTTCACTGCATTTGTTACACTGTTTGCCGGTCTCCACTGACGTGTGGCGGTCCGCGACTGGTTCATTTTAAATTTTAAATTTTTATTTATTTTTAAATCAGAAAAATAAAAAGAAAAAAAAAACTTAAGAATCCCAAAAACATTTTTGGGGATAATGATGCCCTTAAATATCTTATTTAAGAGCCAGTTCTTAATTTTTTTAGTTAAAAGTTAATGGACGATATCTTATATTTCGTTAAAGACTCCCAATAAACATGCTCTAAAAGAATGAGTTATTCCAAAAATGAATAATTTTACTTTGTGCCCCATTCGAAAATCTAACTAATTTTCTTTTGATACTATTTACTATATTGATTGGAGTGTGTAATGTTTCACCAGACTTATTGTATTGTATCGACTTTTGTGAAAGCTCATTTCAGAAAGGAAGAGAGAAAAAATATTGTTCATTGTGAGTATATCATATGGTGCAGGTGACTCACACAACACACGGCATAGAAGGTTAACCTCTTTCATGTCGATATCGCCACTATGTTCATTTCCACAGTTGATAATAGTTAAAATATTAAAATGGTGAAAGTCGGTTCCAAACACATCTAATAATTAATTTATAGAGTCAAGTAACTTTGTCATCTGTATGATATATTTTTGCTTGAAATGCTAACACATCAGGAAGTCACCTGGAAGCATACGTTATTTGTCTGTATTATATACATAAAAATTAGGTTAACTGATGAATTAAAATACAATAACGTGTAAGATGGGGAGTTTTGTTTGATATTTAAAATTCAAGTCGAGGAAAGTTCCAAGTGTGGAATCAACTTCACGTGTTGAAGAAGGGGAAATAAAGAAGAAACGATCCCCAAAGTGGGCCCAGAAACGGCCCAAATCTTATTTTTAATGAAATAATAATATTAATATAGGAAAAGAAGACGTGGGCCCGGCGGTGCGATTTAAATGCCGAGTTTGGCTTTTCTGTCTTTTTTCTTGTGGACTCCACTTTTAAGATTTGTTCCCTAAATTAAATAGCTTCTTTTTCTACCGACAGTGTCCTTTCACCATTTGTCCTTCAGTTTTCAACTAGATTCCTATCAGTAGTACAATTGCAGAATTTACAATTTAACTGAAAAATAGATACTCTCTCCGTTTTTTAATATAAGTCGTTTTAGAGAAACTTTTTTGTTCCAAATTATATGTCGTTTTCGGTTTTTTATGTAACATTTATTAGTAATTAATATTGTCTGACCAATGATAATATATCTTCTATTTTTCTATTGGTTAAATTGTGGTTAGGTAAATAATTAAAGATGTTTTTGTTTCGAAAATATAAGAAATTAATGATTTTCTTAATCTATGTGCATAGCTTCAAAACGACTTATAATAAAAAACGGAGGGAGTATAACACTACCTAATTTTAGATAATATCGTTTTTATTTATTACGTACTGTATTGCTTAACAATAGTAATAGTTAATTCAAACATCTTTTAAATATTTTTATAGACCACAGTCTGGCAGAAATTATATACTCTTGTATAATCAATGATACAGTGCTGTCCTAGCGGTAAATTTCATTCGATCGCTTCCTGTTGATATAAATGTTTCACCATTTGATTTTGTTTAACAACATTTGTTTTTATATATCAACAACTCTGCATTCAAAAAGATGTAAGAAGACAAAACTTAATAATCTCTACTTTAAAAGTTGGGGTTATGAGAGAACGTGAACTAGCTACATTTTCACATGCTTCAGAAACGGTCCCTCGTTCTTCGAAGCCTCGCTCTACTTTTTTCCATCCTATACATTACATTTTAGGAGCGTATTAACTTAGTAACGTTACATTAAAAATAAAGTTAAATATTTATTCCCAGTCAAACTTCCTACGAGTTCATAATCCTTATCATGTTACTTAAAGATGCCGTGGTTGATTGCATGATAGCATATAAATACAGCATTGAATGACTTAACCAAACATATTGACATTGCAATAAAGTATTTTATTTTATTTTTTGCAATACAATACATTACTCCCTCTGTTTTTAAAAGATGCATATTCTAGATTTTTCACATATATTAAGAAAATTCGTTAAATATGCATTGTTTTTTGTAATTAAATAACAATTTTCCATAACTTTAAGTCAATAGAATTTCAATAAACACTATTAATTTTTTTGAAACTTACAATTTTTCATAAAATCATACATTGAAAAAGTAAAAAATGTATCTTTTTAAAACAAATTTTTTTTCCAGAACATACATTTTTTAGGAACGGAGGGAGTATTTTATAACCAAGAAAAACTATTTAAATACGAATGGGCTGTGGTGATGGTGTTGGGTGGAATGGAGGCAGTCAAATACTTATATACTTCTATATAAAATTATAATTTGCGTTTCCTTGATAAGAAAGGGACAACACATGCGTGTTCTTAACGCGTATCGATTAACACTGTCGTCGCTTGAACAGTGTTATATCTCATTTGGGTGTTATAGACTAAACCGTTGGCTTCAACGGGATTCATCCTTTCTCTGAAAACAAAACCACTCGTAACGTTAAGATTGTTGAAAAAACAGAGAGAGAAGAACACAAGAGAGAATGAAAAATGATATAATACCTGTTATTAGAAGAATATAGATGATTTAAATGGTGAGCTTCAACGGCCATCGACGTTTTTGTACTTGAGAAACTGGTTCAAAGCTATTAAATGGGCGATATAGAAGGGAGCCTGTTGAAACGTGAATGCAACGAAAGATGGAGAGGTTGTGGGGTTTTTAATTACGGTTTTGTAGAGAGGAAAAACTAAAAAACAAATATCAAAGCAGACCCCAACACCACCCTTGTCTGCCAATTTATAGAGAACAGAGAGGAAAATGTGATGTGTTTTTTTATTAATAATTTTCTTAATTTTGTTGTTTTCTAGAAAGTATTTTAAATAATTAAAAACATTAATCATGAGGATTCTTCGGTTATCCTGCTGACCAGTAACCATTAAATAAGTTGCCTTTTTCAGCGGTTCTTCATGACAAAAAAAAACACTTTTGACTACGACAGATGTTACGGTCAAAATCATAATATCTATATCTGCCTCTTTTACTTTAAACTTCCTATTTTACTTTCTTTGTATATAAATAAATTCGTTATTAATTGCTTTGCATGTATGAGTTTTAAAGGCTCAGAAATTTTTGAATCAATAACTTTAAACGGAAAACTAGATTTTGATCCGCCCTTGAAAGGGCGGGTATATTTTTGTTTTAACGTTTTTGAGAAATAACACTTTTATATTTATGTTATTTTTTGTAATCGTATTTATATTAAATGTTGATTTAATTGAATATAATTTTTGGTAACTACATTAAATATGTCAAACTGCATAACTATTCACATACTATATGCATTTCAGATTTTTTTTAAAAAAAATTATAAAGTTTGCAATATATTATATTTTTTTATTAATTACCTAACATAATAGTCAAAAATATCCGTACTTAAAAAGATCTGAAAATTAAAGTCTCATACTCTATTAGACCTATATACTTAAACTTTCCTTAAAAAATGTTATATCCGAAAACCAATATGAAATTCAACCTGCACCGAAAACTGAACAAAATATTTGAAAAGTGTTTGAAAAAGATAAATTCTAATATATTATGTTATATATCTATATATATGGTTAATATGGTCTTCAATAACTTTAAGTAAAATCACATTTAATAAATGTTGTTAATTAAATAACTTATTTAAACTCTGTTAAGCTAAATGAGTTTATATAAATTTTCTATTTCTATTAAAAATCCAGTTAAACCCTATTAAATCTTATTTTAACATTATGTGCTTTGTAAATTAATAGAGAGTTAAGTTTTTAACTCTGAAACCAGAATATTATATTTAGTTACATAAAATAAAGAATTATATTTCATTTTTGAAAGAGTAAAACATGGGAATAATTAGTTGGACATAACACTTATAAATTGGCATGATTCTAATTTAATAAAATAGATTTAAATTTTAATATACGATTGTTAAAAAAACAGTATATGATTTAAATAGGCTAATATATACCTTAACATTCATTAACTATGTTGATATTAGTATTATTATTGGGACTGTGTTAATGGTGTTCATATGGGTCCTAATTTAATATGGTCCATAATAGATTAAAATGATAATTTGCTCTAATAATTATAATTCGAATATAGAACAGTGTAATATAATTAAAAAGAAAAAAATGATGTCAGAAAAAAGAAAGGACTGATTATTGCTGAATGAAACCGTAGACTTTGACATAAGTGGGTCCAGAAATGAGAGAATCAAATGGAAGTTATAAACAAAATCATGGTTATATAAAGAAATAATAAGTGGTGCAGTTACAAAAAAATGACCCGTAAATAAAAGTTGGTTATATAAAAAAGTAATAAATGATGCAGTTATAAAAATTACCCCTAAATAATAGGAATACATAATTGAACACAACTTTTATCAATTGGTCAATCTGCTGTTTTAATAGAATAGATACAAAAATAAATGAGGAGTGCCTTATCCGTTAGGGCAGACTCGGACAAGCCCGTTATTATTCCAACGCGGCGAATCCGTAAATGAAGCAGAGGACTAGATAACAGACGGTCACTGACGATGCCACATGTCAAAGAAGACAAAATGTTAAGGTGTGGGACCTTTGGTCCACGTGTGATGGTGTTGCCTGGATACGAGGGTCGCATGGGCACGTGTGAAGTGCCAGCTTGGCATTATTCTTTTTTTTGTCAGCTTGGCATTATTCTTTATTTATATTAATTTTAGTGTAACCAGAAAACTTTGATTTAAACAAAAAAGAATGAAAATAAGAAAACATAGTGCAGCCGTTGAGAAAGGTACGGTGTATCCACCGCTGCTTCTTTACCTCTGTTTATGATTTTGTTTTTTTCTTTAAATTACTTAATTATGTTTTGTGTGTTACTTTCATGGTTCTGGTTGCCACGTCTGTTAACCTAAAGTCGCGCCTGGTGTCCCAAACCTCTATTCGATATTACGGCTAGTGTCATTGCCACATCAATTGAAAAACTCATTAATCTCTTATTATGAGTTTGGCGTATATTCACCATCCCTAATAATTTGTTTTCCTGGCTGACGTTTTTATTTAAGTTTAAAACTTCTTTTGTCAACAGCTTTTTTGTTCAAAATTGTTTTATGAATGTCTTTGCATCAATGAGATGTTGTCTGCGTTGTATTACACCTACTCTAGGTAGAGAATGAAATGGGTATATCTCTCAATAAATATTTGGTTTAAGTTATTTGACTTCACTTTTTCTGCTGACATACGACTTCGTCGTCTAAACATAATTGATTAGTTAAAATGATACATTGATACTCCAATACGTTTTGACCAACAAAAACAAAATACTTTTACGTAATAGTATAGTATAGTATGCATTTTTTAAAAACATAATAGTATACATTTTGTTATAATAGCAAAGCTTTCATCGCATGTCAACGCTTATATGATTTTTACTAACAATATCGTTTTCATATGGTTTAGTTGTTTAATTAGACCAGCATACCTTTTATTATTCAGTCGTAATTTTTTTTTCTTATTAGCATTTTGTGTTTAGTTTGTTATATGAAATCAACCTATGCAAAAATTCCAAGAAAAACTATGGGATAAATCATTGTGTTCAATCAAATAGACAATCTGGAATAGATGCTCACAAGGTGTACTTTCCATATGAATTTAATAACTTTACAAGGAGTTCATCTTTTCCATAGTTTTTTCATATATACGAATCTACAGTTTTTTTTTGTTAGTGCGGGTGGACACCTTTTTTGGTGACCAGATGTAATCACTATAGAAGTAAACTAATGTCGAGTTGGACTATTACAGTTTATGATTAAACTATATTTATTTACACACACTATGTCACTATCATTTCTATAATTTAAGCCACCAGCTGATAAACTAAGTTATCTTGGGAATGCTAGAGCATGAAGAGAGGCATAGAATCACGAGGCTAGCAAGCAAACGCATTAAGATGGGCATGCCTGCTGCATCATCTGCTTTTCAGAACATTATCTCTACCATTATTTTTTGTTCAAATATCTCTAGTATTATATTATCAATTTATTTATCGTATCAGACATTTGGGTCGACCTGACATCGTATGATCGTACAACTATTATTTCATTTTTTTATGGCTGACAACACAATATTAAAAAAATGGAAAAAGTTACAGGTTGCCTAATAACAAAAGTAGATGCTCGTTTCAAAATATATTGCTTGTTAAAGAGACATTCGAATAGGACTAAACTATAAAAGTTGCATATCCTTTAGATAATATAAGAAGATAATTTGAATGAGTCTTACGTTGGGACTATTTTAGTTTGTAAATTACACGGTAACAATATGCTCATCATCTCAGTTTTTCAGTTTAATAAAGTTCTTTTTTTCGTTTTAAAACCCTACATTGTTTATTATTGAAAGGAACGAAAGTACATTGGTTTAAGTTTTATTTTCTTTCTATGAAAAAAATAATGCACACACACTTTCTAGAGTAACCATAATTTCTACTAAGATATACAAATGTACTTCTGCCCATATCTGAGGTTTACCATGATTCAATTACTTTACCATGAGGTTTGTAGTGAGAAAATCATTAAATAAATGTTGAATGGTATTAAAATTAATTCATGTTCGCAAGAAAATAAACGTAAAAATAAGAATATAAATGTAGGTCAGTGGTTCTGGCTTCCCTGCTTTTCAGGGCAAAGACATGATAAAAGTACTTCCTTCCCTTTTATTTTCTTTAGTCGAGTTTAAGAAGTCGTTGATCAATTAGTTTCCACGCATCATCTCAACCACTAACTATAATGAGAATCTCAATGTCACACACACATAAACCCCCATCTAATTTTCTATACGTTACAAACTTTATTATTCCTTTTTCAGGGAATCTCGCTTTCATCATCCCTACATTACATGCATAATATATTTTGTAGCGTTCGTAAGGTACTCTACCATATATGATAGACCTCGTCATATATCTCATACACAGAGGTATAAACATATGTCTAGTTGTGTAAGTAACATGTATATAAACATATAAAAGAAGAATATGCACATCCCATATATATTTCATGCTTATAGATATCGATAAACACAAAATACGTGAAAGCAATGCATCGGAAAAGTTTGTTGAGCAAGGAATTGGATACGGCTCGAGATGCCATCACATGCACTACCAAAAAGTGGAGCAAAGTATCATTATAGTCCATAAACTTCAATTATGTGTTTCCACTTTTTCTACGACCCCCATCAAGAAAAACAATTTCACTTGTCTTTTATTTTATTTTAACAGTATGAAAAAGGGATTCATTTCTCAAGATTATAGGTTTCCGCTATTAAGTATACTTCTACAAATGTAGTTTAATCCATCGTTGTTTTGTGGCGGTAACCTCAAATTAGTTTGCAAATATGAAATATGTGCATGTTAGTTAGAATGAAAGACCCGTTCAAACCTTCTCTACAAACAAACAAACCCATATAACTTGACAACCACCAATTAGTATATTTGATATCGTTTTTGTTAAAAAATAAATTGCTACAAGAACTAAAAGCGATTATTAAGTTATTTAATTGGGGGGGGGGGGGGGGGGGTGGGGGTTGGTGAAAATATTCTCGATATTATTAACTAGTTTATTTATTAATAAGATAATTTACTTTTATTGTTTTAGGATTTTTATAGTTTTTTTAAATATAGTTGCCTATGCTTAAGTTTGTATTCAGATTATATTGATATTTTATAAATAGTTTTTGTTAAGCAAGAATAGTATTCTCAATTTTGTTTTCCGTAGATATGTGGATCTCAACGAATTCAAAAAAAATAGCGTTTTCTATATATTTTCAATAGGTTACTTGCTTTATTGTAGCTTTCGTTACACCAGGAAGGAAATAAGGTGGATATATAGGTGAATAGATCCCAATACCAACATCTTACTTCCATAGGAAACACACCTAGAACCTTCATTTCCACTCCTTGCAACAATTATATATTCCACGATTTGATTTTGAGCGTTACACTCGATTTCATGCACCCATGTGGACCTACCTAATCTACCTGATAAAGTGATAATTGAGTAGAACAGCAAAGACATCAACGAGTTTTCAAGTCTTTAACACACGTTACGTGGATCCAAGGCAATTTGTAGATCGAGACGGGGCCGTAATTATCGAGGCCTCACATATAATCATAATAAAAGAAATCCCTCAATTATCATCACTCACGCTTTCACCTAATCCTTATGACCCATCCGCACGTTAACGTTTGATTTTGGAATCAGATGCCACAACTGCTGATTCTCAGTTTCCCATGCTAGATTATAAAACGTTTTATCCCATGTCTATAGCTCAAATTTGACTAAACATGTCATATTTAACTTATTTAATCAACCTGCTAATTAGCTGCCAAGATTGATTAACTAGTTGATGAATTAAAAAAAACATTTGGGTAAAGATAGGGGAATCATCACCTCACCGTCCAACCCACTACACATTAAAAAAAATCCAGAAACGAGTGAAATTAATAGGTCTCTCTTTTCCAAATGAATATAACATGGATACATATATATATTTTTTTAAAGGCATAAATAAATTCAAAATCAATCTAGAAAATGTGAGAGGAGGAGACGTAAATTCACTGTCGACTTTATGAGAGTGCATGAAAATGTGTAGAGAGAAAAAAGAGGTCGGCAGAAAAATGAATGGCTTTTCTTCTTCTCCATCCAATTCCATTGCACCACATTTCTCCATGGATTCATGTCAAACATCTTTGAAAAATCTAATTGTTTTGTAGTATGAGTAGATGTGATATAACGAAACTACACTGTCAGAAATGTAATGCACATAAATTATATAATTGGTACAACCAAAATAATAATAAAAATGTTGACAGGAAGGTAGATGTGCGTTTTGTATTATTTGGATGTGTCCCTCTCTTCTTCTTTTCCTCTATAATTACATGAACTTGTCCAATTCATCACACTTCCCAAACCAAACTTGTTTGCTCCATATAAAATACATAGATTTATATATTGACATATACAGGCAGAGACATGTGTGTGTCTGTCTAGCCAAGTAGCTCATAAATTATATCGACTTGATTCCGTGGGATATATGACCTACGTGAGACTGTGACATTTGAGTTTTTTTGGCATTCTTCGTTATGTACGCATCAAAGAATGCGACATTTTTCTATGTGTATATGATGATTAATGATATATGCCAATTTGGGAACCCTAGTGGTCCATCCCATTTCCAAGTCTTATCTTTTCCAAAGTTTTATATATCATTGATTCCATTTATCAACAAGCTAGCCTGTAATCTAACCAATGAAATTAACATGCATGGTTTTGCAAAAAAAAAAAGAAAAATATAAACAAAGTGACAATGATAGAATAGTCGGCTTGTGGAATTTAAAAGTTGGGTTCGTTGGAATTAAAACCCAGTTAGACTTTAAACTCCAAAATAAGCCCAATACACGATCTCTGTATTTATTGAGATAAGGCAATTTTATAGACTTCACAACTGAAGTTGACCTCTATAAACAAGCCCATAGGGGTGGGCGTTCGGGTACCCGTTCGGGTTCGGATCGGGTATTTCGGATTTTCGGGTATTTCGGTATAGAGGTGTAGAACCCGTTCGGGTATTTTTGTAGTTCGGGTCGGGTTCGGATATTTTTAGTTCGGATTCGGTTATTTCGGATCGGGTTCGGATATTTAGATTTTGAAAAAAAAATTAAAATTTTCATTTCTCAAGTTTCTTGTATTTAAAAATATAACTTTCAGTTAACTAATTTTTATTTCTAATAGATTGAATGGTTAATAGATTTGGACATAACATTTTAAAACTAAAAAGACACTAATTTAGTTATTTTTTAAAAATTTTGGATGTATCTTTTTGTTAATTTTTGAAATAAAAAATTTGACATGCATTTTAAGTGAATAACAAATCATTTTTTTCCGTAATTGTATGTATATCATATGAACTTAAAGTATGTGTAGTATCAATATAAATATTTTATATAAAATGAGAGATATAAACTAGAAATATAAGGTTAATTATACATATGTTCGGTTATCTTCGGATATCCATTCGGGTTCGGGTATTACCCGTTCGGGTTCGGGTATCCAATCTCTCCTTATTCAATACCCGTTCGGGTATTTTGCTACTTCGGTTCGGATTTCGGTTCGGGTTTTTCGGATCGGGTTCGGGTGCCACTTCGGATATCGGGTAAAGTGCCCACCCCTACAAGCCCATGATACGGTCTCTGTATTTTTTGAGATATAAATAAACCTCAACATGCCCTTTATAGAAGAGAAATTGCACTCATTTCATCGCCTCTCGAAAAACCTAGCACACCAGTCCCCATGGACGTATCCGCGAACAAAGTAATTCTTCTTGCGATCCTTATCGCTTTCTCAATGAATAGTTTATGATTAAATCTTTTGTACCTTAGGGTCTGGAATTGAACGGTCGTGATGCAGAGATCCTAATTAGCTCCAGCACGTTGAGAATCCACGTGAAACCTAGGGAAGTCGCCTTGGACGAAGTAATTATTCTTCGATCCTTATCATCGCTTTCTGTTGATTGAATTATGTTGTTTCTTCAGATCTGATTAGATCTTATTTACTTTAGGGTTTGGAATTGAACGGTGGGATTCGAAATAGCAGTATTATTAGCAGGATGGTGGTTGAGGGATACGACACCTCCCCTCGTAGGGAGGATGTCGAAGAGGCTCTGAAAAAACACTTCGCATCACGTGGAATAAAGTTAATGCATGTCTCTGTTCCCGTAGACTACAAATGTCGTAATCGCAGACGCGCCTTAATCTATGTTAATGGAGAATGTGAAGCAGAGGCGTTGAAGCTTGATGGAAGTTACGTGGGAGGACTTGTTTCAAAAAAAAAAAGTAACGTGGGAGGACGTATTTTAACAATTACGGCTTACCCTTTTGACGACAATAGCCTTGAGCATCTCTTTGCTCCTACCAGTGTCATAGACGAATACCGACAGCACACGTAAATTGATTTTTTTTCCTTTAGAATCTTTCTTGTCATGTTGATAATACCATCTCCTGCTAAATATATTTAGGTTGAAAGTTAGAGGATTTGATACTTCCCTCTCTCTGAATGATATCGAGAAGATGCTACTTAGGGTTTTCCCCGGATCCGATTGTTTTCCTCTCTGGGACGGGTGTGTTTTCTTCCTCCCACCAAGTTTACTGGTTAATTTTATCAGTTGCGCTACCTAAAGCCTTGTTTGAGTTTTTGCAGCTCAGTTTTGCTTTATCTTCGTGGACAATATGCTATGGACGAGGCTCTGAAACATAGCGGAGGTTCTGTGGAAGGCTTTAAATTTGCAGTTACTGAGGTCCTCCCAGAAACTGTGATAGAGACTGGCATCTCTCTCGCAACTGCACGTAGCTTTGGCTTTCGTGGATAATTCTAAAACCAATCAGAAGATCAAGACTACGGACTAGAAATCTCTCGCTCTCTTTCACTCTCAAATGCTGTCTCGTGTTATTAACTTGTGTCATGCAATGCCTCCTTCTTTTTGATAAGATCATAACAAGAGTCATGGCATCGTGGGATCATCTCCACTTGTATACCATGTTCTATATTAGTTTAGTGGGCAGTTATTTAGTTGACATGTTCTTGTGTATTTAAGCTACCTATGTTTTGTTTAATGGGATATGAAAAAAAAATTAAAGTAACTTGTGTTTTGTTCTTTTTTTTTTTTTTTTTTTTTTTTTGAAACACAACTTGTGTTTTGTTCTATTTAGTTTGTTCTTTCACAAACTCTCTTAGCTTTGAGGAGGGGCCCTAATTGGCATCAAAGCAAACTTGTGTTCTAAAGTATCAAAGGGGTTGATTAAGTTCACTCTTAACACTTTTCTCTTGTCTGGATGTTTAATGTGTTTTTATTTGTTTTTTTATGATAAAACTTTGGTTGTCCAATCAATAATCAAAGTGAAAAAAAAAAAAAGAGAAATTGCACTCTTCTCTACTTTCTTTTCCAAATTTTTTTTTTTGAACAACTCTTTTCTTTTCTTTTTTGTTAAAGTTTTTTTTCGACGATTTGTGAAAGATTTTTTTGAACAACTTTTTTCCAAAATCTAATTTTCCATTTTTTTGGTTATTTGGCAAATAAGTTACTTATAGAACACAACTTTACAAACATTCATTTTTGTGAAAGGTTAACATTAATAAAAATACTTATTATTTTTAAATTTCCGTTTCTATTTTAGGATTTGAAGCTTCTAATTATTTTTTTTTACAATAAAAGACCATTCTTTTATTCAAGTTTGATTTGAATCTTCGCAGAAAAATTCCACACAAATTATTACATTTACCTGTTTTACCATATATTTGTGTAAGATTACAAATGAAATCGACTTTAAAAAAAAATTACAGTCTGGTAAAAAAGGTTAAAACAGGGAAAAAAAAAGAGAAGAAGCAGGATAGGGTTAAAGGACAAATATCTTATCCGCTTCTGTTCTAAACGGCGACCAGTGTGTTTTCGAAACTGTCTGCTTACCTGCGAGACAATGGCATCTTCCACCGTCGCCGGAGCTCCGCTTACCGGGGGTTCTCGATTCCCATGTTGGTCCTCTCAAATACCTAGAAAGCTTTCTTCTTCATCACTGTTATGCCTCAACAATGGAGATCTCTCTGCACCATATAATTTCCCTTTGCGACTCTCTAGAGGAGGCAGAGTTCAGACAACTCTCAGTAACTCGAAGAGCTTCGCTGTGGGAAAGGAAGCTGAAGATGGCTTCCTCTCGGTACGTTTCAAACTCTTAAACCGCTTCTCTGTTCTCGCAAGTTTCCTTCCTACTTGTGTTTCTTGTAAGGAAGATTGGGTTTCATGTTTTGTTTAGTTTACATGAAACTCAATTAAAGTTTACAACTTTTCTTCTTCTTGTTTCGAAGTTTCAACCTTTTTAACTTCTTGAGAATTGCTACAGTTCACCCAATTGATTTCTGAGTTTGATGTTGATGATAACACTGCATTGTGTAGGATGTAAGTGAAGATAGTGACGAGATGTTCGACGAATTGTTCAAGAAATATGGGAAGGTTGTTTACAAGAGCGACGATCTAAAGTCTCCAGCAGCTGAGGTTGATGATGACGCTGAAAGTTTAGCATGTAAGAAGCCTAAAGCCTACTATGTTTCTACTTATTGGCTAATGGAGAATATGAATATTGATATGATGGTGGTGGTCATGTGTTGTTGTTATCCACTCTTTGCAGTTGCTGTTGAAATGGCTAAAGTTGCTAGTGAAGTGAAAGCTGGAGACATTAAGGTTCTCTTTGTGAAGCCACTCGTCTACTGGGCTCGTTTTTTCATCATAACCACTGCGTTCTCCCGCCCTCAAATCGATGCAATCGGGTAGATACTTTCTCTATTCCACTTGCGAAAACCATCTCCTAAACAGACTCTCTCATCATGATGCAGGTCTAGGATGAGAGACCTGGCTGAGAAGAAGTATGGGAGAGTTGCTAATGGAGATGTGAAGCCGAATGCATGGACTTTGTTGGACTTTGGTGAGTTTCTTTCTTTGGTTTGCTGTTATATTACCTTTGGGTTTGGGTAAGAAAGATGACAGTTTATGTTTGTTTCATTGTATGTTTTCAGGAGATGTGGTGATCCATATTTTCTTACCTCCGCAAAGAACCTTCTATAACTTGGAAGATTTCTACGGAAATGCCATGTCAGTTCCGCTTCCATTTCAAGATGAGCCACCACCTCGAAGTTGATGATGCTCCAGACAAAAGAAAAGGCAAATAGTTTGTAAGAAGTCTGTTGATCAGTGGCTTTTTTCTGATGCTTACAGCTCTCTGCTTAAGGAGTTTTGATGGACTTTACTGGCTAAGATGGTTTCAACAACACTCAGCGAGATCTCGAACATGTTTTTGTAGTTTCTTTATAGATTAGAATGAGACCATCTTTCACTGAAGATGGCTCTTCATAGTGTTATGTACTTCAGCTGTGTAATTTCACTTCAACAGTCAATTAGATAGAATATTTTTAGTTGATGTTCAAATGAAAGAATCCAAATCTTATTTTATCACAAACCGCTGGAGTAAACCATATGATGTTTCTGTGTGCACATATGGAGAATAACACAGAACATGCTATACTGATATATATCATACAGAGACGAAATGTACAATGAGTCAAAATAATAAGAGCCATTCACACAGCTTAACTCCTCTCTGATGTTTCCATAGCTCATACATAGCATGTGCAATCACTGACCCTGACTGGTATACAGTCCAGGCAAACAAGAGACCAATACTGGAACTCTCCCATCTCCTGTAATAAAATCATTGAACTGGTATAACCTCAAGTAACAGTGAAAGAGAAATGAGATGTTTGGGTAAAAGAATAGCTTACAGTTAAGTCACGTGTTGGTTTCCTTGAGCGGCTTCAGAGAGACTAAGCTCCATATCATGTGTTTCAGACCATCCTGGCTCATACGTCTCAAGGAACCCGATTTTAGCTTTGTTTGGGAGGTCGTGAGGGTGAACAAACGGAACTCCCTGAGGCCAGCCTATCTCCATTTTAATATGCGCGCAAGGGCTGTTCATTGTATTGTGGTTACTCTCGCAGTCCTTGGGGTTGCAGAATCTTAGTTTAATTCCTTTTTTGTCTGCAATCTCCTGAACTCGTTCCTTGAGAACTCTCTGCGCTTCTAGCCTCAGCCGCTTTGACGGTGGTAGAGGTTTCAATCTTGAATCACTCTTCTTCCTCTTTTTCATCTGTTTCATTGATCCTATACCATCCATCAAATGAAGAACCTTCTGTCATTCAAAACTTCTTGTTAATGTGTAAATTAAACAAAGAACTATGAACACAAGGTCCTTCTTCTATCTGCTATGGAAACTAGGCCTGCCGTTTTTAAACCGAACCAAACCGAAATTTTGTTAGTTCGGTAATGAGTTAGGTTCATTTCAACAGGTTTATTAAAAAACTTCGGTTTTTGATTCGGTAATCGATTAGTTCCGTTTTCAAAAAAAATGATTAGTTCTGTTTTTAAAAAAAAAATTGTTAACTAAATTTTGAACTAAACTAGCCAAATTAACCAAACAAACCGAAATGATCGAGTTCAACATAACTGAAATATAATCAAAACCAAAAACTTCGGTTAGTTCCGGTAAAAATTTTAAAAACCGAACTACTCAAATACCGACAACAAAACTTTTTCCGGTTCAATTTGGTGAGATTCTGATCGAACCGAACTACCCCAAACTACCCGAACCCGCGTGCCTAATGGAAACTAAGCGTTAAGATTCAAAAGATTAAACTGTTATACCATCTTGGGACTGAGGGACACTGAAGCTCTGCAAAGTCTGTCTATTAAAGAGCTCATCATTCGAGTGAGGCCTCTGCATAAAGTCATCAACCGAAACCGGAATCAGAAACTGAGCATCAACACCATGTCCCGCCGCTCTCATCTCGGAGCAGCTCAGACTAGTCATCGACTTAGGCATGAGTTTAAAAGCCAATGAGAATCTCCCTTCTATACTCCCTTGCATACTATTCAAATCAGTTCTATACACCGCAGGACTCACATAGCCAGCCGTCGCCTGGTACAGAGCCAGCCCTGGATACACAACCGCCTCTTGAGGCCCAAGATCCACATCCACTAGAATCCACTGCCCGTGCATGTCCCTAACGTGCAGCCCCGCCTTATCCGACTTCACAAAGGAGATAAGACTCTTGTCGAGCTGGTGGTCGTGATCTGAGTACAAGAGAAGCTGCTCGTCTTCAGCCAAGTTATGATGATGAAAGGAAGGCCTCGCGTAGCAGCAAACAGACAACACGGAGGAAGAAACCTCGTTACTCCTCAAGGGAACGTTATCAAGAATCTCAGTGAAAGGAGAGCTTCTCAAGTTCAAATAGAAACCAACCGCGTCAAGAACTAACCGAGAAGCTTTCCCTAATAAACCAAAGATGTCAGGCAAACCAGAAGGAGGGAACTCAGCTGACTCGGTGAAGGTTAACCCAGGTCTGTACTCGTAGCTCTCTTGCCATGAGTGAGGGTCTGAGTAGTATCCAGAGGTCTTGCACCATTCTCTCGAGTCGTTTGTTGTGTGGATGGTTGGAGGATACGAGTCACGTTGGTGGAAGTAGAGCTTTGCGGAGTCGAGGCCGGATCGGAGGAGGGCTGCGTCGGTGGCCGGGAACTGGATGATTGCGGCGGAGTATTGTGCTAAGGATTGAGATAGCGTTGAGACGGCTAGCTTGTAGGAGTCGGAAGGTGAGCCTTCGGTGGGAAGTAGATCACAGAGCTTGACGCGTCCCAATGTAGGGAGACCATTCGCTGCCATCGAAAGGAGAGAGAGAGACGTAAAAGCGATTAGAAGATTCTTGACCCATCATCGATGCTTCTGAAAGGGATCATCTTTATGTGGAAAGATTGAGACTTTGACGGAGAGGAATCAGAGATTGAGCAATCGCCTACGAGAGCAAGGACAAGTAAGCGCAGGGGAAGGACAGAAGTTGAGATGAGATGTGTCAAAGGTGAAGGCTTTTTTGAACCAATCTCTGTCGGGAAATTGATTTTTGTCCGATTGATTGAGAGGAGATTAAAAATCAAAGGTTTTTATGAAGGTGCGGACTCTGTTCTTCAATATTTTTCGAAAACTATTTTGAAGCCCCTCGAGAATCGTTTATTTTATATAATGGCCCCGTATTGTTTTTTGTTTTTTCACTTTTGAAGTTCAGAAGTTTTGTAACTTTGGGACTTCAGTGACAGATACATTGGCTATGTTCAAGTCCTAATGACATGAGACTATTTACAAATCCATTGGACGGTGTGTGCAAGAGCAGGAGCATGACAATCCATCGATCTTCAAGGTGATAAAAGTTCGCGAGCTCTTCTCTTTGTCTACTTCGGGGTCTCATTGTATCCTCTTCTTAGTATTTGACTCAATTCTACTTGAGCCAAGTTATTGAAAAGGGAAAAATGAGCCAGCCTCTGCATCCATCGATGATCAGACAGAGATGAACACTTATGTAGTTGGAGTTGGTCCTACGTAATGTGCTTGTTGAAATGTTACTTTTCTTAATAAAAAAGGATATGAGAGTAGGTTTAGATCATTCATCAAGCCTCTAGATAACCGTTACTTGCACTCACAAGCCCACAAATAAACAGATCCAAGAAAAATAAGATAAATCTCTGCTCTGTGTAGATAAATAAAAAGGGAGTTGATCCAAAACATGTTATACAAACGATTGTTCAAACTTAAACGTAAAAAAACACAAAACATAAAAGGTTCAGAGATTTATAGATAGGCATGGAGACACACAGGCTACTTGGATCGCTGTCTCATCTTCCTGCGCTTCCTCTTCAGTCTCCTCATCCGCTTCTTCTTCCACTACAAACAAAAGATACGATCAAACCACAACAATGAAATCACTCTAACCAGTTAATAACAAGAATCAATAACTGTACGCCAAATGCAAAATCAAGTAGCTATTTCACTCATAAAACGAACGATACTCAGCATCCATTAAAGTTCTGCTAGATGTAAGAGAATCAATCTACAATACGAAACCTATAGAGAGCCTTGTCGGAGGTTACAGAGGTCATTTTCTTACCTTCGCCCTCATCGTCAAGTCGCCGAACTCAGATTCTCCTCCGCTGTGTAGTTAGTCGAGCGCACCACTCCGTCTTATATAGCTAGGGTTTCGACGATAAGGCCCTGTTTTTTCTAAACGGGCCAAATATTTTTGAAGGCCCATCTAAGGGTTTGAAATTAATTATAAGAAGAACAAGAAAGTACCTGTACAAATGTACATAGAGAGAGATATGAGAAGAAGACAAAGCAAAGTACTGTTTCTTCTTCTTATACATAAGTTCCAAATTTGACTTTAACAGTAATAAACTCATATCCATCCTCATTCCCATTGCAATCACATATACATTTTCGTCACTTCTTTTTATCCCTCTTTTATTTTTTCTTCTGCTTCTCACTGTACAAATAATTAAACAATAGATATTTATTATTGAGCATCTGGTTCACTGCGGCAAACAGCTAATATATATGTGTCCCCTTGGTTCCATTCACTTTCACTAAATGCCATTATAAAGATTACTAGATTTTTCTTGACTTAATGCAATGAAATTGAACATATACTCCAAACCTGAGTTAATGCAATGAGAGGAGCTACCACCAACCTGACTTAATGCAATGAAATTATTATCTTTTCTGCATTTGATATACATTGCATCTTTGTCACGCTCGCACCATAAACAGTTTAGCAATTGTTGCCAAATTAGGATAAGGACGTGGATCGTCCTAGTTCTTAGACTAGGTAATGTCTCTTATGAAAAATGAAAAAAGTTGTATATCCCACTATGTCACAGATTCATTTTCCAATGACATAGTCAAATCTCACGGAAACAACAAGAAGTAGACTAGCTAGGTTTACAGGATCTTTATACTGGACTAGTTTTGGATTCTGGTATTTGTCTTTTTATGAAGAAGTGAAAACCATAACATGTTAATGTCCAGTTTACATACTTAACTCGGTATTTATTCCTAACTAATTCCTCCTTTCTTGTCGGCCTTTTCTACTTAGGCCATTTGTCGTGACTCTCAAGTTATCCCAATATATAATGCAAAAAGTATCAATAAATAAATGGATGTAGAGATATCGAGAAAAGAGCAAAAAAACATTTGAATAAAAGCACCATGAGAATCAAACTGGTGATAGAGAATCTACCCAGAGGGCGCAAGACTGGGAACCATCACGTTCTCTACTTCATTTCCCCAACTTTGTTTTTTATATTTTATTATCCTTGTTACTACTTTTTTGGATTTATTATTTCTTATTCCAAACGATATGGTATTTTACATTTGATTTTGTACATTTGTCCCTTGATACAAACAAGTATTATAGAAAGTTTAAAAGTGTACTAATGTATATATAATTGCATCAATTCATGTCAATGTTTTGTAGCTCTTTAAACGTAACTAGTTATTTTCGTATTTTGCATATTGTTCATAGAATGCGACTAGTGAGAACATCCATTTGTTTTCGTGAGTACGGTTTTGTAACTCTTTAGAGCATAACTGGTTATTTTCATATTTTGCTTATTGTTCATAGAATGCGACTCGTGAGAACATTAATTTGAATTCGTCAGTACGGTGTAGAAATAAGTGGTTGAACTTTTTGTGTTGTAGTAATCAGTGATTAACACTGTGGTTGTATTGTACGTACGTACCAATTTTGGTCGAATATGACAGCCAAAAGACAAATAATAACCACGAAGCCGATGGGTCCCTATAATTTCAAAAGCTAGTCAGAAGACCGTAGTAGATTTTTTGAGACTGTTTTATTTTATTGTTATATATGGTATATCTGATATTCTAAATGAAACAACATGCTTGTAATGTAAATTAGTGAAAATGAAATACTTCCATAGGATTACATGTTTTGTAAATTCGTATTTTTAGTGAAACTAAGCATTCATCCAAAACTCCAAGTCTACTTTTTAATCCAAGACTATTTTTAATAAAAACTAACGTAGATGTAGTTTCTGTTATAATCATGTCACCTTTTCTCTGTTATATGTGTGTACAATGGTGGAAAGTTTGATATGCTGTTTTGACAAGCGGTTTTTCTAGTGATATTTAACATGTTGTAATCAGTTGAGATCTTAGACTAACACCGATTGATTTCTCACATAAAGGAAACATTCATAGCTCCAATTTTTGCTCTCTGATATGTGTTGTTGTCATTAAATGTTTAAATGGAACAATGATATGTATTGTTGTCACTAAATTGAGGAGTGGAAGAAAGAAAAATCCAACGGATGGGATTGAAAACACAATGTTCAAGATTGACGAACAACTTTTATTTGGTGATGCATTTGTACATAGACAAAAAATTATTGGAACCAGTTTCATGTACTCGAAAAATGCAAATAATATGACTGACATCTTTCTTCACGCTTTGACCATTCCCTAATTTTCCCCTCAGTTTAGTTATAAGCAAGTTTAATTA
This sequence comes from Brassica napus, assembly GCF_020379485.1. Lineage (NCBI taxonomy): Eukaryota > Viridiplantae > Streptophyta > Magnoliopsida > Brassicales > Brassicaceae > Brassica > Brassica napus. The sequence continues at coordinate 24,767,067 of NC_063438.1, read as the reverse complement.
TTCTAAACTAAATATGAATATCCATGGCTTGAAGTTACAGCATATCCAGATAATCACCAATTCACCATCCTTACGGCACATTCTTAAACTCTCTACAATGATTATTTCAAATATACTTCATAATTCTTGATCTGGACCTACACATGACCAATCACAGTAAACCTGACTTTTTATCCTTAAACTATTACACTAAGTTGACACTAATTAAAATAACTAAACGGGTGTAGTATATGAACTAAGCAGATACGGAGAGGATTTGCATTTTGGATTGTAAGATAACATGCAAATTAAAATAGAAATAAAAACAAAAGTTGTCGCTCCTCTAAAGTGTAAAATACAAGTATCTTTAATGTTTTCATAATAAAGTACAATGGTAGATAATGAGTCAAAAAGATTTTTAAATTCTCTAAACATGTGGTTAATATCTTTGGAATCTATCTCTGAACATGGGAAGCACTTCTCACTCTCACTACAGTAATTAATGACAGTCTGGTCTTTCGCCAGTTTCGAACAACTCGCTCCATGCAGAACCACCAATTGAAAAATCAAATATTTCTCTTTATTTACATTTTGAACCCAAATCTAAATCTCATCTGATGAAATCGCCCCGGTTAAACTAAAATCCATTAAATCAACCTCAACTAAAACGAAGAATAAAGTCGGTACAAGTACAATTAGAAACCGGTTCGCTTCTTAGAGTTCGCTAGTCGGTTCAAGCCTGGTTCGATTGGTACGGTTCTTGGCAGTGTTGCTGCTCTGTAACTGTGCTCTGTTCCCAGAGGAAGAAGTGAAAAGCTGGCCGAAGAAGAGACCTGACTTGGGCCCACCACGGAGAGAAGAGACAGGAACGTTAAGAACAGGAGTGATTCTGACGTGTGCGGACTGAGATCTCGGCATCCCGTGGTGCTGTTTCATCCTCGGTCCGCCGGTGAAGTTACCGGGACTGCTGGAGCTTCTCTCGAGTCCATGGAACACGATCTTCCCCGAAGCGTTGAGTCTCGGACTATCCGCCGTCACCGTCAACGCCCTCGTGTCGTTACTACTCTCCGTGGTCTCATCATGACGCCGTGGCTTCCTCTGGTTGCGCAAGTGGTGGTGTGCACGTGACCTAGCGAAGGGGTTTGGAGCGTTGGGTTTGTTGTCGAGATCTAGAGAGAGTCTAGGAACGTCGTCGAGCTCGTGGCCGGAGGAGGATGACGACGAGAGGGAGAGACGGGAGGAGGAGATCGACGTTGAAGACTCAGAGACGTCTGAGTCTTTTATCAGTGGAGGAGGAGGAGCTGCGGTTGTAGATTTGGAGCTCCGGTTGAGAAAATGTCTAAACGAGCTCGTCTTAGGATTTGGAGTTGAAGAAGACAGCCGCGACGACGACGACGACGGCGGGGAAGCTTCTTCCGGCGTTTTGTTGAGTCTCTTAAGGCCTAGAAGCTCGCGCCATCTCACGGTGCAGCGAGGAGCTCTCGGGGAGAAGAGGTAAGGATCGATCTCCATCTCCAATCTTCGGCATGGTTTCTCCAGTACTGTGTTAACCGCCGGAACCATAGGCTTCTCCTCCGGATTAGTCCCGCCGGAGAATTTAAGCGGGACTAGCTTTCCGTCGGAGAAAAGCTCGTCGGCGGTTAGCATTGTGACGGGATCTTCGAGAAGAAACTCAAAGTCCACAGGATCTTCCAACTGAGGATCCAACGGTTGAGATTCAAGGCTCGTGACTGACGTTTTGGAGCTCTTCCGAGAGTGACTCGCCGGGGATAGCTTCTCCGGAGAGGTACCAACGTTTTTAACGCAAACCGACGTCATTTAGAGTCGATACTGAGTGAGAGAGAGAGAGAGAGAGAGAGAGAGAGAAAGAGAGTTTTCTCTTTTTGTAGAGAAGTGGCGATGACAGAGACAAGCAATATATACAGCTCAGATCAGATTCTCATATAGACAGAACACACGTGTTCTCTTTTACTGGATACAATCATTTCGGGTAGAGGTTCTGGTCGGGTCGGGCTTAAATGGCCCAAATTGACTGATGAAAAGTTAGATACTCGCAGAGATAATATTTACCATGAGTACACACGCCCATCAGTAACTTCAATGCTATGTGAAGAGATATGCGATTACCAAGAAAACTTGTTTAAGTAATTAACTTCACACTTGTATGTTTTTTTTTTACCAGATGACACCAAAGTTCGATGATTCATTTCATATATTTAAATCATAAGTTATTCTCGGGTTTTGAATGTCTATCTTTTGTATCAGCTGGTTGAAAAATATTTATAATTTATGATATAGATATCTGTGTAATTAATATTGTAGGAATACAATTTGTAGCATATGAATTGGACCTGTGCCTCACAAGTCACAACCCACATTCTCGAAAGACGAAAGACTTATGTTACGTCCAATCCAATAGAATGGGTAAAATTTCTCTCTTTTTAACTAATACTAGCTTTTTGACTCGTAATCTTGTACACTTTTTTAGAGTAGAGTCTATATCCCTTATATATTAATTGAGGAACATTTGAAAAGATGTAACCTCAATTTTGTATTAATTAAAAGAGGCCCCAATGCATAGGTGACACTCAATTAGGTAGTCAATTACATTCAATTGAAAAATAAGTAGGTCCACATTCGATTTTTATATGTTGTTAGATACATAAGTTGGTCAAACTATATGATATAATGATATGATATATTCTTTCCTTAAATAAAACCTACGGAATTACCATAAATGACTAATATATATATGACAATTAATGAGTTTAATAATAAAGATTTGATAACAATGTATATCTCCTCCATCATTTTTTGTTTAATTTTATATTATTAAAATAAATTAAACAATAAAGTTAGCTATAAAAATAAAATTTAGATTTTTTCGTATATGTTATATTTTGAATTTTTAAAAACGACAATAAATGACTAAAACTATTAAAATTATTATGTTAAAAATTAATGATCAATGGTTTAACATTTTTATTATAAGAAGATAAACATGATTTTAAAACCATATGAGTAAAAAATATCATTTAATAATAAAATATATATATATATATATATATATTAAACACTATATACCATAAGATTACATAAATATTTTAATATTAAAACTTTCAATGAATTTTCAAGAACATTTATAAATTATAAACTTATTAAAGATTTCAGATTGAAAATTTTGTTATCGATGATTTAAATATTTTGTTATAAAACGATATGAACGATCATAGAACCGTATGATTATAAATTCTTATTTAATAAATAACTATACAAAATATACTATTCCTAGAAAAATAGGTTGGTCCATCTTAACTTATATTACACTTTTTATTAAACTAACTATCGAATTGATAAATAACGTACCAAAAAATGTTTTGCACTTTCCTTAAATAAAAGCTACGAAATTACCTAATATGATTAACGTATATGTGAAAATTAATTATAATGAATAATAAATATTTGATAACAATTTTTGTATCTTAGTTCTTTTTTTAATTTTATATTATTAAAATATATTTAAAATCACATTAAATATATAATAAAAACATTTATAATTTTTCTTATATGTTATATTTTGAATTTTTCAAAACGTCTAAAAATTATTAGAAATTTGAAGATCCTCACTCTGAAAATTTTGTGATCAATAGATTATTTTTTTTGTCATAATAAGTTACAAATGATCATAAAATTGTATTAATATGAACTTTTATTTAATATTATAAGAAGATACACATTATTTTAAAACCATATGAGTAAAAAATATCATTTAATAATAAAACATATATATATATATATATATATATTATACTATATACGATAAGATTACATAAATATTTTAATATTAAAACTTTCAATGAATTTTCAAAAACATTTATAAATTATAAACTTATTAAAGATTTCACATTGAAAATTTTGTTATCGATGATTTAAATATTCAGTTATAAAATGATATGAATGATCATAGAACTGTATGATTATAAATTCTCATTTAATAAATGACTATATAAAATATACTATTCTTAGAAAAATAGGTTGATCCATCTTGACTTACATTATATTTTTTATTAAACTAACTATCGAATTGATAAATAATCTACCAAAATTTTTTTTGCACTTTCCTTAATTAGAAGCTACGAAATTACCTAATATGATTAACGTATATATGAAAATTAATTATTATGAATAATAAATATTTGATAACAATTTTGGTATCTTAGTTCTTTTTTTTTTAATTTTATATTATTGAAAGATATTAAAAAATCACATTAAATATATAATAAAAACATTTATATTTTTTCTTATATGTTATATTTGAATTTTCTAAAACGTCTATATATTATTAAAAATTTGAATATTCCCACTCTGAAAATTTTGTGATCAATAGATTATTTTTTTGTTATAATAAGTTACAAATGATCATAAAATATAACGCATATGAATTTTTATTTAATAAATATTCAAACTAAATAATATATATATATATATATATATAAACACTAATGATTTAAAGCAACAAGATTGACTGATCAATTTAGTCGTCCAGTTGAAATCTTTCAAAAGTATGTGAAAGACTAAAATCAAAGTAAATATGGATTTAGAATAGTAGTTATATTTTACTAACCAAATACCGAAAAAAACCGAACCGAACCGAAACCAACCCGATATCCGGATTGAACACCCGTAATCCAAATGAAGCCAAACTATTGTTTCATTCTCCAAAATATAATAAAAATAATAACTTAATTCCGCGCAAGGCGCGGGTCTTATCCTAGTTACAATTATTTTACATTTATTTGGAGAGTAAATTATCTGAATTTATGATTTTATTATTTTTTATCAGGTAATTTAATAGTTTTACTTTTAGAAGTATACCGATTTACCGTTAGTAAAAAAGATATATTTAGACAGGTGAAAGCTACCGTTTTGTCTTCCATGGATGTATCGATTCGCCTCAAGTCGTAAACGACAACCCTCAATATCAAAACGTAAAGTTGTAAGTAAAACTATAAATGGTTCGACTCGTAATTACTTCTGTACTGTTTGCTTGTTCAGACCAATATTTACAGGTTTTGTGACAACACAAATAAATTCATACCTTCAAGTTCAACAACCCAAATATTTATTGTTCACAATCACACCGGCCGGGAGTAATAATTAAAGATCTGATTATCATTTCACATAGCTAAAGTCAATTTGTAATAGAGTAAAAATTGAGCATACCATAAAGTCATCATCCAGCTATCTTCTTATTGGTTGTATATTTTTCTCTGAACGGATAAACATTTTCAGTTTTAGTTTGTGATTTTAGATCATTTTCAGAATTTTTGTTTTCTAATTTCTACCTATTGAGAAGCAAAGAGAAACTGGAAACTATCGTATAAATTTAAGTTTATTTAATAAAAAATAAAATCTAAATCCATTACATTCATAATTTGTTTTCACCTCTAATGATAGATCATATCTACATACGAAAAATATGGAAGTTGACTTTATTGTTTCTTAATTATTTAAACCACCGTTCTTCTTTCCTATCTCGTGCTTAAAACCTACGATATTCCTCTCCATCTCTCCATCTCCCTCCCTTCTTTACACAAATATCAACCTATCATCAGATGATAATAAGGTAACACTAAATAAACAAACCTCTACATATCAAATAGGAAATGGAAGCTGAAGAGGAAAATAAGGGCAGTATAAGTATGGTCGAGGCTAAGCTGCCTCCTGGGTTTAGATTTCACCCGAGAGACGACGAGCTTGTCTGCGACTACTTAGTGAAAAGAAACGTTCGCAGCCGCTATCAACCAGTGGTCTTGATCGAAGTCGATCTCAACAAGTGCGAGCCTTGGGACATTCCTCGTAAGTTCTTAAATACCTTTTTGGTTCTATCTCTCGTTTTCTCAAAGACTAATATAATTTTCCATAACTAATATGAAGATCATATTAGTTATCAACTCATCAATCATGTATAGTCTAACCATTCGATCGTAGTTTTAAGCATGTTATAATCCATATTTCTAGTTGTCAACACGATTTGTTGATTGTTTATTCCATATTTTCGAATACAAGATCATCATATGTTGATAAACTAACAAAACGAAGAAGAGAAAACGAAGTTCAACTTGCGAGCCACTTGCAGATTAGTACTTTTCTTGGTATTTTATCGTGAAAAGGACTATTTAGCAGCATAATTATCAATGGCTAATCATACACCTATTCTTTCTTTCTAAAGTATACTAATATTGTATCATTAAAAAAAACAAATGATCGTAATCATGTATACGTGTTGAATGCCTATTCGGTGCTTGGTAACTGGGAACCTGGTTAGTTAAGATATGATGCGGATAGATGGGAATCATTTGGATATTATTGTATACATCATAAAGATAAAGACAATTACGAAAAGACTTCTCATTTCTGCTCATGTCTTATCATAATCTATCCAGTAAATATTGAACAAAATACACTTCTTTATTCAACATTAAAACCCCGTAAAGTATGTGAAATGTAAAAGAAAGAGCATTCAACGTCAACATTCTTTTAAAAAAAAAACGATTAAAATATTTAAAATGTAGTTATCAATTGTACAGAATCGGCGAGAGTAGGAGGTAAAGAATGGTATTTTTACAGCCAAAAAGATCGGAAATACGCAACAGGGCAAAGAACAAACCGGGCTACGGCCACCGGTTATTGGAAAGCAACCGGTAAAGATAGAGCAATCCAAAGAAATGGTAGCCTTGTGGGCATGAGAAAGACACTTGTGTTTTACAGAGGTCGAGCCCCTAAAGGTCGTAAAACTGATTGGGTCATGCACGAGTTTCGTCTCCAAGGAACTTTTATCCACCATTCTCCCAAGGTAATTATTATATTTACTCGTGTTATATGTTTTGAAATTCATAAACATCCTTTATTGGGGGTTAGTTTTTAGATTATTTTCTGAATGTAGTTATATGTTTCTTGAATATGAAAATATCAAATTAAGCATGAATCAAGCGTCTTGGGGATGACGTCGCAATCATATTATCCCGTGGATTATGGGAAACGTTTTGACTTTTATCTTTGTTTCACATTTAACTTCGAAGGGATATATCGCTGACGATCTTACAAAATATTTATTTGTGGCTTATCTTACCTAAGATGATCTTTGACTTGGCACAAATATCTACTCTCAACCATATGATTTTGACATTTGTTGTTTTTTATTTTAATTTTTAAAAAACAATTTGCTTTGCTTTGAGAAAAAAAAACAGGAAGAATGGGTATTGTGTAGAGTTTTCAACAAGAACAACAATGAAGATGAGAAGGGCAACAACATGATAAGCTGCTCTGATGAAACAGCTTCTGCATCAATGGACTCTTATATCAACTTCGATCATCATCACATCATCAACCAGCAAGTGCCCTGCTTCTCCAATCTGTCACAGAACCAAATCGGTTTGGTCTACAAGAATCCTAACCCGTTGTCTATTAATCCTTCCTCTGATCAAATGGTTCTCAAGGCTTTGCTAAGTCAGCTTACCAACAATACCAAAGAATCACAGAGCTATGGAGAAGGAAGCTCAGAAAGCCAATTGACCGACGTTGGCAAACCAAGCCGTGGTGCTTGGAAATATTGATCACTACCCAGAAATCTATAATCATGTGTATGAATCATACATATTATTCACCAATGCAAACATTTATTCACCCATCTCGTGTAAACATTGTTATACGTCATCTTCTTATCTATTATTCACCAATGCAAACATTTTTCATGTGTAATTTTTTTTATTTGAACCATTTCTTAGAAACTGCATAAAAATTTAATATCTTTCGATATGTTTACATTTTTATTTGAAATGCAGCTGAATATTCTTTTAAAAAATCTAAAAAAATCTCGGAAAAATCTTTTTAGAAAATTTAAAAAAAATCCCGAAAATAGCATTGATGTAAACAAAAAATAAAATTATATAAAATTAATTATTCAAATATAATAACAATTTAAACTGATTAATTTTGGAAATACATTTATGAATATTTTAATTTTTTTTTGTTAGAAATGAATATTCATTTATCTTTCAAACATAAATAAAATAGTATAATTAAATAATAAATAATGTTAAATAAAAAACAAAAAAATTACCAAATTACAAATGAGATACAGTGCTAAAATTATGCTTTAAGTTATACTACCGATATAAGCAAATAATACAATATACCAACGAGAGGGCTCTCGGTACAGACCAATGTTCCCCTAGTGACACAAGGTCGATGGTGTTTCCTAGATGGTTCATGGAAGGATGAGGATACATTCTCAGGACAAGGCTGGTATAGTACTTTACCAGGGTTTGATGGGCTGCTAGGGGCAAGGAATGTAAGGGCATGTCTTTCACCCCTTCATTCGGAGATAGAGGCGTTGATTTGGGCAATGGAATGTATGAAGAATTTAAGACAGTTTCAGGTAACGTTTGCAACGGATTGTTCTCAATTGGTGAAGATGGTTTCGGAACCAGAAGAATGGCCAGCATTCGAAAGCTATTTGGAAGACATACAGTTTCTCAAAGGAAGTTTCCTCAACTCAGATATCGTTCATGTACCTCGGACAGCGAATCTTCGGGCGGATAGTCTAGCACGCAGTGCTAGGAAACAATCGTCCTTTGTCGTTCACATGGATGCGGAGTTACCGATTTGGTTTACAGAGTCAACATGAGTCTGTAAATTCTTTGCTGTCAAAAAAAAAAAAAAAAATACAATATAAAAATTAAAAACATAGTCATTTAAATATATATTTTAAGACAAATAGTTATTCTTAAATTTAATCAACTGAAAAAAAAACCGCACAGTTGTGTGAGTTAAATTCTAGTTATGGATCAAATAATCACATCAAATTAAATAAATAAAATAAAATCATATTTTGAAAACATTTGTAATAAAAAACATGAAATTAAGTATTATGTGAACACAATTAAAACTCCAAAGTATTGATTCAGTCCTGATTGATGAAGCTCTGGCGGTCCGAAAGGCAGTTTTGGAAGTGTTTATATCTAATGTGGACTCTCTGCTGGTTTTATCTGATTCACAGACGCTAGTGAAGCTACTCAAGACTAAGAGATCTAGGACGGAATTGAACAACATCCTCATCGATATCTACTACTTCAGCAGCTTGTTAAAGGCGTGTTCCTTTTATCATATTTCTTGCTTATGTAATGTTGAAGCTGATTTATTGACAAAGTCAGAGCTTGTATCTGTAAACACTAAACTTTTCTTTATGCAATGAAATCGTAGTTTGACCAAAAAAAAAGAAGAATTGGTCGCGTTTACTGTTTTAGCGATGCAACTGCGTCCCGTTAGAGATTCCAAAAAACGGCAAATCTTCTTTAAGGTCTAAACAAATACTATTAGCCTCATTCCTGGTAAAAACAGGTTTCTTTTTTGTGTTACCTCTTCGTTGTGTTCTGTTCCCTATGGCGGATTGGAATTGCTAATTCCCCCCCCCAACGATCTCAGGTTCAGGGTTTGTTTTTGTTCATTCCAATAATTGATTCATTGTCGACCTAGAGTTGGTTTTGAAATTAAAACATTTTTTCCCAATCTGATAGTTCTGTGAATCTTTTAATATATTTGTTTTTTTTTATTTCTTCATGGTGGGTTTGGAACATGATAAGGTTTTTGCCATCTGACGACGTTCCTTAACCGAAACTAAGGAGAGTTATGACGACATCCTTGAGAGCCACGGCATGCGCCATCTGCAAGCAAGATCTCGAACCTGCTCAACGTTGGCGTTGCGAAGTTTGTCCTGACTATGAAGTTTGCGGCCCTTGTTACTCAAACGGCATCATCAACCATCCACACACCCTCATTAGCCCTCCATCACCCACTGGTCAGGTATATTTATTTATTTATTTATTTATTTATTTCTTACTAATTACTAAATGCAGTTGTGATTGTTGGTTACTGCAGTTAAGAGCAGTGCTTCTACACGTGACGACATGCTGCACCACACAGTGCCAGTATCCAAGGTGTCGCACTGTCAAGATTCTCCTCCGTCATGGTGTTACATGCAAAAAGAGAGTCTGCAATCATTGTAAGAGAATGTGGGATATCTTCCGTATGCACGCCAGAAACTGCAGGGAGCCCCAATGCACAATACCCAAATGCAGGTATATTTGTTCCTCGATCAGAAAGAAGAATAAAGTTAAAATGTTTTTTTTTTTAATAATAATAATGATCTGACATTTTGTGACAGTGAGTTTAGAGCTCGTTTTAGTAGAAATCAACAACAGGCAGGTTCAAGACGCAGAGCAGCTGCGGTACGACAGAGAGACGCTGACGCTGACGCAGCAACAGCCTCCACTCTTGTTGACTCATCAACATAGACAGACAGAGATATGGTCTTACCTTGCTGTAGTTCACTCTTTTGATCCCTTCGTTTTGTATATGTTAGCATTTTTTTTTTCTGGCAAAGATATAAGCGAATAAATCCTCCTGATTTTGGATTATTATACCTGCATGTTTTCATTGACAGACTCCATGTTTATGTTTTCGATTTTTTCATTCTTTAGCTATGGCGTTCTCTTTTATTAATTTGTGGAATATTCGTTGCTTTAGATTAGATGTGATTAATGTAGGAGCTCATGTAGAAGTAGAGAGATGAGTTAAAGAGAACCATTTAGTATGTTTGTTTCTAGAAGAAGCTTAATGATTGTTCAAAGTTTCTTTTTACATATACATTATCTGAAAAAAATGTACAATGATAAGCCCCAAAGCTAAGTTGGGAACAATAATGATACATGCTGATGAACACAAAGCAGAGCTTTTAAAAGGTTATTACACACAGGAGTTGTTGTTGTTGTTGTCAGGGAGAAACAGATATCTGAAACGAGAATCAAAGGGGAGTATTCCACAGCTACGTGAGGAGAGAAGACTTTGTCTGCTTCTCTGAGAGATGCACTGTTCCACAAAAGCTGCTTGATGTGGTGGAAGGTACTTCGATATCCAGACCCCCAAGTTCGAATCCTCCACCAAACTCTTGGCGTAACAATGAAGCATTTTGGGTACCAGGAGCTTCCCTTTGCTGCTCAGCCCTACCGATGCTTGTATGAACTCTCTTTGAGCTTCTAGTAGCTCTTCCTTCACTCCTTTCGCTGTGTAGATCCTCACCTGCAACAACAAGATACAAAAAGTCACATTCCATATGCCAAACAAAAGGAGAATGATAGTTAGTTACTTACCGCAGGAGAAGAGTACATTCCGCAGCTTAAGGCAAAGGAGAGAAGAGGCTCATGTGTATCAATGCTTGCCTTGCGTTGTTCTTCTGATACTTTCACCTTGTTGATGGCAAGAAGCAAAGCCTACACATCAGAAGACAGTAAATGCTAACTGATTCTGAAAAACACAAACAAAAGAAACACCGAAGACAAAGATGAGTTAAAGATTATATACAATTTGTGGCCTGTGCGTAGGCGGTTTCATCTTCAGTATCACATACTCCATTGCAGCTGCAGTATACGAGTGTCCTCCAACCGTATAGGCAGCCTGTGAAGCAAACATAAAAGGAATAAGACAAGGCAAGAACAATGCGAAGAAGCTTATTCTAAGTGATATATATATATATATATATATATATATATATATATAACCTTTTGCATCAACGAGAAGAGCTTCAAGTCACTTTTTGGGACACCATAAGCCAAATACGCCTACACATAAAAAGAAGACAACTCTCATAAACATTCATTACATTGCAGAAAGGCTTTTGATTAAGTAGAAGGAAAAAAAAGAAACTAACATGCATGATCAACGCGTTATAAACGTTAATCCAGAAAGCTAGCTTCTCATCACAGCTCAAATGAATTGGGTTTACTCTAGCAAGCTGCTCCACCAGTGTCCTGAACCTTCTCAATGCACCAGAAGCATATTCAAGCTGTTTCTTCCCAACAGACATCCAAGAAACCTCGGATGCCAAACTGTAGTTTCCAATCTCCGACCAGCTTAGCTTCCCACGAACTCTGTAAGGATCAAAGACGTTTCCTGTGGCCAAGACATCGTTGTTACTTCTTTGGATATCTATCTGAGGGCTTTGCACCCATGAAGAGATTTTTTACCGTTCTGTTGAAGGCCACCAGGATGATGAGCTTGATAGATGCCCACGTGGTGATGCCACCGGTGAGAGTAGTTGGCTCTCGTTTGAGGATGCTTTTGTCTGGTCAGCAAGTGACATGAAGATGTTCTTCATACATCTCACCATTTCTTCAGAGAGTAGATTAGGGTGATCCCACATGTACTTAGGTAGCTTCCTCCCATTTGTCTTTCTCATTAGTCTCTTCTCAAGAATTTGATTACTCTTCTTAACAGTTGATTCTGCCTGAGATGATTCAGATGAAGAGTCTTGGTTTTGGCATGGATTGTCTTCTGCTGATTGATGTACTTCAGAATCCGAATGATTCAAATATATCAAGGAAGAAGAAATGTTCTGCATAACTAATAAATAGTTACACACCAATCTAGATTACAACAAAAACAAGACAATGATGAGTTTTTATATAAAGGAGATACATACTGGTGGAGAAGCTGAGTGTGTCAAATGATATTCAGTTAGTCTTCTCTCGTTTCTTTCTTGGCTAAGTTGGAAGTTCAGAGACATCATTTCTTGCTCTAGCTTGGTGACTGCAGTCTCTAGGGTGGATATATTGGAAAGCAGTTCTTGAGCCTGCCCAATTTTTCAGAATCATCATTTAAACAAAAACGATAATTTTTTAAAAAATGTAATCATAATGGGATGAGATGAGAGGGAGCATACATGATGTGGAACACTACAAGCAGAAGTTAGCTCCCAAGGATCCTTCTCCATGATGCTCTCTAAAAAAGTATGCAGCTTTAATTCTTCTTGTAGTTGCAGTTGCAATCTTTTTACCTGCAACATAAAACTTCTTTCAGAATTGGCAAAACATTGCAATTTATGTAGAAAATGCAGACTCTTCTTTGAGTTCAGAAGCTCACATCCTCTTCAAGTTGGTATCTATACAGAAACGATTCACCACTTGTAGACTCTTGGCATCTCTCTTTGCCCTGTACACAATTAACCAAGCAAGCTCTTATTGTTATTTAAGACTTCAACATGTACAACCTAGACTTAGTTTCTGAAATGAAAATAAATTTAGTGAACATTCATTCATACCTCTGACTTAGATTTCAAAACTTGAGAGTCATACATCCTAAGGCTCTGGAGTTTGGCAGTTATCACCATAAAAACCAAATGATGAACTTCTCCAACAAATACTGCACTTTAGCTTCTTCTCTCAAGTACAAAAGACTTAAATGACATAATCCCTGCACAAAACCAGAATAATGAGATAAATTAACATTTCAGAGGAAAAAGACCAATGAGGTTGTCTGCTAACTGCTAAGCACAAGACACTAATCAAATGATGGAGTTTTGATAATGGAATTTTCTCAGCACAAGATGAAGAGGCAAGACAAGGCACTGTTACACCTGTGAACATCTAATAAGGACAAATATAATTATAGATACAGAAAAACAAGAACAGCAACATGTCTTGTTTAAAAATGACTAGACAGCTAAACGTATCACATGGTCAAAAATTTCACACATTGAAATGTTAACTCAATGAACCAGCTAAACCAAAAGATACAACCTTTGAACATGCAATTCTAGATTTGGTTAAAGAGTTTTAAAGAATATGTGTTTGATTTTTGTTCTTTTCCTTTAAAAAATGAAGACTTTTGAACTTGGAATGTACTATTGGCTTACAAAAATAAAGAGAGAAATTAGACAAACTTTGATGAAAAGAGAAGACAGAAAGAAATAAGAAGCTAAAGACATATCAAGTGGGTCTATGAAAGAACAAATCTTTCTAATTGACTTTATGAATATACCAACATCAATACTCATGACTCATAATAAAGGAAAAAAGATTGAAACTTTGAATCGTAGAAAATGTAACCAATTTTCTGCAAAAACATATAACTGAACCAAGGAGAAGAGAAATAATAAACAGTGGGAACAAAAGCAAACCTTTTTTTTCTCTTCAACTCTTCAAATGGCTGAAAGAGAACCTTCAAAAATCCGAGAAGAATAGAGAAGAAGAGCTATGTGATTCGAGAACCAAAACCCTTAGCTTCTTCTGAAAGTTTCTGCTAGATTCTCCCACACTAATCTTAATCTGTCTATCTCTTAGGTGTCAAATAAAGAGCATAGGCCATCTTATTTATTTCGCAATCTTAAAAAGTTTCTCAATTTGAAATTCAAAATAAAATCTCTATTCTGATTTCCGACTCAACAGTTAATGCCAACTAAGAAAATGACTAGTTTTTCTTATTATTATCCAATAATGAATCAAAGTAAATGACTTAAAGTAGAAGACAAAGATACAGTTGAACAGAACAGAGGAGAATCTGCAACACACTGCTTTCAATCTACACGGGCTCTTGGGAATTTGATGTCTTTTTCTTAGTAATTTCAAAAGTAAATTAAACAAAAAAAAGAAGAAAAGAATAAAACACTATTGAGAAAACCAAAAAAAATATTGAAGCATTCTCACATGCAAAAAACAACTAAGATTTTTTTTGTCGCTTTGTGGTTAGAACTTAGTGGACTTGAAGCCTGATTCCCTTTTCCTGGCTTGTTTAGTTTTTCATGTTGACAATCTGTAGTTTATTATTCACAGATTTTTATATTCCCTATTTGAAATTTGAAAAAACAACGAGTAACCAACACAACTTTCTCAGAATATCATGGTGTTGAAAAAAAATCTTTGTATACTATTTTGTTTTTGTCTTATACCTGTTAGATTCATGTGTATATTTTCCTAAAGCATCACACTTTAAGAAATCACATATAATATATCTGGTCGATTAGCATTGATTCAAAATATGAGTTTACATTAGCATTGTATCAAAAAATGAGCTTTGATGAATACACAAACTAAAAAACTAAAATATGCACATCCACAAAAAAAAAGAAGCTTAACGGGTCAGTCCATACAAAAGTCTTTGCAGCACAATCTCCTTCACTTCTCTTTACTTAGTTTGGCTTTGCAGCTTTGAGCTTTGCAGATGAAGATTGTAATGAACAAATGCCAATTCTTCCAAATGCTGTTTCTCACAAGGGCTCACTCCTTTGCTGAGCAGCAGCTTCTCTGCTACGTTTCTCTTCAGCTTGTACCTCGAAGCACCTTCACATGTCTGACTCAGAACTTTAATGGCGAAACTCTGCAGCTCTGGGTGCTCGCTCGCCTTCTGAGCCCACCACTCACCTGCAACAAAGAGAGATTCAAAAAATCAATGACAAGACCCTTTGCTTCACCGGTTCAACAACACAACAACATCAACAAATCAAGAAGTTCACACACCTGGAATGACTCCAGTGACCTGATCAGCTTGACTGGCCTCATTAAAGCAACCTTTACCGAGCCTATACATCTTAAGCTGTCTGCCAATTTTAGCTACAACGCAACATTCTTGTACCAAATAACCCAAAGCTGAGATCAAATCAGTTGTAACTTCTGTGTCATTCTGAAACTCAGTCGAGTAGAAAGCAGCCGGGTTCAGAAAGTAACCGGCAACATGAAGAGGACTGTGAAGATGGTTGTTCCAGACATCATCAATCACATGCCACAACGGCTTGTAACATTGTTCCTCGTTGTTGAGTTCCTTGGCTATACTCTCCTTGATCCCATCCATAGTGTCATAGACATATCCAGCATGCTGACTGTTGTAGACAGTAGAGAACAAGTGTAGACTGCGAATCAGAGGAGATGTGGACTTCACAAGCCTCTCAACACATTCCCAAAAGGAAGAATCCTTCACCAGTGTGGACACTGTTGTGCCTTCTTCTTTGTTCCAATCTAGAGAAGCAACCATGGCTTCCAAGTTGTTCTTGGCTTTGAGAATGTTCTCAGCAGTGAGATACGGCGTGACAAACTCAAACTCAGAGGAGGAGACTGTCATGTCTGTTCCATGAGTAGGATCTTTGAAAAGTTCCCAAACCAAGGGGTTGTTGTTGATGAACTCTGTGATGTTACTGACCTTGTCAAGTACGTCTCCAAATGAATCCATTTTCTCAATTTCCACCAGCATGAGATTAAAGCAGTGGGATACACTCACGGACCAGAAGACGTTTAGGTTGTTGCTCTTAAAAGACTGGCCTAGCTCACCAACCCAGCCAGAGGTTGAACAAGCAATGATCTGAACCACGTTGTGCACTCCAACATCCTCAACAACCCCATATACAAGCGACGTTAAGGCATTGACGTCTTTCTTGATATCAGAAACATAGAAGGATTTCAGATACACTGGACCAGCTGGAGAGTCTGCGACGAAAGTAACCATATCATGGCCTTTCTGATCAACCCAAGCATCCAGCAAGATGCTGCAGCCTGTGATGGCCCATGAGTCTTTAATCTTGTTCACATGATCTTGCACTTCCGCCACCGCTTCTTGAAGCATCGGTCCGTTTAATTCTTCAGAATCAGGGATCTTAATCTCACCTACAAGAGACGTTGCAGCAATCATTTCTCTGAAGCTTAGGGAATCCACAGATGAAAAATCGAAACAGTGTTCATAAAAGAACCGACCAATGCACTTTTGAGCTTTGTTTAACAACAAGAACTCGTTCTCAGCAGATTCATTTTTTCTGGATGAATCCTCTTCTTCTTCTTCTCTTCCACGCTTATGATCATTACCCATTTGGACTTCCCCAGCTCTTTTACTCTTAGCAGCGGTGAGATCAAACTCTTCCTTAGTAACCTCATCACGAAACGCCTCTCTAATGGTCGGTGTAACTTGAGTACAGGGAGTCATACGGCTACTTGTACCACTCAAGTGACGTTTGAGACGGTTCAAGCCAGTCATTTCTTTACCGCAGTGTTTGCATCTAACACGCCTTTCGTTTTCGTTCACCCAAACTCCATGATCATGAATGTCCATGATTCAAAGATTCACCTAATTAAAGAAAATCACAGTGAGTGAATCAGAGACTTAGAACCAGCCATTACATGCACTGCAACCTGATGATGTCTAATCGAAACCTTGCATGTTCATTGAGACAGAGAGAGTGAAGAAAAAACGAGAGTTTTGAACTTTATAATGCTCTCAAGCAACCATCAAATGAGTTAAAACTAAATGGTAGAAACTATTCACCAGCAGTCAAAAAAATCGAACCTACAACTTGCTTCCTTAGTGATATAAGAAAAGATCAAAGCAAACAATTTTCTTCACAGAATCGAACTCATACATTAACATTACATAACTGCTTGGAACAAGTGATGAGAGATTACCTGAGTCTGAGTCTAAGCGTCGAGTCTCTCGGATAAGAAGAGAGACAGCAAACCCTGGAAGATAAAATGAAACCCTTGGTTTAGAGAGAGGGAAAGCTGAGGCCTTTGTTTTATCTCCGTAGATAATTTTGTAATTAATGATAAGTTCATTTACTTACTCCATAAGTTTACACGCGTCAGATAAAAAGGTCATATCATTAACATTAAATACATGTATATCTACTTTGAGTGGCCCCCAACATTCCCCTGACTACACACAAAAAAAAACTAGATTATACTCACATATTTGAAGAAACCTGCCATCTCTCTCAGGATGTTCAAACTCAGCATTGTTGGATTCACATTTATCGTGTTCGGATTCAGAAGCTAGGTTCTATGCAGATGAAGAACAACAAATTAGCCTTCCGGCTTTGAGTTGTTTTTCCAACATCTTTTCCCAAGTAATTAGCATGCTCTTGTAATCGTAGCTGAAGCACCCGTTGCACCTGCACGTTGATCTATTTACTGATTTACGGAATTGGTTATACTAACAAGTCTAGAAACGTTTCTTCTGCTGAACTAAAGTGTTATCGGTGTTACCTCAAGTTGTTCATGCAATTGCTTTTGAACTTCCATCTGCATATGCAGAACTTCAGTTAATTGCATTGCCCTGTCCATTTAAGGATAAAATGTTGAGACATTACTGGGGATCCAATATGTAAACCAGAAACCAAGCAAGAAACACAATGCGTTACCCTTTCTTTTTTTCTTTCTCATCAGCTTCACTGTTACTCAAAGCCAGTTTCTTTTCCTCTGAGTTAACATTCTTCTTCTCACCAGCTAATCTATAGTTAAAAAGATTATCAGAGATAATTCAGCTAATTTGGTATTCTGTACTTGTAAAAATTGGTCAGACGCAAAACTAATTTAGTACCTGTAATTTACTTTGTACATGATAAGATCGTCAAGCCCTCAGCATTCATGAGCTTCAGAACAGCCTTGGCAGTGGTTTTGTCTCTACATGAATTTTGAAGCAACACACGGTTAAGTGTTAATCCAGTGTTCCATCTCTGACTAAAATGCCAAATTGAAATTAAAATCCAAACAAACAGAACAAGTTTAACATGGAATAGAGTTACAAAACGGAATAGAAACGGACCTGAGGAGACAGGATGATAAAAGTCTTGTAATTTTTGTAACTCTCCTGCATAAGAAAGCTCAACACTTTCGAGGAGTTTAATCACCAAATGTGACATCAGAAGCAAGAAAGTTTGAAACTTTCTCTGAGAAATTACAGAAAGAAAAAAAAAACATATCTCCAAATCAAAAGAGGAGCAAAGAAAGAGAGAGTTTATCCGAAATCAGAAAGCGAAAAAGAAGGAGGAGGAGGAGATTGTGGCCACGGAGGCTAACGAATCACCGTAGAGGAAGAGAAGACAAGTGTGCTGCTCCTTGTCTTTGCCTGATTGGTCTGGACCGTCTTTATTACACTACGCGCTCTTTACATCAAGTGTAACTCACACACCTCTTGAAACCGTTAGTTTACCCATACACAAGTGGTTGTGCGCCTTTTGCCTTATACATAGAAAGTTAGGATCATTACTCATATCAACGACATAATGAATATTTAAAGAAGAAGGAAAAAAAAAAAAAGATTCTCGGAGTCCCCAAGAGAACTAAAAAAAGGAAAGAGATCATAGTAATTTCCATTTTCAAACAAAGAAAAGGAAAGGGACGAGAAGCAATGCCCCCATTACTTTCTCTTCTTATCTCTCTCGTAAGTTAAAAAGCTTTGCCCTTTAAAGACGACATTAACCAACCACAAGGTAAAAAGCCTTGCATCATTAATAGCAACAAAGTTGTTCCCTTTTTATTACAAAAACAAAACATACAATTTACTGTAATCTTATTACCAAAGTATTTGGCTTCTTACGTATTTGTTTTACACATATATGGAAAGATCCTCTATCTTTCTCTACCTTTAAAGATTCTGTTTTTTGTTTGTTTGAATCAGATCCTTAATCTTGGCCTTTCGATCAGATTCATGGCAACGACTCCTCCTTCACACGCCACAGATCTTATTCCTTCAGGTAAACATCACTAACCCCATCTTCTCAATTCTCCTAAATTTGATTCCTTTACCTTTACCTTTTATCTCTCTGCCTCTATCCTTGTTGTCGAATCCGTTGACGTGGGGGCTGAGTCATGTTTTGGACGTGTTAGGGTTCGTTGATCTGGATTTGTGGTTGTTTACTAGAGCATAATTCTATTGGAAGTGAATCTCCTTTTTGCTAAGATCTGGGGGGATCCGTGTTCTTTCTATCTTAAGCTTGGAAACTTGCTATTTGTGTGTTGTTGGTTTAGTTTCACTAAGATCTTCTTTTGTTTGCAAGATCTCTTTATCTTGTTCATGTATGTCTCTTTCCACCGACTTATTTAAGTGTTTTACCGTTTAATTGAATGAACACAGAGGAGCAGCCTGCTAATCTGGACATCATGAAGGAGCAGGTACTTGATCTGGTTGTTATAATGAAGATTCTCAGTGGATATAAGTTCATATCTTTGGTTGTCTTTTTTTCTTTATTGCAGCCTGTGCCGGCAAACAATGAGTCCTCTCAGGAATCTGCAGTTGTAGTTCATCCAGCAAAGGTTGCTCCACTCTCTGGACCTTATGGTATAACAGGTGATCTTGCTGGACACTTGCCTAGCAGCATCCTCTCTCCTCAAGCTCAAGGCTTTTACTACACAGGTTGGTTTCTCATTCATCTTCCTCTCTTTTGGATTCTCTGATCAGATCCCAAATACACTGTATCTTCTGAGGTCATATCTTAGTGGTTGTAAAGTGGCAATAAAAAAGAAATAACATAAGCCCTTAACCATGACTCTAGTTCTTGAATTGGTTAATGGGATGTATAGAAGAAGCTAATGGTGATTCCTATGTATGTTTGGGGAACCAGGTTATGAAAACCCCACAGGTGAATGGGACGACTACTCTTCCTATGTCAATGTTGAAGGATTGGACATCACATCTCCTGTGTGTACTATGAAACTTCTCTTTTTGGATTCATTCTTTGAACACTTTCCAGCTTGTTCTTATTCTTTCTCTGATTAAAACCAGGTTGGCTTCAATGAGAATGCTTCTCTGGTATACCAAACAGGATACGGATACAACCCTCAAATGCCCTATGGACCATATTCCCCTGCTGCAAGCCCCTTACCTTCTGAGGGGCAGTTGTATTCACCGTATTACCAGCAGGTAGTTCCTCCTAGCATGCAATATATATCGTCTCCAACTCAGCCAGAGCTCACCAGCCTTGTTGGTGTTGACCAACAAGGCGATAACATGGGAGGACCAAGACCGTCTTACCATCCTCATCCTATTGGACCGTTTAATGGAAACCAGCCAAACCTTGGTTTCCCTGAGTGGCAGCAAGGCTTTGATGGGGGGATATGGTCGGATTGGTCCAAGCCTTCTGATATGCACAGACATTCTTCTCATGTTTCACCTGCTTTATCTCCTCAGCCACTCGGTTCATTTGGATCATATGGCCACAACATTCCCATGGTTTGTTCATTATAAGTCCCTAAACAATGAAACTTTTTTAATTAAAGTTCTTAAAAAATGTATATAGTCTCTAAAATCTCAGATCCGGCTATGTAGATTAATGGATGTATATTGGACTATATGTTGAAACTGGTTCCCTTTCCTTTGTTTTGCCAGGGCTCACAGAGACAGAGATCGTTTTACGGTTATGGATCTGGTTCAAACTCTTACAACAGAGGTTACATGCATAGTGGTGGTCATGGCCAAGGCTCTAACTATGGAAGTAGGCTCATTTCTAATGTGAGTATGGGAAACCAAAGCTGGATTGGCGTTGACAACATTCGAGGACGTGGAAGAGTCAGTGATCCATCATCCCTTGGTGGCGGTTATAATGGTAACTTTGATATCCTCAACGAGCAAAACCGAGGACCAAGAGCTTCAAAGCCCAAGACTCAGGTATCATCAGAGGAGCTTGATTCTTCTGCTGACACTAAGAAACATAACAAAGGCAGTACAAAGGAACATGAGGACTCCAACAACAATAGTAATGACTTTGTCACAGACTACAATAACGCTAAGCTCTTCATAATCAAATCTTACAGTGAAGACAACGTTCACAAGAGCATCAAATACAATGTATGGGCTAGCACAGCTAATGGAAACAAAAAGCTTGATGCTGCTTATCGTGAGGCCAAGGACGAGAAAGAACCATGCCCAGTGTTTCTTCTGTTCTCTGTACGGAATCTAAAACCATGGATCAAGCAATAAACTAATTTGCTTTTCTTTCTGCAGATTTTCTTATTTGGTTTTGTAACTGCAGGTAAACGCTAGCTCTCAGTTCTGTGGTGTGGCCGAGATGATTGGACCTGTGGATTTTGAGAAGAGCGTTGATTACTGGCAACAAGACAAATGGAGTGGACAGTTTCCAGTGAAGTGGCACATTATCAAAGATGTTCCAAACAGTCAGTTCCGTCACATTATATTGGAAAACAATGACAACAAGCCTGTGACTAATAGTCGTGACACTCAAGAAGTAAGTAGACTCTTCTTGTCCATAAGATACCTCTTTTTTGAAACCACTGCATATTCACAACCGAACCAAAAAAAAAACTGCAGGTGAAACTGGAGCAGGGGATTGAGATGCTGAAGATATTCAAGAGCTATGATGCTGAGACTTCAATCTTGGATGATTTTGAGTTTTATGAAGAGAGGGAGAAAATAATTCAAGACCGGAAGGCGAGAAGACAGCCAAGCTTGCCGTCTGGAGTAGTAGAAAGCGGAGATAAACCCTCTTCTGCTGCTGCGTTGCAGACAGACTTGATCAAGAACATGTCCAAAAGTTTTGCTCAGGTAGTCCGGTTGGATGAGGGAAGCAAAGAATCAGGAAAGACAAGTTCATCTCCTGATGCAACTACAACAACGGTGGCTGTCAGTCAATCCAACTAGTAAGTAAAAGACAACAAATTAGCAAAGACTTATGTTTTCAGTTTCCATAATGATCTCTTGTTTGTTCTAAGAAGGGTATTAAAAAGAAACTTCACGTCTGACAAAGTCTAGTTTCTTGTGTAAAGTAAAAGCCTCTTTTGGCTCTTTTTATGTTCCCCATTAGCCAAATTTGATTCATTTCCCTTATTTCAATGTTATGTACCCATATCTCTTTGGGGTTGATAAGAAGATGTATGAAAGACAATATAATGTTGCTCTTGTAAAGTTGCTTCATATATCTTTGAAGTCAGTGTGTAATAAACATGCAGATTACACCCGTTAATCAAAAAGCTCTTAGCGTTTACCATCTCTGAGTTTTGTTACATTTTTTCTCCACATAGTAATTTACAAAAGGGAGTAACCCTGGGAAAAAAACAGAACCGAACCGAAACCCGGGTATTCGTTGTTATATTTATATATTTGAAATAACCGAACCGGAACCAGAATCGAACAGTTACCCAAATATCCAAAAAACAAGTCTCAAACTTTTTGATATAAAGTAAAATGTAATCAAACCTACTCAAACTTAGGCTGGACATGAAAAGTGAGAACACCAAATTATCTTTTATGTATTCTTTTTTTATATTATAAATATATATGTTATTTCTATATTAATATACAGTAAATACTTATAAAATTAACATTTTAGTAACTTGAACTCTGATTGGATTGACAAATATGTAAGTGTGAAATTACTAAACCACTTAGATTAACATGTTAAATCATATATTTTGTATATATATATATATATATATATATATATATATATATTTTTGATTCATATATTAAATGGGTACCGGAACTGAACCGAAATCTCATAAGTACCTATTGGATATAAAAATGATTTATCTATATACCTGGAACCGAATAGTTCTTCCTCAAAACCGAACCGAATGCTCATGGCTAATAGGGAGTATGTAATTATGTATTAGCTTAGAGAACATATATTCAGACCAAACCTATATTCAGACAAACCTTGTCTTTTTTCTTTTGTTGTGTTGTTGATGGTTCACACGTGTGTTGAATAAACGTTGAAACTACTTTGATGCTGTTTGCAGTTAGATCGGACTGGGACAACAGTTGTAGTCTCTCTCCTAATGTTTCGGTGCCTGCTTTCATTTTTAGCTGTACATTTCTCTATTCACACGACCAGATTTATTCGCCTTTTCACTCATTAACCTCATAACAAAAAACAATTAACAGAAGAAAGAAACTGAATTTGCCATTTTTGGTTAACTGCCACACCTCCCATTTCCAAATTTGTTTGTTTCTTTCTTTTCATGACCTATCTAGCTTCCTCTCCTTTGGTTTTCCTGTGTTTCCTTCATCCCCAAGGAAACCCGGAACCAACGCTGGGTTTCTCTTTGGATCATCTCTTTTGCTTTCCCGCAGATTCTTGATCTCTAAAAGCTCAAAATGGCACCCACTCTGCATCCGATAATACTTTGTATTGCATGTTTAGGATTCTTCACGTCCCATGTTCTTGCAAAAACAGATAGCCAAGACGGTAAGTGTCTTATTCAATCTATCAAACCGAAAACTGTTATTTCAGAGAGGTCATTTTTATTTAAGAAAACAAAGGGGTTATTAAATGGTTATGTAACAAAACATCTTATGTGTTGATCATAATTCATAAATGGTTATATGGATGTGTTGTAGTTTCGGCTCTTAATGACGCTTATAAGAGCATGAACTCTCCATCAAAACTCAATGGCTGGTCTTCGAGTGGAGGTGATCCTTGTGGTGACTCATGGGATGGCATTACTTGCAAGGGCTCTTCTGTTACTGAAATGTTTGTTACCTCCTCTCTCATCTGATTAAAGGGTTATCTCATCATCGATTCTAAAGTCATTTTTGGTTTTGTATTTTTGTAGAAAGGTGTCCGGACGTGGACTCAGTGGATCTTTAGGTTACCAGCTTGCAAACTTGAAATCACTCACTTACCTGTGAGAATACATCTATCTCCTAAATCTCTAACATCTTGATCATCAGGTTTAGGTTGATGTTTAAACGACATGTTATATATTTTGTCATTTGTATAACAGTGATGTAAGCAAGAACAATCTTAACGGAAACTTACCCTATCAGCTTCCTGAGAATCTTGTTTATCTGTAAGTATTATTGAAATGCCATTTTTCAAGTTCTTTTGATGTCTACACAATGTGTTCGAGCCGATATGTGAATCTTACTTCAATGCTGCAGAGATGCTTCTGAGAATGACTTCAACGGTAATGTGCCATACTCTGTGTCTCTCATGAACGACCTCACTTACCTGTAAGCCATAGACACTTACTTGACTTATTTCCCCAAAGTATATCACCATTTGCTTAATACACGTTCTTGTTTTCTTATTGTTCAGAAACTTTGGTCGTAACAACCTCAATGGTGAACTTAGCGACATGTTTCAAAAGCTTCCAAAACTCGAAACAATGTAAGTCACATATACTAAACACATGCTAACTCTAACAGATTTTCATTAACTTCATAGAGTCTTATGTTATTTGCAGTGATCTGTCTTCTAATCAACTCACAGGAAAGCTACCACAGAGTTTTGCCAATCTAACAGGACTTAAAACAATGTAAGACAAGAAGAAGACACTTGAAAGTAGTTTCTTGTATTGTTCTTACTCACCATTTACTCTCTTTAACAGTCATTTGCAAGACAATCAATTCAAAGGCTCTATAAATTCACTCAGGGACCTTCCTCAAATCGATGATGTGTAAGTATAATAACACAACTTCCTATCCTTTTCCTTCATTAATGTAATTCTTATGAATCTTGACAATGACAGAAACGTTGCAAACAATCAGTTTACTGGTTGGATCCCAAACGAGCTGAAGAACATTGGAAACCTTGAGTATGTTTCATCTCTATACTTAAACACAATCAAAACATATTAAGTTTGTTTTCCTTAAACTTCTTGTTCAGGACTGGAGGAAACCGTTGGTCAAGCAGTAGACCTCCCTCACCACCTCCCGGGACTCGCCGCGTAGACAGAAACTCAGGAGGCGTTGGATTAAGCAACAAGGCTCTAACCACAGGTCTTATAGTAGCAGCATCCACTATAGGTGGACTCATTTTCACAGCAGGAGTGATTGCATTATTCGCTAGAAGAAAGAACTCTCATCACTCTTCACACTTTTTCGACGAAGAGAAAGGAGGAACCAACAGAAGCAAACCGCTCTTCACACCGCAACCCTCTCAGGTTCTTCAGTATGACTCTATGGATGACGTCAAAGGCCAGAAGACTGTTGATTCCAATGCTTCAACTGAGACAAAACCTTCTTCTGTTAGAAGAACATCATCAGTCAGTTTCAAGAACTCTCCCACTTTTCATCTCATACCTTCTTCAACACCAGTGGCTGCAACCTCTGGTCGTTTCTCTAGCCTTGAAGACTCTCCTGACACGCGCGGTGTGAAAGCCTTTACGCTTGTGGAGCTGCAGAACTCTGCTTCTGGCTTCTCCCCAAATCGCCTTATTGGTGAAGGAACTCTTGGACGTGTGTATAAAGCTAAATATGAAGATGGAAGGGTTTGTTTTTTTTTCTCTCTCTCATTTTCCTCTTGTTCTTGTTTCTTCATCATCTTATTCAGACATTTGTTTTGAAACAGAAGTATGCAGTGAAAGAGATTGATTCTTCACTGTTGGGGAAAAGGAATGTGGAAGATTTTTCACACATAGTGTCCAACATCTCCAGCATTCACCATCCTAACATGGCTGAGCTTGTTGGTTATTGTTCAGAACAAGGAAGGAACATGCTTGTTTATGAGTATTTCACTAGTGGGTCACTTAACAGGTTCCTTCACCAGACTGATGATTTCAGCAGACCGTTAACTTGGAACACAAGAATCCGAATCGCTCTCGGAACTGCTCAAGCTATAGAGTAATTATTCTAACCATTTCTTTGACAACAATCATCTAAACAAATTAACCAGCTGAGTAAAACTT
Organism: Brassica napus; assembly: GCF_020379485.1. Taxonomy (NCBI): domain Eukaryota; kingdom Viridiplantae; phylum Streptophyta; class Magnoliopsida; order Brassicales; family Brassicaceae; genus Brassica; species Brassica napus. The sequence continues at coordinate 24,740,854 of NC_063438.1, read as the reverse complement.
TGTTTTGTTAGGTACCTTCATGAAGTGTGTTCGCCTCCATTAGTTCACAAGAACATCAAGTCATCAAACATTTTACTTGACAGTGAGCTGAATCCTCATCTCTCAGACTATGGCTTGGCGAACTTTCACCATGTGAGCTTCTTTATAAATAGAGATACATAGTTGTTTCCAAACTAATGTCTTCTTTCTTGAAAATTGTAGCGCACAAGTCAGAATCTTGGAGTGGGATACAATGCTCCAGAATGCACAGACCCTTCAGCTTACACATTAAAGAGCGATGTCTACAGCTTTGGTGTGGTGATGCTGGAGCTTCTAACCGGTAGAAGGCCTTATGACAGGTTCAGTTACTAAACATATATTTAGAATATAATAATATAGAACTACTCAAGTATCTGAGAATGTTATTGCTTGCCTCTAATCTTCAGTGAAAGGCCCAAAGCAGAACAGTCACTAGTTCGTTGGGCAAAGCCGCAGCTTAAAGAGATGGGCACTCTTGAGGAGATGGTTGATCCGTCCTTGTGTGGACTCTACGTTCCAGAATCTGTCTCGGCATTTGCGGATATAGTTTCCATCTGCGTTATGGTATAGTCATTGACGATTCTCTTATGTGTTTATATGTTCTCTAGACTGGACTGTTATTGTTGTTGTTTTTTTTTTTTGCAGTCGGAGCCTGGGCTTAGGCCACCAGTGTCAAACGTGGTGGAGGCGTTGAAGAGGCTAGTATAGTCTAGTGCCTCAAGTTGTGTATGTCACCGATAAGAAGAAGAAGAAGAATAACTGTTCGGGAGAATGAGGCTAAAATCTGAGAAACTTCTGATCAAACTTGAGCTCAAGAAGCTATTGGATTCAGGTTTGTATAGAGTGTAAGGTGGTAAAAATGGTGGAGGAAAAGATAGAGACAGAGATTGTATTATTCAGTTTTATGTTTTGTTTTGTTTCAGGTCATGATTGTCTAACATTTAGGTTAATCTTTTATACATTTGAGGAGAAGTAAAAGAAAAAAGAAAAAAAAACTCGTAGTCTCATAGAAGTAGAACAATAACATTTAAAACTGACACCTAACGTTTGATTTGTGCCAATATAAACAGTATAACTGTATCTGCAACACTTCTCTTTGCATCATCAACTTCAGAATGTAACTGGATCGGTCCAATCTATCAGCACAAACTCAAATGATACAATTACTTATAATGATAACAGTTTCACAGCTCTTTCTTTTGTGTTCAACTGCACAGTTTCCTGTTTTTCCATATAGTGATAGCAGATTCACACAAAATAAACTTAGCGATAATATAAACAAGGGATATCAAATTGATTACAAGTGAAACAAGAGACCACAAGTAAAGTTCATCATAGTTGCATACACGGATACAACAAAAGAAAACACGTTCAAGACTGACTTATGACACATTCATCAATCAGTGGCAGCAAGAACCTTCACATGATCAAACCACTCATATTTTCTCCTGTTTTGTTTGTGGGTTCTATCTGATTATTACATTCAAGCAAAGAAGAAAGCTTGTTGTATTTGTGAGTTGACTTCTTATTTTAGGTTAAAGAGCTCTGACATCTCTAATGTCCGTAGTTGTTCTTCTTTCCTTTTCAAAAGAAGAATTGGAAAAAAAATGCAGCATATTGAAGAAAAAAAGGAACTGTTGACCCAATGTCAATGTTGTTTGTTGCTATTATCAGCCAATACATGTTCATCATCTGAGACGGCATCCTCGGTTTTTTCTTGGTACGACGAGTTCCCATCATCCTCTTCACTGCTCCACTTCCTCACGAATTTAGGAACCATGCTTCTTACATCTTTTGCCTCCGACACTTGATCCATGTCGTTGACTCTTTCAAACCTGACAGCACTCACTTTTCTTGCATTCCCTGCTAGTATCTGTATACAGACTTTTTTTATCAGTACGAAACAACTAAGATGCTTTTCCTGAACCACAAGGATTATGACACCACTCAGTACCTCAACTCTATAGATTTGGTGCTTTTCCTTCTGCTCCTGCTTCTCCTGTTTGTTACCTTCCTCTTCTTCACCATCCTCTTCCCAGTTTTCCTTCTCAAGAACAACTTTTACACTTTCTCCCGTTTTTGGGATATACCCAAAGGCCTCACACACAAACCCTGAGACTGTCTCATACTGAATCCCCTGCTTCCCACAAAAATAATCAAACATTGCGAGTCTATAATACTTTCCAAAGTTTATGTTAAGTAGCCTTGAGAAATGCTCTTGAAGACGCACTAAAGAGGTATAAAAGCCACTGCTAAAAACTACATTACCTCTGGCATCTTTATATTCAGTTCTTCAGATAGCTGATCAATTGATGTATTAGCATCAACATCATATACTCCCTCGTCTCTCATCACAATGTACCCTGTCTTCTTCTGAATCTCCTCCTATTGACCCAAAAAGTCATGGAGACCAGACATTAAGTAATGAAAACAGAGGCAAATAAGTTATGTAAGATAGGTTTAGCATATCAGTAGGACACTTACTTTTGAGTCATTTTCATCAAATATTTCACCAACAATCTCTTCCACCACATCTTCAAGAGTTACTATCTGCAGAAACAAATTAGATAGGAGAGAGAGAGATTACCAAATTGTGAAAAAGAGAGTAGAGAAGCATAAAAGGAGAGTAGCACATACACCAATGGTTCCACCATATTCGTTCAGGACAACAGCCATGTGAACCTTTCTTATGCGAAATTCTCTAAGAAGATTCCAAACTGACATTGAATCTGCAATATATAACATTATATATATCATTAGATTCCTTCCCTGAGAAGTATGTATCAAAATTAAAAGCAAATACATAGATGATTACCGGGGACAAAGTAGGCAGGTTTGTGTGCCATGTCTCCCACAGAAGTACTCTCTAGCAGATCACCCTTCAAGAATCAAACAAAGATATGTTTCATTCTTCACCACAAATACGTTAAAGAGAAAGAAGCACTAAGAGATACTGGAAGAAAGAAAACAGTCAAACCTTCTGAACATAATCTAGAAGATCCATAGCATATGCGATTCCCACTATATTATCTATACGCTGCTCAAAAACAGGCACCCTGAGAAGTGAGAAGAAAACATTTAAGCCTGATCAATTAACCCTTAGGAAAGGAAAAAGGATTTAGAAAGAAGGCTTTTGAAATTTTGTGTTACCTCGAGTACTGATGGGTCACCCACATGCTATGGAAATCAACTAGACTGCCGCTGGCGTCAATTGCAACTACATCAACAAGAGGTGTCATCACCTCTCGAACATGTGTGTCTTTTATCTCCAGCACATTTTCAATCATATCCTGCAAAGCAATCATTATTATAAATGTTGATATTGTATAGATTTTTTAAACGAAAAGCTAAGATATTACCTGCTCCTCTTCTTCAATGGCGCCACTTAACTCTGCACCCCGTAGCATCAGTTTCAACTCATCTTCAGTAACATATGGCTCACTGACACACACACACACAAAGAAACAAGAGATTACAACTTGGATCCACTCTTTTTCAACAAGGAGAAAAGCTGATGCATACCTCCGTCCTTTTAAGCCAAGAATTTTCAGTATTCCCATTGACAGATACGTGACAATTCTTCCGACAGGATATAATACTAAGGAAAGCCACGCCACTGGCCTAACCTAGATGCACAGTCAGACAACATAAGTCATGTAAGCACATAGGCTTGTTAAAGTAAACCAATGCCAATTGATTCAAACTTACCACAATCCTTGCAACTTCTTGAGCATTGTGAACAGCAACACTTTTTGGAGTAATCTCAGTTAGAAGCAATATAGCCACCTATATAGTCACGCAAGCATAACAACTTAGGAAGCGATTTAAAAATTAACAGATATGGCAGAGTATTGAAATAGTTATACGTACTGTCATCAGTCCAGTGGCTGCACTAACACCAGCTTCACCAAATATAGCTGTTGCTGCTTCAGTGACCAGGGCAGTTGCCGCAATATTCACAACACTAAAATCAACCACAAGGCCTAAGATAAGTTTTCAAGCAATCTTATAAGAAAACAAACTGCATCTAGGAGAAAAGCCAGTACGTTGTTCCAATTAGAATAGTCGTCAAGAATCTGGTAACATCACTACGGAGCATTCTGAATACACCATTCTCTGGCTCTTTCTCAGCCAGCTCACGCACCTTAGATGACCCGCACATCAAAACAGAAATATTTTAAAAACCAATCAGATCAGTTAACTAGAACACTAGAGACCAGACAGGAGACATGAGGTGACACAATGCGTTCTCAATATACAACCAGTGATAACATCTCAAAGAATCAAAAATCTAATATCCATGGAAGTTTCCTAACTTAAAACAACATATTATTGCCAATAAATCTTGCTGTTCCACAATCAAATTCATCTTCCAGCAAAAAGAATATAAATATTCAAAACAACTCAATGCTACAATTCATTGTTCTAAAAATCGGTCTAGGCGGCAAAACAGGTCTAAGCAAAACAATTTTTCTAAACCGATTTGTAACAAAATTGGACTAGGCGTCCTAAAAAATCGGTCTAGGCGCCCGCCTCAACAATAATCTTCTATAAAAATGCCTAACAGCCGCCTAGCTATTTCTTGAACATTGCTACAATTTTTCAGCATTGGCACTAACTAATAAATCACACGAAAGGAACTCACAATTAAAACTGGGAGGACATGTAGTTTACCTTCCAGGGCCACAGAGTGGTAATGGACGTCTCTGCCATAGAGAAAAACGCTGAGAGGCCGAACAGTGCAGCCAATATCAGACCTTGCTCTCTAAGAACCTTAAGAACCTGGTAAATTTTCGGCAAAGCATTCTTGAACAAGACTAGGCCCTGACCAAACACCTCATGCCCTGCTTCCACCACACCGCTCGACGATGCCAACACCTTTTTACATCCATACAAGTAAACTCCACACACCACAGCTCCTATAACAATCCCACGTTTCAGCAAAACCTTAATCAACTCCAGCTCTTTCCCCCCAGAATCCGAACTTTGTTGACTACATTGACTCGAGCTGAACATCATAAAGCGACTTCTGTAGCTGCTGCTAAGTTCACAGCTTCGCCGGAATCTAAAACTCAAAGTGGAGTTTCTAGACGACATCACAGGGCAGTGCAGCTCAGCAGCTCTCGTGAGAAGTCTACCAGAAAGGTTTGGTTTTTGACCGTATCTCTTCAAGTTTGAGGCTTTTGTGCTAACAACAGACCGACCCAGAACCGATAACTCAAGTGCCATACCCGTCATAGAGAATCAGATACTAGAAAAAAAAAACCTAAAAGACAAAGCAGAGCCACACCACGAAGCCTTTAACGTGTGGGAAGAGCCAAAGTATGAAGGAAATACAAGACGGCTTCTCTTCCTTATGAAGTCAATTCTCTAATTGCGCAGAAGCGTGTAGAGTTGATACACAAGAAGGTATTAGTTATTATCTCTTTGCTCAAAAACAAAATGGTGAATTTGAAACTGTGAGCTAGAGCCTAGAGCTCATATCTGAAAAGATGAAACCCCTCCGGCAGCGAAAGGCCGAGATGGTGATGTTGCGGAGACAAAAAAGGCTGCGCCTTTCCTCCGACACATTGTTTTTTCAGACCACGAGAGCAAGTGGTTGAGTTGGTTAAATGACGCTAGTAACCCTATCGTTCCTACCAACCACGGAAAAAGGATTTTACTAATGACTAGACCGGGCCGGTCTCCCAGCGCCACAGTGGTGTCCCGGTTTGCTCTTCAAAGAAGCCTTCATCAAATCAAATCATATCTTTAAGCAATGTGTAATTCGTGGACCGCCATTGGTATATTATTCAAAAAATATTTAACCGATAATTAGGGAATGATTGGTAAGAACTGTAGCTTTGTATTTTTTGCAGTAGAATTTAATCTATAGCTGTAAATTTCATTATTGTACCTTTCTAAATCATTAATTTTTTGCTCTGAAAATAAAGTTCTCTATATTCATATTTAATTCTTTAGAATTTTTTTTGCTGTAGGTTTTTAAAAAAAAAAGAAAGCTCGATTGGTTAATATACATGACTATAAACTAAATTTTGGATTTCTAAAGTATCTACAGCCACAACCAATCATTATAAGAGCTTTTTGCTTACATAGATGTTCAAAATATTTATACTGTTTTAAAATCGATGAGCAAAATGTTTTAGTTATACTAATTTACCATATAAATGGATGTCTAAGCATTGTCTAAACCAAAATTTAGAACACTGCTCAATGTTGTGAGCTCTATCCTTATCTGACAACAACAAAAAACTTGATCGGCTTATTTAATACTTCGTTTAGTTTTTTAAAAAGTGTCAGATATATTTCACGAAGATTAAAAAACTATATATAATAGACTGATTTATCATTATTTAATATATATGATTAATTAAATTAAAATGATTTAAATAAAAAATTGTGTGTTATTCAAAAGGGTAAAAATAGATTTTGCAATGGATCACCATTTATCAATTAGTCTACTTTTTTTTTTGGTCAAATCAATTATTCTATTTCAAACATGCTTAATTTTGAACTTCTTTTTATCAAATCAATTACTCTATTTCAAACATGCTTAATTTTGAAGTTATCTTTGTAGAACTAACTGGAAAGGTAAATGTACTTTTTAATGATATAGCCTAGATCAATTGTTTTAAGCTTCTACATAAACCATCATATATACTAAAATCAGAATGCTATACAAGGATGCCAAAAGTATCAAAACCAAATTAATCAGAAGAATGAAACATCTGACTTTCTGCACCAAAGCTCCTAATTAAAGGACCTGAGCCAAGCACAAAGCATGAATTATAAACGCTCATCAAAACCTCAACCAAAGACAATCATTCTTGTAAACTCGATTAAAAGATGGAGATAATCAACAAATGCAGTGAAATTTTATTCTGTCACCACCTGTGAGATTACAACAAGTATGAAAGAAAATAAATAAAAACAAACTGATCACATGTCTTCAGGGAATATTCTCCACATTGCAGCACGTAAACACCTGAAAGAACACAAAGCCTTATCATCCCAGCCTTCCTCGAGGATGAGTGTGTAGCATACAGAGAACGTGCAACGTTCCTCGCATATAGCGCAAATCTGTCGGGTAGGACTGTTGGTGGAATCAGTTCGCACCAGATAACCATTCCAATCGAAGGTAGAACCAGACTTCATATAAATGGAGGAATTAAATATGCATTCACGGTGGACTGTGATGCAACATTGGTTGCACATGTAAAACCATTTCTTCGAGTCTACTTCCATCTCGCATATTTCACACCAGTATTTGCCAACATCATCAACGCCTTCCCCGTAGCAAAGGGAGAGAGGATGCTTACGATCGTGTTTGTAGTGTAACTCTGTAGGAATGGTAGCACACCGGAAACACATGGTAAACGCGCATTTACTACAACGTAGAATAGCTCTCGCACATCCTTTCCCACAAATATAGCATCTTGGCCCACCTTCAAGGCCGTAGGATACCGAGATGAAGAGGGGATGTTCATGACTTTTGTGGGTGAATGTACACTCGGGGATTAAAATGCATCGAAGATCTATATGACATGTTCGAAGCTTGCATTCTCCTTCAATGCACTTGTACCTGAAACCACTGGACGTTCGAAAACATGTTGAACAATTCATGTAGTCATAGTCGTCTAGAGGAGCATGGTCAAGGGCAAGGCAGTGTTTATGTAACGGATGATCCAGTTTTCGTGGAAGACCAGCACATACCTCGTGGAGAGAGTAATCACATTGCGTACAACCGTAGAAACAACGAGGATCGATAGGAAGGATGCATGCCTCACATTGCTTCTTGGCGTCTCTTACACCGTCGTAGTTTTCGAGCTTTAGATGATGATCATGGCTGAAGTATTTGATCAGATCACCACCTACTTTCTTGAACGATGCAACATCATCTTCAGCTTCTTCTTGGCTTTCTGGTTCCCACTCTAGCTCTCTTCCATCCCATACTTCATCATGCGTTGCACATTTGGAATGAACTACATAAAAGCAGTCTTCATGGTCGCATGAATATTGTCCGAATCTGACATCAACTGCCCTGTAACAAACTCCACACGACAAAACTGAGGGTGGAAGAAAAGGGGTAAAAGAAAGACGATGTGAATGGCGTGTGAGCTTGATGACGCGTGGTAAGCTCATACAACTCTCATGGACCATGTAGTTACATTGGAAACAAGTATAACTTGCTTCAGATGCTCTAACCAATCCACAAGCATCACATGGAACTAAGAGTGGTCGAGGGAGGAAGAGAAGTGGATGGTGATGGCTTTTTGGGTTTGCTATGGTAAGAGGTGGAGTATTTTTAGAGCAAGGTACGCACAAGCAAAAGCTGCAAATATAACAGCTATAGACCCATGTGTCAGGTTTGTTCCCACACCAACTACATGCATCAAAGATGAAAGGGGATTGAGTTTGGATAGTGTTGTTGATTTCAGATTCAGTGTTTAGACGAATGTAGGTGAGAGGATGTTGGAGATGATATGGGTGTGTTATTTTGTTGGAATGAAAGGGACAATCCTTTTTAAAACGCACATCACAGGTGGTGCAGTAGTAATACACGCCGGATTGGTTCCCGCAAGAATAGCAGGTAATGGCTTTACCGGTTCGGAAAGAGAGGGTGTGAGGGTGATCTGGATGAGATCTAGGGCATATGACCTTGCACAAAACCTCTATTTCTTCATCATCATCATCATCATCATCATTATCTTCTTCTTCTTTCTCTTCATCATCATCATCATCATCATTATCTTCTTCTTCTTCTTCTTCTTCTTCTTCTTCTTCTTCTTCTTCTTCTTCTTCTTCTTCTTCATCATCATCTTCTTCTTCTTCTAGTTCTTGTTCATCATTAATATCATCATCTTCTTCTAGTTCCTCTTCTTTTTCTTCTAGCTCTACCATTCTTTACAGGTTATGATGATAACTCTTGTGTGCAAGTGTGTATGAATATTTATGCTGTTACATTACATACTACTCCCATTTTATAAACGGATTTGGTAATGATAGCTGTGGAGTTGAAATAAATGCAAACATATGTTAAAATAACGAACAAGTTGTTCCATATTTCCATGATAAACAACGACTACCAACTTGCAATTTCTTTCATTAATTAAGAATGACACAAATCATATATAGTTACTATATTAGCGTCGTTGCAACTTGTAATCAAATAAGCATCTCGGCCATTCGTCTCTATTAAATACTACGGTACAAGTCATTTTCTTTAGTGCTTTGGTTATAGTATTCGATTTGCTATGGCTAAATACTAATTACTACCTCTCCTATCTGAGTTGACCAAATGCAAACAAAGTTAAACTTAATATTATTAACAAGCTGGCCCGTATTTTCTGCAAAATCGTTTACCAAGTCATGTCTCCAGGCTGGCACGAAAAACTATAGTATCCCTTCCGTTTTATTTAACGACTTGAATTTCTGATATGACTGGGTCACCTTTGTTTAAGTTTAATTACATGACAGTATAGTTTATAGTCTTATAATAAGACCAAAGGAGTTAAGAAACAGGTGCAGTAAGGCTTTGAACGGGTATCTAATACCCAATTCGAGTATGACACGGTTCTTTCGGATAATTCAGATATGTTTTTTAGTACTGAATCCATTCAGGCAATTCAGACATGATCTTTTAGGACTGCAACAAAACTTTGAGAGAAAAGACTGTTAATGGATAGGCTAGTCTTCTTATATAATATTTTCTCTGTTTTAGTTTAGTTGTCGTTATAAAATAGAATTTTTGTTCAAAATAAATGTTGTTTTATAATTTCAATGCAAACTTTAATTAACTTTATATTTCAATTTATTTTTTTATTGGTTAAAATGTGATTAGATGTATTAGTAATGAAAAGAGTATTATTTAATTTGCATGTTCAAATCTAAAACACAATTAAAATGAAACCGATGGAATATTACTTAGGGGGTGTTAGTGGGACTTAGATTTCTATAGAGTTTGTTGATTTTAAAAATTAAGAAATTTGTTAAATTTAGAAAGAGTTGTAGAGAATTTTGTATATTGTAAAAATCTATGAAAATAAAGTAATGTAATGATTCTAAGAATTCAAAGGAAACATGTAGTATTCTCAAAATCTTGTTTTGTGAGTTAAAATGTTAAAAATTCAACTTCTAATAACACTTACTTTAATAGATTTGTAGAATCACTAAAATCTAAACTTTTTGAATAACAAATGATTTTTTATAGAATTATAGAATCATAAAACCAATAACACTAGATTTTAATGAGAATGTAAGAATCTATAAACCAATAACACTAGACTTGAAAATTCTAAAACTCATTATAAATTCAATTCCCACTAACACCCCCTTAGATCTCTTTCTAACTTGGAATCTTACAATCTCAATTGATAAGCCCCTGCACGTAGGATACAGAGACAGTGTTAGTACAAGTAAAAAGGAAAAGAAACGCAATAAGTGTGTGATGATCATGACTTCAGGTCCTTGGTCAGGAGTACGTAAAACCATATCTGTCTATAACAGATGATATTCTGTGTGCGATTGTTATCACCTTATAATCCGATTCTTTGCGACAGTAATTTTATTAATACCAAGTTACTAACCAGGGGAATCTAGCTTGTTCTTTTTTCCTTCATCAGCTAGAAAAAGAATATCATAAACATCATTTTTTTTCTTTACAAATTTTAGTTCAATTACAAGGCAAGAGCTTCAATTTAAGAAAACGTTTATATATATATAACATATTTTGGGTCTGATTTCCCTCGTTTTCATGGATTTCTTTAAAAAATTCTAGCAGCTCCTTCTGAATCTGGAGTCCGAAGTCGCTGTGTACTCTGCCACAAGCTTCGAAAACGAAGATGACTTGTCTTCAAGCAATTTCGCTGGTGAATCATGTTCTTTAATAAGCCCTGCACTTATGATAATAGAGTAAATGTTAATACAAATCTTCATACAAAAACAAATAAGCGTCGTATAAGTGTATTATGATCATATGAAGTTTAGGACCTTGGTCTAGGAGAAGAACCATGTCGCTGTCTATAACTGATGATATTCTGTGAGCGATTGTTATCACTGTACAATCCGAAAAGTGTTGCCTCAGCGTTTCCTGGATCAGATTATCAGTCGCAGTATCTACGGAAGCAGTGGCTTCATCAAGAACCAATACTTTGCTTCTCTTGAGCAAGACTCTTCCCAGGCAGACCAGTTGTCTCTGGCCAACACTCCAGTTCTGCCCATTCTCGCTAACTGATATATATAAGAAGAGATTCTTTTCATTAGATGATGCATTTAAGAGATTCAATAGTTTTATTAATACTAACCAGGGGAATCTAGCTTTAGGTCTTTCTTCCTTACTTCATCCCCAAGCTGACACTTGTCAAGTGCCTAAAAGAAGAAACCAAAAAAAATATCAGAAGCTTCCTTTTGCTATCAGCGAGAACACCAAAAGGAAAGAAGAGTCTCTACTCACCTCCCATATTTGTTCATCACTGTGTTCCTCAAGAGGGTCCAAGTTACTACGAACCGTGCCTTCAAACATGGTTGGATCCTGAGGTATGATACTTAGTCTCGAACGCAAATCATGCAACCCAATGGTCAAAATGTTCACTCCATCGATTCTGATCTCTCCTGCCGTTGGTTCCACAATCCTGAAAAGCGTTTGAATCAGAGTGGACTTCCCACATCCCGTTCTTCCAACGATCCCCGTTTTCAAACCTCCAGGAAACGTGCACGTTAATCCATGCAACACCATAGGCAAATGCGCCCCATATCTCACCTGTAGATTACAAATAGTAATCTCTCCACAAGAAGGCCATGATTTTTCAGGCCGAGTTGATTCAATCACAAGAGGCGGTTCACTAGGGATGTCTATGTACTGAAGCATTCTCTCCACAGATATCATTTTGTTCTCAAGGTCGCAAAGCGTCCATATCAGCGTGGCTTGCAGACTATTCAGATTGAGTGCATACGTAACGGCTAATCCTGCAAAGCCTTTTAACAACCAGAACACAAAAAAAGACAGAGGAAGATTTAGTTGTGAATGGATACAAAGTAGGCATGGGTATATTTATTCGCAAACAAAGAGCAGAACAAAAAAATGAGGCTCGGTTCGGGTTTGGATCCTATCAGTTATCCAAACGGATCCTATCTCTAGAACCAAAAACCAAAACCGAACCGGAACTGAGAACCAAATGGCTACCCAATCATAATATACTTTTATCCAAAATACTTAAAATCATCCGAATTATCCAAGTTTTATCCAAAAATCCAAAAAAATGGGATAATCAATCCGAATTAATTCGAATTTTCTGACTTTTTCATCCGAATTAACCGAAAAAACAAAACCGACTGGAATCGAATGAGCTCAGAAGCTACTTCAGATATTAGTCGGTTCTCAACTTTGTTATCGAAACCAAAAATAGAAATAAGCGATCCGAAATCGAACTGAATTTTCTAAATACCCACCAATCCTAAACCTCTAGAAACAAAGAACCGAAAGAATCAAACCGGAACCGAACCGAATGCCTAGAGCTAATACAAAGAGAAAAAAAACTGATAAGAGGGAGGTAACTTTACTTGGATTGATGACTCCTTCAGGGATAGAAACTAAGATAACAAGCGAAAGCGCAAACGCAGCTGTAGATAAGAGATCAAGGCGGAAGCAGAGCCACTCCATTGCGGAAATGGCGTGGAACCTTAGCCGAGAGTAACAATCGTTGAGTCTCATGATGTCGCTGCGAAATCTCGGTTCCTGATCAAAGCTCCTGATGGTTGTTATCCCTGAAAGTGTCTCTGAAAAATGCTGTACCAAAGGCGACCTGCTTATTCCAGATAGTCTCGCCAGTTCCCGAGCCGCAGATATGTAATATTGCTGCATACATATATGTTTAATTATTATCAAAGATCAACATGATGAAGCTAAGGTTTGATCTGAGTTTGTGAGTGTTAGGAAGAAGCATACCCGATACCAGGTGCAAGCAGCGATGACGGGGATGAAGACAATAAGGACCTGCCAAGCAACCTGTCCCATCACTCCAATAATCCCCAAAATGTTTATAGCGGTAACAAGAAGATTCGAAAATTGACTTGGTAGTCTTAAATCCACGGCGCTTTGGTCTGTAGAAGCCTAAAGAGTAAAACCACAGTGATCAGTTTTCAGTATTGACACATTAAACATTACACATAGATAGTCCTTACTCTATTCAATATTCTTCCAATTGGGGTTGCATCAAAGAAGGACATGGAGGCACGAAAAACGCGGAGATGCATCTGGTTGAAGAGTTCAGTAGCTATCTTGAAACCAGTCATCGCAGCCAGCATTGCTCTGACAAGAATGCACACGGAGCTCGCAGTGGCTAGAACTACATAGACTATAATCAATGTAGAGCCGCTCACCGGAGGTTTCACATCCTTAGAGACAGGAGTCACCCAAGCCATCCAATAGTTGCTACCGATGTTTAGAATCTGAAAGAGAGACTGTACGACCAATATAACAGGTACAAGTGCTCCTCCATAAGCCAGTGACATGTACTTTTGGTATACAGCGAACCCAACTTTGCCTTTCTCCCTCTCTTCTTCTTGAACTAATTGTCCTTTCGGGGTAGCCCCCAAATCTTCCTCTTGTTTGTTGTCTTCATCGTCGGACACTTTTTTTTCTTTGCCTGTAGCTGATTGTGCTGTCTCATATCCTTTTTCAAACAAATTAACTGCTGCTAAGGCATCTGTGTGAGCTCCTACAAGTTCCATAAAATCAGTTCCTGAGTCAAGAATTTCTTTGTACTTTCCTGCTTGCGTGATCGTCCCATCTTTCATTACCTACCAAAATGATTTATATACAATATCGTAAATATGTCATTTAATAATGTAAAGATGGTAAAAGCGAACAAGTCCCAAACCAGTATAAGATCAGCTTCAGGCAGGAATTCAAGTTGGTGAGTAACGTATATGACTGTCTTGTTTCTCAGAAGCCCCAGCAAGACTTCCTGTTACAGAGAAAGATATGCATGAGAGATGTGTAGTACAACATGGTAAGAGGTTATGATCATGGTTCTAAAGATCGGTTTAAACTATAAAATTATTTTCTTAAAATCTGATTTATGCAATTCAAATCGGTTTAAATTATTCTAAATCGGATTAAATCTATCTTAATTAGTCTCAGTTTGTTAAATTAAACAATAATTTTAGTACAAACCTACAAATTTGTACAAATCAATCATTTGTTAAAGCCTAGGCCCGGCATGTACCCTGAATACTCCGACTAGTTGCTAGTTATGTACGAAGTGCCTATTTACCACCTAAGTATTTGTTGAACATTGGTTATGATCAAGTCAAGATAACCAGAAAGACAAGGAAACATTATTACCCTGAAGAGATGTGAACCAGTATGAGCATCTACTGCACTAAAAGGGTCATCAAACAGATAGATATCTGCATTCTGGTACAAAGCACGTGCAATCTGTATCCGCTGCTTCTGTCCACCACTTAGATTAATACCTCTTTCCCCAATCACCGTCTGATCACGGAACGGAAGCACCTCCAAGTCTTTATTCAAAGAACACGCTTCAAGCACCCTCTCGTACCATTCTCTCTGCATCGGCTTACCAAACAGAATGTTCTCTTCCACCTTCCCACTCTGGATCCAAGGCGACTGCGCAATGTACGCCTTACTCCCACAAACCTTAAGATCTCCAGATATTTTGGGAACTTCACCGAGTATGGACGAGAGCAAACTCGATTTCCCTGAGCCAACGGTGCCGCATATAGCAACGTTCATCCCACGAGGGATCTTGAAGCTTATGTCTCTCAGCGTTGGGATGGGAGAAGACTCATCCCAAGAGAAAGCACCGTTGCTGACTTCCACATCTATCTTTGAACTTCCACTAGAGAGTCTCTCCACAACGTCTTGCTGCAAATCATCAAGACATAGAAAAGTAGCAATCCTGTCGAGGGACACCTTTGTCTGAACAATCATCGATATCGTGTCGGGGAGTTTGTAGATCGGAGTCTGCAGAATGCGGAAAGTTGCGAGAGCCGCTAGTATCTTTCCTGATTCAAGAGGGATCTTGAGAAGCATACAAGCGCCAAAAGCTGTTGCTGATACAAACGAAGGTGCAGCCCAGAGGACAGAGCTGATACCCGCCGAGTTATACACGAACTTCTTAAGCCAGGTTGCTTCAACGCGTCTAAGGCCAAGAATCTTGGAAAGAAACTTCATCTCCCATCCCTGGAGTTTAAGTATCCTCATGTTCAGCAACACCTCTGATGTTTTCTTCATCCTCTCGTCTTTAGACTCCATTAAGTTTCCTTGAAACTTCTCTTCCAGCTTGGCTAAAGGAATGTTCCCAAGCATTACTAAAAACGTTGCGGCGAAAGCTACAACTGATCCTAGCCCAAGGCTTCTGTACAAGATCAGTAAAGCTAAGTTGATTTGCAAGACGAGTATCCATGGATCATGCATGTACCAACTAAAAGCACTGATCCTCTCAGCATCAACCGTCATGAGGTTTATGATCTCGCCGCTGGTGTGTCCTTGGTTCGAGTGGCAAGGAAGTGTCAAGCCCTTTTCGTAGATCATCGAAACAAGGACCGATCTCATTCCAATCCCGCCCTTTTGCAGCCTGAAGTACCAGTTCCTCCGCGCTTGGCACTCCACAAGCTTGGCAACAAAGAAGGTCGTCACTAAAACAAACCCTTCGTTTGAGTACTGTCTGTTACCGTTCAGGTACTGGACGAAAGTGTCCATGAGGTACGGCGCAACGTAGCAAGATAACGTGTAGACGAAAGCAAAGAGAGTCGAGAAGAGAATATCTCGCCGCGCTGAGAAGAAGAGCGCCTTGATAAGCTTGAACGTGGTGATGTTTCTTTCACCATCGTCCCAATCAAGCTTACTCCTGAATATAGAAAACAGTTTCTCAGCTCTGTCACTGCCGTCGACTTGAGGAACATCCTCGCTGTCTATGATTTTCTCATTTCCCAAGGCGATGAGAGACCCCATCCAGGAGAAACTCATGTGGCTTAGAAAGCTAGCGTTAGAGAAAGGTGTAACAACCTCCTCTTCGGCTCCTCCATTCAAGAGGGGCTCTTCGAGTAGGTTGATCCTTTCACCTTCTCCTTGCTTCTTCTGGAAACATGAATAGGAGAGAAACAACCCCACGGTAACTGCCACTGCATGATATATCAAAAGGTGAAGAGACTCCAGTTCTTGCTTCTTGTATAGGACAATGTCTACCCAAAGACTGCAGCAAGAAACCATGAAATAGATAACCCACCAGACTCTAAGCAGAAAAGGAAACTTTTGACCATTTCTATACAGGTAGAAAGAGATGACACCCCAAGAAAGAGCTGCAAACAGAAGATCTAAGAGATTCATCAGTTTGTTGCGATCCCAACCATTTGCATGCAGATGGAAGCAACTTGACAGCAACAACACAGAACTCAAGGCAGAGAAAGCGACACAACATACAAGGACCAGTTTATTGTACGTTAAAGACGTTTTCTTAAACCTCTCGGTCATGACACCATCATTACTTTCACAAGCCACGCCTTTTTGGTAAACCCAGGATCCAAACATACCTAACAACAAAAGCAAATTAAAGAAAATGGAGAACATCGAAAAGTAGATGGACTGATAGAGGAGAAAGTCGAGAGAATTGTCCATCGTGTAACTCTGTTTCATGAGAGAACAGAGACGATAAAAATGTTTAAGTCTCTCACACGATGAACAACATACATATAGCCAAACTGCGTCAATAAAAATATTATGACAGAAGACAAATTCATTACAGTCAATAATAAATTATAATTCTTGACGCCGCAAGAGGCAAAGCCCTTTTTTAAATGCTTAAACTCTCCTTCCCAGAAACTCTTGTGTATTTTCCATGAACAAAAGCACACAATCTTCTTAAACTACTCAGAAAATACAAGAAGACCAAGACCTTCCATAGATATATAGTGATCCCTACCTAAAGCAGGACAACATGTCGCTATAGTTGCCTAGCACATACGCTAAAACAAGTGACAACAGAAAATAAATGACACTTACAGAGTAATATCTACGTTCATATTGATTGTAACAAGCATTCCTAGTTCTTGAGTGGTATTGTTGTCATCTCCTAAACAGCTGTAGCAAGCAAAATAAAAACTCAAAGAGGCTGATGATAAATGATAAACTTTCAGTTTATTCCCGACAAACATACATACTAAACATAGTCTCTGCTAATCAGAAACGAACCACATGAAACTCAAACTACACATCGTTTAAGAGTTTCCGAGTTTAGTTTCAAATCCTTAAATCAGACAATACCTTACAAAGACAAATGATCTGATGATTATGGAATAAACAACAAAACACAAAACACTTTAAATAACATAATCCGACCACTCGGATATATGCGAGGTTTGGTCCATAGTCAGACCAGGATCCTTATCATGCTTCTTCGGATTATCTATCCCACCAAGCAACCTCGCCGGATTCCCCACAGCCGTCGTCCTCGGCGGCACATCCTTCAACACCACCGACCCAGCCCCAATCTTCGCCCCTTCACCAATCGTAATATTCCCAAGAATACACGTCCCAGCTCCAATCAACACCCCGTCCCCAATCTTCGGGTGCCTATCCCCACACTGCTTCCCCGTGCCTCCAAGCGTCACGTTATGAAGAATCGAAACATTATCCCCCACCACCGCCGTCTCTCCGATCACAATCGCCGT
This sequence comes from Brassica napus, assembly GCF_020379485.1. Lineage (NCBI taxonomy): Eukaryota > Viridiplantae > Streptophyta > Magnoliopsida > Brassicales > Brassicaceae > Brassica > Brassica napus. The sequence continues at coordinate 24,723,145 of NC_063438.1, read as the reverse complement.
CGCGTGATCCAGCAAAATCCCCGTCCCGATCTTGGCCCCGGGGTGGAAATCAACCGCGAAGGCTTCGGAGACTCTGTTCTGGATCAGCAGAGCAAGAACCTTTCGGTTTTGGGCCCAAAGCTCGTGGGCTATTCGATGGGCCTGGCAGGCTAAAAAGCCTTTGAAGTGGAGGAAGCAGTGGACGTAGCTGATGCAGGCCGGGTCACGCTCCTTGACGGCTAAGAGGTCTTGCTTAACGGACTCGACGATCTTAGGGTTCTGTTCGAGGACGCCGTTGAAGAGATCGAAGAGCGTGTTGCTCGGGAGGTTTAGGTTGCTGAGCTTGACGGAGAGCGTGTTGGCTAAGGCGGCTTCGAGGGAGCGTTGGGAGACGATCGAGGCGTGGTAGTAGCCGGAGACGATTGGCTCTCTCTCGATGTCGGATTTGGCTTCTTGTCGGATCTTGGCCCATACGTCGTCGTTTGGGAGGTCTTCGATGAGAGGACGGGTGTGGATGGTTTTGGTCTGGGTTGTTGGATGATGATAACCGGAGGGGCGGTAGTAATTGGAGTAACGAAAACCGGATTCGTCGTCGTGGGACCGGTTTGAGTCACGTGAGATCTGTGGTTTACCGGTTCGGCACGTGTCGATGCACGCGGCCATTGGAGGAGGGGATAGTTGGTTGTTTTTGTTGGTTGAAGAGGAGGATTTGGATTTGGAGGAGATGAAGGAAGGGAGGAAAGATGAGGAGGAGGAAGAGTAGAGGAGATGGTTGTGTGGAGAAGATGAACGGAGGATATATAGGGAGGATGTGAAGTGGCGGCGACTTGTGACCGGGAACATTGGAAATTTTCTCGGCCAACAAAAAGAAATGAGTTTTTTTTTTTTTGTTTAATATCTAAACACGAAAACGGGAGGATGTCAGCAATTTATATTTTTGGAGTTTCTCTCTATCTCTCTCCTCTCCACTACAAAAGGAAAGCTAAACCTAATTTAATTGTTAAACCAGTGGTAAATGAAGCTATTTTTACTGTTCCCTGGGACTGGGGACTAGGGTGGCATTCTTACTTTTCTTGTTCCAAATTTCAACTGGTAACAGGATGTTAAAAAAAAATTGAGCAAAACAGGATGCAGATTTGGTAATAAGTTATTTTTCTACAGAGCTTTATATCACCTCAAAGTAATGATAATCTTTTTTTATTAAAAAACACTAGATTTTTGTAAATAAAGACAACTGCAAGTGATAAATGTTTTCCCTTCCAGATTGATAATTTTCATATATTTGGCATGAATCTTAGGTTTTTTATTTCAAAATACATTTGTAGTCTATATCCAATTCCAGTTACTGCTTTTGTGTGTTTGTGTGGTTATTATTCGAAAGGTAAAATATTATTTTAATTCTGAAAGTTTGTGTGATTTTTTTCGTTTTTTCTTGTGCAATTCAAAATTCAAGAACTATGTCGACGGTTAAACTAGCAACGTTATTACATACCACATGTTTTTCATCGGTTTTGTGGCCAAGATTTTTTGTGCGTAATATGTATTTAATCACATGCTCTTTTCTGTGACACCTACTTCTGTTTATCATCAACCTCTTTTGTTTTTATCTTATTTTATTATAATTTATATAGCAACTTCAAAAATATAATATTTCAATGAAAAAATCTTTGTTTATTTGACTATAATCCGTAAACGTGAATGAATACTACATCCAATTACACTGATCTGGTGCAATTTGTCCTAATAGTCAATTTAATTTTTTTTTTTAAGAAAAACTCAAAATAAATTACATATATTTGATAGAAGTAAATCTAAACTTGTTAAAGAAAAAAATCTAAACATGTATTTCGACAAAAAGAAATATTTACAGAAATCCCTATGTTTCAGACGTGTGTATAAATAAAAGATGAAAGATGGAGAAGGAGAGTGACGTATGCAGTGACAAATGACATCGTTTGTCCATATATCCGTGAAGCCATCGTTCCCTTGAAGGCTACCATTTTCAGGTCACTGTCAGATGAACCATACTCTCATTCATTTCTCTCTCTAATCAAATGAGATTATTATATTATGAGCAAATTTACTTAATATTATCCTGCTTGACTTCAAAATGACATGCAGCTTATATGTTATTTTGGCAACTTTATATGATTAACAATAAGCTACTACCTAAATTTTATCCAAGTGATAGGATGTGAAAATACAGATTCTTCTTAGTTTAGTAATTGCAATCGCAAACAACAAGTTTTTTTTAAGTAAAGCTATTAAAGGGCACATCACTGAGGACCCCTCCAATAGATGTGTGACAATTATGAGTCTCAGAATACTTTGCAAAAACCAAAAGAAAAAATATGAAACTTATGTGTTTTCTTTGTATTGGGAGTATATGTTGTTTCCTTTCAATTTCAGCCATTGAAAAGATTGTCTCTTCGAGTTTTGAAAACACACAACCCTGTTTTGTTTGATGCTTCTAACATAGCCGTTGGTTTTCGACTGGGATTGGTTCTTCTCGGACGATAAAGACTTTTAACAGAACCAAACCAACTATAAGTGGAGGGATCGATACTAACTCGTATAACTTACTACTAGATCGAAATGTAATTCTTTGGCATGTATCTAGCAAAATATAAAATTATTGAAACAGGTATTGTGTATGAATTCAAAAGTAACAATATTCGAATTTTTTTTATAACAAACAAATACGATCTTGTGTACTGCTGTTTAGTCTCTAGGAGTTTGATAACTCGCTAGATTTGATTGTGTATCATGTGTAAGTCATGGATTTTCATCAATGGAATGGAATGTTTCAGAGGAAAAAAAAAAAAGAAGATAGTTCATATTAGTGTAATCATCACTTAATTACATGTATTCAATTCCATTTGAGCATATTGATATACTAGCGAATAGAAAAAAAAACAAAACAAAACAATGGAGATATCAAATAAAGCGTGGTCAAAATAAACCAAACTATACCATATTTTTGATGCAAATATGATTTGACTAGTTAGCAAATATCATTAACAAACCCAAAATGGCACCATTCTGGAGTAATATTATTAGCATGTATCTAGCAAAATATAAAATTATTGAAGCAGGTATTGTGTATGAATTCAAAAGTAACAATATTCTTTTATTCGAATATTTTTTAAACAAAAAGAATTATAAAATATCAAGTAAAATAAAATAAAATGGACGGTCCATGTTGGTATATCGTGGGAATATGCCTTGGCGACTATTATAAAAACATGCCCATCATTGTCATCTCCTCCACTTAGATTAATTTTCAATTTTGTCGACCATTCTTTTTCTTTTGGTCAAGAGATGATCCTACAATGAAGTAATACTCCCCCTAATTTTGTGATTAAAATATTAATCATAAAGCTGTACATATGATATTTTGCAATAATCTCCAAGTTAAATATACTGGTTAGTTGAATATCTATGCATAATGCCAATTTAGCAAGTCATTGTAAACTCCATTAAGTTTGTGGATAAACTTTCAGATTAAGTATAACAACGAAGTTGCTTTCAAGATTCCAACTTCCTTATTTTTTCTAAAAACTCAACTTGTATACTTTTCCTTATTTATATTTCATATAAAGATTCCACTAAAATACAAGAGGAAATGTATTGTGCTTTCTTTTTGAATCAAGGAAACGTATTGTACTAATTATAGCACTGGCGGCAAAACAATTAGTAGACACACACACACAAAAGATTTCTTTGAACTTGCTTAATTGCGGATTTGTTCATCAACTAATAACAAGGAAGATTAAAAGATTCCAACTTTTCTAGGACCAAAGAATATTCATTACAGAAGCTCTCAAAAGATAATACATGGTTTACCAATTCTAAGCAGTGTTGTTGATATGAAACAGCCTGTTCTTGCAATGTAAATGCCCATGGTACCTGAAGAAGAAAACTTTGGTTAGGAACAAGTTAAATTCTAATCTGATGAAGATTTTGTACTCAGTTCACTAACTAGTCAGAGTCATTTTTGTTACCATTGTAGTTACGGTTGATCTTCAGAGCTTCACTTCCACATCAACACCAGCAGGAAGATCCAGTTGCATCAAGGAGTCGATGGTTTGAGCAGTAGGGTAGAGAATATCGATCATCCTCTGGTGAGTCCGGATCTCAAAGTGAAACCTTGCATCCTTGTGAACGTGGGGAGACTTGAGAACACAATAGATACGCTTCTTGGTAGGCAATGGAACAGGACCCATCGTCTTGGCATTGGTGTTCCTCGCAGCGTCGAGTATCTGCTTGCATGAGTCCTCGATAAGAGGCACCCAGTATGATCTAAGCTTGATCCTAATCTTTTGCTTTGGCGCCATCTGCTTACAATAAAAAAAAATCAATTTAACCAAACAAAAACAATGAATCTCCACAAAACCTCCAAAAAAAACATAACTCTAAACATGATAGTGGTCTGAAAACTATCTACTTAATGTCATTTTCTTAATACAGAGAAGACAGCACCGAGTAATGTAAGAACCTCGTAAACCAAAAAAGACAACAACTTTGACAAATATGCATATCCAACATTATAGTAGTGAGCTGGAATATACCTTATCCGCGTCTACGCTTATGGAGGAAGAGCTCGGAGCCTGAATGTCACACAGATACAAAAAGGAGTAAACTTTATCAGAACAAAGACTAATTACACATAAAGGAAGCAGCTTTATCTAGCCGAGACATTAGAAAACGTATATGATATGCTAATAAGTCTGCAAAACATGTGTTCCCGCATTGTCTTATGTCGAAGAATCCGAGAAAGAGACAGAGAGGAAAAGAGTTGTACCTCGGAGAATTCCTCAGAGGAGGGTTCATCGAGAGTTTCTGGAGTAAGGGTTTCGGGAGCTGCGAAGACCTTCTTCGTAAACGAGACGGAAGGTTTGTTAAGGACGCAAGAGCCAATGACGCCATGAGTAGAAGATGGATGCAGAGAGACTTTCTGTCTGGTAGAAGACGAAGAGGTGGGATTGGCGAAAGAGGGTAGTATGAACGAAGTTACAGAAGAAACCGCCATTGAAAATCCAAACAGAGAATCGATTTATCTTCTTCTTCCTCCTCCTCCTCTTAACGCTGCAAGGATGTGGTTTTCCTCTTCCTCAGCTTCGTTTCGAGGGTTATCCAATTATCCAAAATCTTTTTCTCTTTTTTTAATTGATGAGATGAATACTTGTCGGAAGCCCACTTAGTAAAACAAAAAGGCCCAGTTTTATAAATACCCGTTTGGCCCAGTATTATATTCCAGTAAGACGAGGGTATCCTAGTTTTCATTTATTCTTTTTGGTTTATGTCGTTGTCTTTAAATTGCACTGTGACAGCATAATTGCTACAAAGATTCATTTTCAACAAAATGACAATGTCTTAAACATCATTTTCGTTTAAAGATTCAGTTAAGGTTGATCATTCAGAAAAAATGACATTTATATTAAAATATTTCATCAAAGTATTAACCATTTATAATGTAATATAGTAGTTTCTATAACTACTAGAACTAATGTGTGGTGGGATAAGTGGATTATTGACAAAGTCCCACGTTCTCCTAATTACAGAGCTGATTCGGTGGTTGATCTTACACTGAAGGTGGAAGATCTTTTTGATCATCAAACGGGTGCATGGAATGAGAACCTGATTCGCCAAACCTTCAGTCTTGGTGACGCAGAGATTATACTCAAAACAAGGAAGAACCCCAATAGGAGGGACAAGCTAATATGGGCATATACTAAAGATGGTAACTACACATCCAAGAGTGGGTATAAGTTCCTGGAAATTGCAGAGGAAAGCCTCAACCCTACGGTTCCTGCAGTGTCTCCTCTTGAAAAGAAGTTATGGACAGAGTTATGGAAAACCAAAACCTCTCCAAAACTGAGGCATTTTCTGTGGAGAATCCTTTCTGGTGCTTTGGCTGGTCGAACTCGATTACGTACGAGAGGTATTAACATCGATCCTACATGTCCAGCGTGTGGCAGGGGCCCTGAGGATATTGCACATGTATTGTTTCATTATCACTTCGCAAAAGATGTTTGGGCTGGATCGAATATCCCTATGCCTCCCTCAGGTTCTTGGTCGAACTCAGTCTTCCTTAATCTTTACCATCTTCTGAAATGCAGCAAAAGGACGAACTTGTCTCCAAGCGTTGCTCAAATGTTTCCTTGGGTTCTTTGGCATATTTGGAAAGCCAGAAATGAGTTCTGCTTTGAGCATACAAGACTTGCTCCGGCTAGTGTTCTCGATAAAGCTATGATGGATGCTGAAGTATGGAGAGAAACTATGGCGCCTAGTACTGTACTGGAAGCCCCTTTGGCTCCACCTTCTATTGATGAGGTGCGCTGGCTGCGCCCTCCTCCTAACTGGCTTAAATGTAATGTGGCCTCGTCTTGGACCTTTAATGCGCCACTGAGTGGAGCCGCATGGCTACTTCGTGATGAGGAGGGTAAAGTACTTCTACACAGCAGACGGGCCTTCACAAGACTAGCTTCTCCGCTTACTACGGAGCTTCATGCCCTTCTCTGGTCAGTAGAGTCTATGGTTTCTCACCATTCTCAACGTGTGATTTTTGAAACCTCATCTTTGGATCTTCGGATGGCTCTTCTTCGACCAGATCTATTTCCCCAGTTTCATCTTTTGATCTCTGCCATCGTAGAGCGTTTGAGGCTTTTCCAGGATTGGAATGTTAATTTTATTAAGAATGAGAGAAATTTAGCTGCTAAGTCGATCGCTAATAGTGTGACGTCGGATAACCGTTCCCAGTCTTATGTTGCATCAGGAGGACCTTTGTGGCTAAACGATTTGCTGATCAAAGAAGCTTCAGCCACGGCTTTGCGAGCTACCGCTGTGGTTCCTGCGGCAGGATAACGAAGGCAGTGAAGTGTTTGGCTTTGGTCTGATAGCTTCTCTTCTCTCTGTCTCAGTTTTTGAGCTGTGTTTTTATTATGCTGCCTAGTGGTGGTGCTTATTTACTGTTTTTAGCTTTTTAAACTTTCTCTGCTTTACTTTTCTGACGTTTGGTTTTTTTTTGCGTTGCTTTGAGACTGTGCGAATGGCTCTGTATTGGTCTCATCTCTGGTTTGGGGATGAGCTTATCTCTTCTATATAATGAAATTCAGTGTTAAAAAAAAAAGAAAGATTGGAGCCTTTCGTATGAGAAATTATTCTTAATTTATCTTTTCTTTTTCTTATTATGTCAGTTTTTATTCTTGAAATATTATATGAAAATACTCAATATTAATGGATTTATACTTCAGATGTCAAATTATGGATCAAACATATTTAAAGGCCAAAACGCTGTAGCTAGGTTAATGAAATCTAGGTAAATCTAGGTCATGATTGGATAGATAAGTATAATCATAACTTACAAGACAAACTAATTAAGAAGTATCATCATACACCACCGGAAATCCATGTCCATAGAAGAATAAAGATCATAAATAAAAATAAGAATATCTGTATAATTTTCCCTAATTGCCTTTTGTATTTATAGTGATGAGTGTTTTTGGTTGTATATATAGACATATAGTTTTATCGACGTTACCGTCACGTTTGGGCATATAATGTATGTGTGCATTTTTCCACATTCATTGCGTATCACACGGTTTGTTTTGGTTTGTCAAGTAGTGTTTACTAAAAGACAATGAAATATTCTGAATAGTTATTGTCCACACGCCCCTCACTACAGAAACTTGACTCAATCATCCATGAACTTACTTCTAGACTATTCTGTTTAAAATTTGTATTAAACATGACCATATCTATAAATAACACACGACGACATAATCATTGTTCTATTAGCACAACTTATAAAAATCATACAATATGCTAAAAGCTTTGGAACATTCATAAGAAAGTCCACAAAATCAAACTAATAATATGCCAAAAGGAAACAAAGATTAGTTGACAAAGAAGGGAGAGTAGATTAAATTTGATCCACATAATTGAGAAAAAATCTCTCTCAAGTCTTAACACGTGGTATGAAACATCAGAACAAAGGGGCAGTTTGGTAAAATCATTTCAAGGTTTCCTTTGGCCAAAAAATCTCATACTGTAACTATAAATACCAAAGCCGTTGAGTGTAAGCCTTTGCACAATCAGTCTCTAAAGTCCTAAAGCTGAGCGTTCTTTTTCTTATTTCTTTATCATTCACTTATAAAAGTCAGAGAGAAAAAGACCAGAGAGATGGATCGAATAAAACCTGAGTTAATGAAGAAACTGACGAAGTTTATAGTAATTTCGATATGGGTTTCATCTCTTTTAATCACTCACAATTTCTATTTATGTAAACTCACAATTCAACTCGTAACACACGCGGTAGATAAGATGTACATGTTTCTCGTCTGCAATGGTCTCTTAGTGTTTGTCGCTAAGTACTCTGGTTTAATATCTTCATCAAAACCTGTAGAGGAAAGCTGGAGCAACACCGATCAAACCTTTGATCACGGAGACTTTGATAGTTACGATGCGACGTTGGAGCTAGAGTACTACTCTGATGATCATGATAGAGGAACAAAGACTTTTCTTGCAGAGGAAGTTAGTACACAAGACCAAGAAACCGAAGAAGAGAAAGAAGATGAAGATGAAGAATCTGATGAGCCATTACCGAATAATGGTGATCTAGAGGAGAAGTGTGATATTCGTGCCGAATCTAGAGAAGAGGAAGATAGTGTGGGGATGGTGACGGAGGAAGATATTAACAAGAAGTTTGATGAGTTCATTAGAAAGATGAAGGAAGAGCTTAGACTCGAAGCTAAACAGCATCTAATCCTTGTTTGATTTCTTATTAATTAGCTATATATGTTTAAGCTTAATTAGACGTGCGCAATAAGTTCTTAGAGAGCGAAGTTTTTTCTAGCCTCTTCTTCACGTCACTTGTACTTTTTAGCATCTATTTTAATGGAATCTTGTTTTATATACATCTCTCGCGTTACATTATTTATTAAAACATTGTTCCCCTGTAGTTTATATTTGTATGACTTTATAACTAACGTATCAAAATCACACATAAAATAGTTACTGCTCGTTTTAGTAAACAACAAAATCACACATAAAATCTATTTTATTTGAGAAACTCATGCACGATCAGTGAATCATAAGATTTGTGAATCATCAGCTGATTTTGAAAATAAACGATGGTTATTTAGTCATATTATCTTTGTATTATGCAAAAATGAAGCTCACTAAAGAAATGCATGCAACAACGAGAACAATTTAGTAAAGATGCATGATTAACGTATGACTATATATATGCACACATAAATAGTACATACACATGATCATATCGATCTCTATTATTGTTCCTAGATCCTAGACTGATGTAGAATCTATACTTTTAGCTATGTGTTGTCTGCACCCCGATGGTATCGGGAATAATGGTGCTACGCACACGTGTACGTATAATGAATTCTCATTTTAAAAAGATATGATATACGATTACTTAATTCATTTCTGATTTCTCTATCTGAGAACTTTTGGATCGATCGACAAGAAACATATATGATAACAAAATTAAAATATCGTATTCCCAAGCCTGAACCCTGTGATCATCTGTAAACTATGGGAACACCTAACGATTATATGTTACCATGGATCAGATAAATCTATTGATCTTAAAAGCGAAAATGATTGTGCGACAATCCATCTATCCATCACCAGTCTCAGAATAAATTATTAATTTAACATATGACAATACATCTATCCATCTATTGATCTTAAAAGCGAAAATATAATTTAACATATTTATCTAACCATATGAACAGTTATCAACGAATAATCGAAACAATGTTAAAAAAGCGAAAATGATTGTGCTTTTAAGATCAATAGATTCTATTCTCTTCGCTTTTAGTTCCAGACCTCCATGCTTTACCTTTTTCTTTCCTGCAGTTTCTCACTATTTTACCTATCCATCACCAGTCTCAGAATAAATTATTAATTTGAATATTTCGGAACATTGAATCTTTGTTTAGAATCTTCTAGTCTTTTTTTCACAAAACGGTTTAGCTATATTAGCAACACGTTCTATGTTATCACAACATTAAAGTTATAAAGATTTTTTTTCTAGTCTTCTCGAGAGGTTGGTATTTAAAAGGAAAACATGTGATTTGACTAATCTCATTTTATCAAAAACCCATTAACCAAGAAAAATAACGAGCGGGCCAGAAAGAATGGCCTAGTAATGTTACATGTATCAAACAAGCAAGGATGAGATAGTTAAAGTGTATGGATGATGAAGATTAGGTATTCGATCCATATTATATTTGATAACAACTACATATACTTATTATTTTGGTAATATTAACTAAGCTTTCGAAAATGGCCGAGTGCAGAAAACTATCGAATATAATAATAGATGACTACGATTTTGACACTACACAACATATCCACTCAACGTACGAGAAAGAAAATTAGATGATTTAACGGGTCAGTTGAACTCAAATAAGTTCTTATATTGATGTGTTAGGCTTTGATTGCAACATGTTTATGCAAGTATAACGACTTTATGCACCTTTGTCTGTGTCACTCCTCAGTCGGTGTTCATTATGGATCAATAGTTTTCAATTGGAATGGTTATACGGTGGGGCATTTGCAATAGTAAAATTAGCCGCCCAAATCTTCACAGTTTCAGATATTAGTTTAAGCGATCGGTCAGGAATCTTCTAGTTATATAAAAATAATATTAATATGGTGATCATGAGGTGCAACAGTTCGAACGGCATCAGATAGATAGATAAATAACAGCCACAAATGTACTAGACATGAAATGAATGAGAGTGTATACATCAATCATGGAGCTCTTTACGCATATTAAAATCCAAAATTTTAAAATAAAACAAAACCAAAAGACATGGAGAAAGAACAGTAAACTCAATCAGTGTATATAGAAACGAAACAGAAAGAATCAAATTACAATAATATAAACAAAGGAGCCCTATAAACAATCAGGCTTTCTTAGAATTAAGTGGGTCCAAAACTTAATTATTGAGAGATAAACTGATCAAATTAAACACATACATGTTTAACAATCATATGCTCAATCATATCTAAAGCTAATTAAAGCCAAAAACCCTTAGGAATATTCGTGAGATGAATAGAAGAAAAAAATCAAGATTCGTAAAGATGTCACAAGACTCGTAAGAGTCTAAAACGAATCAGTATATTCAGGAAAGATAATGCATTCAGATGCTATTGTTTGAGTTTATATGGAACGATGGAGGAAGAAAAGCAAATAGATGCAATTGCATTCAAGTACGTAAAAGGCAGCTATGATGCATAGATCATTTCTTTAAAAAAAAATGTTCTCTATTCAACTGAAATTTTTTGAAATAAAAGTTTTAGTTGAAGGGTGTAAGGGCGGTGAAGTTGGACAACCACAAATTGAAAATGATGAGAGAACGAGGGGACATGCTTGAAGTGAGAAGTAATAACCAGTACTAGTTTGTTCCTTGGGCCATGCAGATGTTGTGTACGGGAAGGATGATGGACCCAACACTCCTCATGGCCATCACTAGTCTTGGGATTGATCAAGTAGTTCCAAGAGTTAGAGAATTATGTCATATACAATCTGATACCAAAAGAATCGGCTAGGCCTAATCACGGGTTTCAAATTTTCAAGACTAAGCCCTACCGAGATTTGGATCAAGGGGGTATTTTTGTCGTTTGATTTAATCTTTTCATGATATTTATATTCGAGGTAGATGTTCTCAGATTACATATGGGGTGAATCCCAGATTCTTATAACTAGTTGTACTTTATGTTGAAATGAATACAATTGAATTAGTCATGGAAAGATAATTTTTCATAGTTTCATGGTATTAAAGCTCCAAGATGTAAGACTCTTTTGGATCACTCATAAATTAGTCATAGTGGCACGACTCTATGAAAGATTGGCTATGGTGGACGTAAGGTAATGAAGTGCTCCTAGGAGACTAGAAGTTAAACAACTAGTGCAACTTGTTCAAAGGGTTTATCATGACACATCAAGGAGTTGATGAGTATGCCATGATAAATATGCCAACTCCATGGTTTCTATTCTCTTATAACAAACAAACAGACTAGTCAGAAAAAAAAACAATGAAGCAGCAACATTCCTATGAAGACATACTTATTGTTATCACTCGCCCAATCTTGCTTGCCTACTTGCAAATAATAATAAAGTTAACTTGATAAACTAAAGCCATTACTAATCAAATCAAATCAAATCATAAACTTTATTCTTAGTTCTCTAAAGGTGTTGAGACCACAATCTAAAAAACTTTATTCTGCTTCAAACCGAGTGCCCCTTCAAATAATCAACAATTAATTTGTCTTAATAACTGTTGGTCAAACAAAATCAGAATTCGCGTCTATAACGCAATCGCATTTTAAAAAAACAGCGATCACAACCATAAACCAAAACGCAGCGTTTGAGACAAAAGAAGAAGCTTCCTTCTTCGCCACGCTATCACACAATCGCTCACTCACCTCCCACTCATCGGCCAATACGGAGGTTCAATGTAAGAGTAACTAGACAACGGCATTGGCGGTGGCGGCTGCATAACATAAGACGGCGGCGCTGTATGCTGCTTATATATCCCCTGTGGAGTACTCTCCTTCTGCGGTGGCGGTGGATTAGGCATAGGGTAACCATAGTTCCCGGCTAGAAACTGCGGCGGCGGAGGGTATGGATAATAACCGGAGGTGTTAGAAGGAAGGTTATAGCCTGATGGACCGTAATAACCGCCGCCGCCAGGTTGAGGGGTGACGGGTTGGCCGTTCATATGGAAGTTGGAGATCTTGCCGTGATCGCCGTACTTGTGACTGATCCACATAATCACATTAGGGTTAGCTCTCGCCTTGAGCTTAATTGTGTTGTTTTCTCCAAGATAAGTCACAGAGTAAAATGCTGCAGTAATTATAAATATTAAAAAGATGAATCTATCATCAACAACCAAACCAAAATAAAAGGAGAGGAAGAGGGTACCGGTGAGAGACTGCATAACTTCATCCACTTTTCGATGGCAAAGCTCGCAGCTATTATTCACTTTTATATCACAGCTCTGCAAAAAAAAAAAGAGTAATCAAAGTAAAAAAGAGGATACAATAATAGTTAAATCGATTAAATCTAAGAATATTCTGTATTCACTTTAGCTAACCATGTCGACAGAGAAATCCATTGGAGGAGGAGCTGCTAGCATTTTTTTTCTTCTCCTTTTTGCTTGATTAATGCTTCTGTAACAAGTAGAGCAAATCAACATGTTTTTATATACACTTTGTTCTTGTTTAACTAAGGAAAGTGTAACTAAGGTAATAGTATTTAATTATATCTAGTCTTGCCTGAAAATGCGTGTGTATGATATTTAGTATTCCGAAATTGTTTATTCTACGGGGCACAAGAAGGAAACATAGGGTCAACTGATATCTTACATTAATTACATAAAGATAAAATCAAAGTTGAGCAAAGGCCAATCACCAAGACAGAATATATTTTTGTGTATAAAATCTTTGTATATTCTACTTTAGTTCTCTCATTAATAAAAAAAGGTAAGTATTTTGAAACCCAAATCCCTCTCGGTATGAATGACCAAACCTAGGACACTCGTGCGGTTGAAGTCGACAATAACATGAACTGTATCAATCAGCATTCCTCTAAATCTGAACATCAGTGACACAAACACGATACTTAAGATAGTTTGGTTATTCGATTTACTGCTCGCGCAGTGTTGTGCACCAACAAGACACGTGAGAGGGGGAAACATAGACTGCATATAAACTTGTTAATAAGCTTCCAAATAAACTACTCTTTGGAAGAGAGACATAGATTGAACCGGAAATTTCATCCTTGTTCGCGAGCTCAACAATCTCCTCAGCTTCTTCTTGCTTTGATCCTTTCACCAACGCATCAACCACCTCTGGCACGATGGGCTCACTAGACACGTATACGCTTCGGCTTCGTGAATATGTCCTTGCAAAGCTCAAAAGCGAATTTTAAATTGCCCTTAACTCTTCTCCCACATCAAAGTGCCCTTTTGTAGACTCATGTAACATCGTGTTGAAGGTGAAAACATCAGGCTTCAGAGACCCTTGTTCACAATCTCATCAAGCAACGCAACAGCTTCGGGTAAAGAACCCTTTCTACACAATCCTTTGACCAAAGCATTGTAAGATCTGATATCTGGTTTTGATCGAGAGTTTACTTGGCACCTCCTTGAACACGCCTTCAACCTACTTGTGCAGATACATACGTATAGATTTATTAGTCAAAGAATTTAGAATTAGATTCGTTATATTTTCTTATGTAAATCAGACATGGACGGACTAAGGTGTTTTCATAATAACTTCTTTAGTACCGATCAAAACTTTATTTGAATATAGCCAGTTGGCAAAAAAAAAGATAACCGTTCACCTGTTTTCTTTTCAACCACCAGCGTGCAGTGTATAGTGTATACACTTGCCTTCTAAGGACAATATCAACAAGCAATAAAACAGAAAAGAAAACATTATACTCATATTTGATACCTTGGACTTCCTCTACAACTACATGAACAGAAATGGTGTACAAAAGTGAAGCTTATGTTTCAAACCAACATTATTCAGCTGCTTTAAACAATCAAAACATCCTTTCAGCTTATAAGCAGGACATGCATGCCGTTTAGTTCCCTACTCTCTAAATGAAGAATTATCTGACTATTCTCAATCTATGACCGACGTCCGTGTCACTTTTGAAACGAATAGGCGAACTACGCAACGTTTTTAAGCTGAGCTGACGTCATCATTAGCAAACCGTTGATGCACTTATTCAATTCATAATTTAAGATTTAGATACAGTGATCGAGATGCTCATGCACGTGAGGAGCGTGCCAAAAAGTACGAATCTATGTTATACAATTATTTGATCTCATCTCTCTGATAGATCACCCAATTTTATTTTTTATAGAATCTTAGCTAGAGGAATACTACTATCTTTAACCTACGATAACATCTTAATGTTTTTCTTCGTACGTTAAATTAGTAAACAAATGAAAATCCTTTCGCGTCGGTGGATTGGTTTTATAAGTTAAATAAAGGCACCGAGTTTAAGGTCATTCGCCATTTAAATTATAAGATACAACTGATCGATTTTGAAAGTAAATCATATCAATGTAGTGTAACGTATAAAATAAGTGATATAACCTAAAGGAATCATAAAAATTCATAAAGCAAGATTGACTCTTATTCCAGGTTAACTCTGTTACATTTTTAAATATCCTCTATTATTAAAAAGAAACTAACGAAAATACTTGAGGAATTAAAACACATAGACATCTCATAGTACTAGTCGAGTTTAGTGAAGCTATCAAAGAGAGATTCTTCGTGTTGTCCGCCGACGACATAGTCTAGGATCCCCTCTGCCGCCACTATTAGGCCGGAGCCATCGCCGGAGAGGGTAGATGACGTCGGAAGGTCGGAGGTCCTTGCGAAGAAGAAAACGGCGGCGAGAAAGAGGGCGGTGGAGAGAACTAGAGGCCAGAAGTAAGATACAACGGTGAGAAAACCGGGAGAATAAGTGACGAGGGCGACGGTGACGAAGGAGAAAACGAAGGTGAAGACGATTTGTAGCTTGAACTTTAAGAGCTTCTCCCGGAACTCCATCTCTCCGATCACCGCTCAAGATCCGTGACTTTTGTTGGATAACACGAGAGAGATAGAGAGGGGGAGCAAGAGATAGATATGTAAGGGAAGGAGAGAGAGGTAAGCTATATTCATGTGATACTTCTCTCTTTATTATTAGTGGATGTTTAAAGAAATATGAAAGATTCCCCTGCTGACAAGAAAAAAACGTCAAAATCAGAAGTTAATCTTTCAAAAAGATTATATTTAAATATTAGTGATTTTTTTTTTGTAACAATACTTATACTAACTTAGACTAATTACTGATTCATGCATGTAGCTAACCGGTAATACAAAATCGATATAAAAATAGTAAAAAGAAATCAACATTTTACATAAGTTTGTCTACCATTGTATTTTTTACTTTGGAAATATATTAGATTATAAAGTTTAAGAAATAATTACATCGGTCAGTTTTATCTAAATAAAAAGTCAAAATCAACAATTCTGTTAGTTAGACACAATTTTTACTAATTGAAAATATTTTGTTGCAAACATCATCTTTCAAAACTGTTAGATTTTCATACATTATAGGTCAAATTAAAACTTTATATTTTGCACATAAAATGATAAACTTTGACAGATATTCATGTAATTTTGTTTTAATTTTGATAATTTTTGCATAAATTTACTTATTTATTATACTCACTACTCAGTCTATAAACTTGGTTTAGTGATTTCTGTATTCGACTTTTTCTTTTTAAAAAGCTATCTGGATAGAGTATTGCTTTTATTTTCCTTTATTAACAGCTTATATAAAAATGTGGTAAAAAGAACAGCTTGTATTAAAAGGTGAAATTGTTATAAAAGTCAAAGAATGTAACATTTTCTGACATAAATAGTAAATCGTACAAGATAATATAATGAATGATATTCCATTTCAAAATAATTTTGTCCGGTTTGTATGATTGATATATCGACTTTATTTCAACCGACAAGTATGATATGGGCTTCCTCGGAGCCCATAAATAATACCTTCTGACAACTGCAATACACGCCGTCTGTAGATCGGTTAAACGGCAAAGCATTTTCTTCGTATTGTTCGTAACAGCGCGATATTAAACACACTAACAAACAATTCACTGGACGATCCGACAGCAATTATTAAGATTTAAGAGGCCTATGCCCCCCCAGTATCAAGGGTCGAGTCCTGTGTTGGGTTTGAAATTTAAAATTTCCATTTAACTCGAGGCTAAAACCGTCATTACGGCAACAGGTGTTCTTCCCAACCCTAGTTGTAGACGGTGGCTGCTTCACTCATGTTGCCGATTATAGTTACCGTGTAATGCTAACTATTTTGAAAAAGTTAAACCGTAAAGTTTATTAAAACTTTATAAAAATCTACATCTCTTTCTGTTTATGTTCTGTAGGAACTAAACTAGAAAGATTATGTGGTTAAAAACAAGCAGCATCACGTGCAGCGCAGAGATAACTTAAAAAAAAAAATGAAGGTTAAGTTGACCCGTGAGCTCTCTTTTTACAAAATCTCTGCACGGACGTGACACGTGAGCATGACAAAGCTGCCATCTTTCCTCCTTCCATTATTGAGTTACATTGTCTCAAGGTACAGACAGCTCCCATATGCAATGTTTTAAGTTTATTTTATGGTTTTGATCTACTTGAGAAACAAAGAGAGTGTATTTTCTATTCAGGGCGTTGCTAAACTAGTGGGATCAGTGTTTTTGCTGGGAGTGAATGGCTACTATTCATTCTGTTCAACATGCAGTGAAGCTCTTCAACGCTGGTTTATCTGGTGGAGGAGAACATCTCAACCAGAGGCAAGAACATGTATGATTGTTTTTCTCCTTTCTTTATAACATTTGTGTGTTTCTTGGTGTAATTAACTGATTGTGGTTGCAGGAGACGAATCTCTGTCTCTGGAATCAAGAGGTTGACAAGTTGAAAGAGAAAATAAAGAGTGCTGAGATGGCGAAGATTGAGGCTTTGTTAGAGCTTGATGAAGCTAAGAAAACGGTTGAGCATCTCAATCACAAGTTGAGAAATGATGAGAAAGGTTTAGCTTTGAGTAGTATTAGTAGTAATGTGAGAGATGTGAGTTCAGAGCTAGGCATTGCTAAGGAACTGCTTCAAAGAGTAGTAGCTGAAGAGGAGAGTCGTCAGGACTTAGATGTGAGTAGTAGTAATAATGTGATAGTTGTGACTTCAGAGCTAGGCTTTGCTAAGGAATCACTTCACAGAGCAGCTGAAGAGGAGAGTGGACTGTGTATGTTAATTGAGTCTCTTAAACTCGAGCTTGAAAACGTTAAGGAAGAGCATTCAGAGCTTAAGGAGAAAGAGCAAAGAGAAACAGAACAAGCCGTTGAGGAGCTGAAGAAGGAAGCTGAAGATGCAAAGAGGGAGCTTTTGCAGTTAGAGGAAGAGCTAAAGATCACTCTTAAAGAGGCTAAAGAAGCAAAAGCTGTAGAGGAATGTCTAAACGTTCAAGAAAGTTGTGGTGGTGGTGGTGGTGGATTAACTGAGACGGAAGCATTGAGAGCATGCAGAGATGAAACGCTGAAGAAACTGGAGATGAGCGAGAAGGAGATTGAAGATATCAAAGCAGCAACACAAGAGGCGTTGAAGAATGCAGAGATGGCTGAGGAAGCTACAATTGTGATGGATGCAGAGCTTAAAAGACGGCGTAAGGCAGCTAGTAGGATGTGGGCTAAGTCGTTTCCCTCTGCAAAGGAAGTGGACAAGTCAAAATCAAGATCCAAAGAGACTTGTTTAGTCAAGTGTTAGAGAAAGAACCTGCTGGTCTCTTTTGAAATTGTGACAATCTGTATAAACTAAACTCATAATTAAAAGAAATAAGTGTGTCAGTTTGTTTAAACTTGAAGCTTTTAATAATGTGTGTTGTAATATGTAAACAATTCAGTATCATCATCTTATAAACTAACCATATGTAATTCTTCTAATGAGTTCAATAAACCTATAGATCATGTAATCTCCTGACTTAAAAGGGACTTCTTTTGAGAAAACACTCTCCATGATTATCCTTTTCAACAAGAATTAGCATTTACTTAAGGCCATTATCAGTGAATTTTGTTCTTCAATGGGTGGTTAAGCAAAAGGAAAAAGTTTAGGTACTAAAAAAGGAAAAAGGAGAATATCAGGGGTATATAAAGAAATAAATTAGACTTCTTTCTCTCTACTTCTCTCTCGTCCGACGCAATCCTCTCTCGCCTTAATCTCGATTTGTGGTTAATTTGGGAATTTAGGGTTTTTTTTTCTTGAAGATGACGACTGCAGCTAGACCAACGTGGGCTCCGGCGAAGGGAGGCAACGAGCAGGGCGGTGCCCGGATCTTCGGCGCTTCTCAGAAGTATTCGTCTCGCGATGTCGCCGCTCACACGACTCTAAAGCCAAGGTTTTTTTTCTTCTTCTTCTTTTGAATCGACACAGATCCGTGAATTCTATCGGAATTAATCTTTGATTGATGAGATTCTTTAGGAATCTAGGGTTGATTGACATTAGAAAGATTTCGAATTGTATTTAGATCGATAGCTTATTGCATCTGTGGA